>NC_133660.1:275924822-276224822 GCF_037893015.1 Macrotis lagotis
CTTCATGTCCTAGAGGAGTTCAGCCTTAAAGGCACCCCCAGCCCCTAGGCCTCCTCCTTTTCCCCTCAAGAACATGCCCTGGGCATCATACTTGGGGTTGGCCCCTCCAGACCCTGAACATCATCTTTGGGGTTGCCTCTTCCAGCCCCTAGGCCTCCTTTTCCAGGAGGCCCCTCAAGACCATGGTCCTTGGGGTTGGTTCTTCCAAGCCTCAGAGCATTGTCCTTGGGGGTGGCCCCTCCAGGCCTCAGGACATCATCCTTGGAGTTGACCTCTCCAGGTCATGGGCTAGGCCCTTGAGGGACTTAGGGATGGGTAGATACCACCCTGCCCCTTCTTCCCAAGTCTTGGGGACCTAGGGAGCCCCTGGGTGAGTTGTTGGTCATGTATCCTGTGCCTATCTCCTTCCCAGGTGGGGTTTTCTCTTATAAGCTCATTTGTTTTGGCTACAGTGGCCTGAGCAGCCTGGTCAGCTCCCCACATGCCCCTACCTTACTGCCTCCTAAGTGACCCCAGAGAATATTGGGGCTGAAAAGATGCTGAACCCACAGGAGACAATGTGATAGGGTGGGGGACAAAAGCTCAGTTTTAGGAGTCCTTGGTCCTAGAATACCATTCCCTTCTTAGAAACATGGGGGGCACTTCGAGCCCCTCTAAGGCCCCCCCATCTCTGGAATTCTGTGTCCTCTGCTCTGATGGGGGAGTGCCAAGGTCCTGGCTCTCCTGTTCCATGTTCTATGTTCTAAGGCCTTTCTTAGATCTGACGTTCCAAGCTCTCTATTTCATAAAAAGTAAGGAGGTGCTCGATAAATGTTGACTTAGTCAATCTGCTCTAGCACCCTTCCTTCCTTCTGGATGGGAGGCAAGCTGCCTCTGTGAGCAATAAACAGTTTTTAGGGACCTGGGGTATTCCAGGCATTGGGGATGCAAAGATGCAGATGAAGCAATCCCTGACCTCAGGGAGCAGACCCTGCACTTGGGGATGATGCGATTCCCTAACAAATCAGTGCCTAGCACAGGAAGCACTAAGGGACAGCCTTGGGGAGCCATTCATTTCTGTACTCCATAGTCCAGGGTCCAGGGCTCTGTGACACCAGGGAGTCCTCTCTTTGGGCCTCAGTTTCCCCATATACAAAATGTCCCCATATGTACAATGAAGAAGTAAAGCAAGGTGATTGCTAGCACACCTTGCAGCTTGAGACACTTTCTGGCCTCAGTTTTCTCATCTGCAGAACAAAAGGGGGCAAAACCCTCACCCTTTCTCTGAGGGCTAAGGAGACGATACCTTGAGACAGTGGTCAGAAGATGTTTTGTGGCAGGAAGAGGAGGAGGAGGAGGCCGGGACATTCCTCAGCACACACCAGAGCTTTCCTGGGACCCCCTCCTTCCTCCCCTCAAGCCCAGGCAGTCCCAGAGTCTGAGTGTGACCCTGAGCTGGGAGGACCCCCCCCCCTTGCCTGCAGCTGCAGAGAGCAGCAGGATCTGGCCCATCCCAAAGGATCCAACTTTCCCCCAAAAAGAAAAAATGCAAAAGCGCAGCATTTTCTCAGGACAAGGGAGGTGGTGCTTGCCCCCCCCCCCTGCTGGGGCAGACGGCCCTAATGGGAAGCCAGGGAAGGGGACCCAAGTACTCTACTCTCCTCAGGGAGCAGAGGGAGAACAATGGCCAGCTGCTGCGGGTCCTTGCCCCCCCAAGCATCCCTCCAGCAGACCCCCAGCTCCCCTTCTTCCTCTATCCCTGTGTGATGTCTGTGGAGGGACTCTGCAAAGGATGAAGTGAATGTTCCAACTTCATTTGAGCTGCATGGGAGTGGCTCTCCTCCCCCAGAGGGTGGCCATGCTGACCTGTCCTGGAAGTGACCATCTGGGAGGAGAGCTGTCAGAGCAGGCAGGGGACACTCTGCCCTTTGGGGGCACTTCTTGGAGGACCATTTGTTTGCTTGAATCCTTCAAGGATTTTCCATTTAGCACCCATTAAATTGGTTCTCTTGGCCTTTGGGGGGGATGTGAGCATAGTTGCCTCAGCCAGACCCATCCATGTCCACCAGCTAGGAGAAACGGTGCCTAGGCTGTGTTGTGGGGATCCATCAGAGACCTGTGAGCCCGGACCCATTCACACATCTCCTTCTGCTCCTTGGGAAGCAAGGCTTTAGCAAGTGGCATCAGGAGAGCCCGTCCACGTACCTGTCTACCTTTCAGAGAGATGGAGGCAAGGCAGCCTCAGGGTTTAGTGACTAGGGGGGCAGGGGCTTGGGGACAGGGACAAGGTTTCTGGTCTGACCCAAGGAAATAACAGGGGAATGTAGAATCCCATAGTGTCCAGAGTGGAAGGAGCTGTAGCGGTCATTCTGCAGAGGTGGCCCAAGCTCTCACCTCAGGCATTGGCGGGGTCCCAAAGTAGGCGGCACACTCACAGGAGCTGAGTTCAAAGTCAAGGATAGGACACTGCATTGTGGACCAGTGGTGTTAGACCCTGAGCCACCAGGAAGGCTGTGGTTGGATTGGAGATGTGAGTCCCACCAATGGAGGGGCTGGTCTTCTGCCCATGTATTTTCCACTTTAGTAAAGAATCCTCTTTAGACCATGTCACTAGGGTGATCAAGGTGCTCTTTCAGGCAGGAGCCCCAGGATCTGAATGTGGGGGCCCCCCAAGGCTGCAGAGACTGGCCAGAAACTGGCCCTGAAAGTTGCTAATCAGGCTGTGTCTGAGAGGAGCAGCTTCCCTCAGTCTGGCACCAGAGGCAGCCGCTGCCCTGATTAGCCTCTACCCAGAGAGGGCTCAGACTCTTGAAAAGGGCTCTAACTTTCCTCTCTTGGAAAAGAGAATGAAATGAGACCTTTGGGGCCCCATGGGGTGGTGGGGGGCCCCCTGGTCTGTCAACCCTGGACTGACTGGGCTGGGGGAGTCAGGGCAGAAGCCCCATGGTCTAGGAATTTTTCCATGGACTCTCAGGAGGTCTTGGTGCCACAAAGGTTCTAGAATGGTGGTCCCAGGGCTTCCAGGCCTCCAGAACAAGAGCTGCCCCCTTTCATCCCCTCCTCCTCCCTCTGTCCATCTGGCTGGGGCCTCTGACTGATGCCTCCTCATCTTCCTTTACACAGGTGACTGTCACCACCATTGGCTATGGAGACAAGGTGCCTCAGACTTGGATTGGGAAGACGATTGCTTCTTGCTTCTCGGTGTTCGCCATCTCTTTCTTTGCCCTCCCTGCGGTATGTGGATGTCTGCTTTCAGTGTCCACGGCTGCCCCCTTTTCCAGGGTGTCAGGGAAGTCTGCCCCCCCCCCCAGCAGCTGGGGCTGACTTTCTTATCTCCTGCAGGGGATTCTTGGCTCCGGCTTTGCTCTTAAGGTCCAACAGAAGCAGAGGCAGAAACATTTCAACCGCCAGATCCCTGCTGCAGCCTCTCTCATTCAGGTAAAGCACCTACACCCTTCACCCTGAGCTATGGAAGCACTAGGAGAGGCCTGGCCCGGGCATCCGGAGATCGCCACCAGGGAGAGAATGGTGCTCACTTGGGGGCAGCGGCCCATCTCCAAACAGCCCAAGGCTGGCCACTTGACCCAGAGCTTGCAGCTCCTGCCCTCCACACAAGGCATCCCAACTTTCCCTAGCCTAGGCTTCTCTGGAGCATCTTGGGGATGCTGAGGAAATGTCCCTGAGGCCATTGAAGATTTTAACAATGGAAGAGACCTGAGCTGGGAGGAGTGAGGTAGAACCCACCCCTCCCATTTGAGTGCATTTCACCAAGCAGGAAGCAGACCCAGAGAAGGCCAGTGGGGATTCCTCACACGCCAAAATGAAGCCTCCTTCAGCAGGGACACCCAACACCCACCATTTTATTATTTCTTTGAATTTGCAAATGGGGCAGTCATTCAATTAACCCATCAAGATGATGGTCAAGGCAAAGATCTTCCAAGGGACCTTTCTTTTGGTTTGGCAGGGGTCAGGTGACATCTTTCCTTCCCCCCACAACCCATCTCCAAAGTCCAGTGTCTGTATAGATAGGAAAGAAAGCACTCTGAATTTTGGAGGCCTTTCAAAATCCCCAATAGGGCTTAGGAGAGAAGTGGGTTAATTCATAGCCATATCCAGATCATAAGCCTGGTGGCCCTGGGACTAGGAGTCCCATTGAAGCTGCCAGTCAGGCCCACGTGTCCCACATGGTCCCACATGAATTCTTGGGTTCCCAATCTGACACTGGGATTTTCACATCAGCTTGATTCAAGGGGCCATTCAGGAGAAGAATCTGGTCTACAACAGCCTACATGGACAAAGAAAGACCATGGAGATCAGAGGCCCTGGCAAGAGTGAGAGTGCCCTGGAACTGCCTCCCTAGCACACAGTTATGATCTCATCTTCTGACGCTTCTTTTCAGAGGCCTATAAATTGGGGCCATAAAGCTGGACCTTCTCTCTCCAGAGGCTGGGCCTGAGTGGTCATGGGGCCAGAGAGAATGTTCCAGTCTCCTTCCCTAGGAGACCTTGACTAGGGTCAGAGTGGACATGGGCTCACTCATCCCTTTGAATTTGAGAGTCCTGCAGCCAGATGGGGCCCACACAGTAACGGCACATTCAAGGTTGTGGCCAAAGAAAGCTGCCAATGTTGGTCATTTGAAGATGGAAGTTTGGACTGAGGATGAAAGACAATGGGAATCACTTCCCACAGTCTTTAGAGCACAGCCCCTGGGCTGGAGAGTGGGCAGGGGTGGCAGGATATCCCTGGAGAAAATTTGCTATCTTCTGAAGGGGAAAAGTCAAAATTGGAATAAGAGAGAAGAGCCAAAGGGTTTCCTCTGAAGTCTAGCCTGGTTCGGGGGGAACTTTGGGTTTAGAATCTGCCAGGGCAGGGTGACCAGGAGGCTGAAGTGTGATTTTGTCACATATATACTAGAATGGGGTGACTTGCCTTACAGCTTCCCCAGCTCACAGACAGAGCGTGGGGGCTCCCAAAGCTGGGTTTGGATTGAGGGGTGAAGGGAGAGACCCTCAGAGGGTCTTGAGGGGCCTCTTTTTAACAATAACCAGGGGCCATGCCCTTCATCCATGGGCAGTTGGGTTGGATTTCTCTAGTTTGGAGGAATGATACAAAGCTGGAAATCTGGAATGTTGGCCCCACATGGACACGTTGGACACTCTACCTGGACTCCTTGTCTTTACCCCCTAAATTATTCCTCTTCCCAACTTCCTCTTTCTGTGGAGGGCACCACCATCTTCCTAGACCTGTCCCAATTTAAGAAATGTCTGCTTTCCACCAGGCCCTGTGCTAGGTGTTAGGGTTCCAGATACCAAATGAATGTTATCTGCCCTCAGGGGCACTTGCATTTTCTGGGAGATAAGGATACATCAGACAGACAGACAGACACAGAAAGATGTGTCAGTCTGAAGAGGGAGCTAAGAGGATCATGGACATTTTCTCTATAGAAAGGCACATGAACCAAGCTGTGAAAAAAGCTATAAATCTAAAAGGCAGAAGCTTTCCCATTATGGATGTAGGAGATTGGAGGTTAATAGGTCTGGAACATGGCAAGAGAGAAGGGGATTCAGGAGAAATGAATGCCCGAGCCAATGGATCGGTCTTCTAATGTACATGGTGGGCATCATGTGTACTGGGGGTTTTGGGAGACTCGGGGACAGTTCTCTTCTATGATGTTTTAGACTTGGTGGCTTCTGAAGACCCTTCCTCAAGTCGAAGTAGAATCTGGGTCAGATCAATTCTCCCATACCAGGAGACAGTATTGACCAATATTCTTGGTCTCAGCATGTCCATAGGTCAAAATGATACCCAGACACCATATAGACCATCACCTCAATAACCTCTCATCTAAGAACATCAGGATAGCGTGTTTGTAACTGAAAAAACAAACAAACCAACCCAAAGTTCAAAAACAAACAAAAAACCCCAAACTGGAGACAACCCAAGTGTCTAACAATGGAGGGATGGTCAAAGAAATTGTGGGGCATTCATGTCATGGAATATTATAATGCAATTAAGACTAAGTGTGAGAAACATAAGGAAATCTGTTCAGACCTTTATGAAATAAAGCCAAATCCCAAGAACAACTCAACTAAAGCAGACCAAAGGCGACATGGTCCACCCTGACTGGGACCACATGAGAGGGAATGTAAATGAGACTGAAGGAAAAGACAAAGAAATCTGATGGGAATGGACTCCAGGGTGGGGCTGAGAATTTAGGCCATTTTATGCATTGAATTTAATTAAGTTAAATGTAAATAGTTACAAGACAAGTTTAATTAGTTCCATTGCTGTTTATTATTAATTTATAATGTAATTTTAAAAGTTTCTGCTGGTCCCCAAATTGTCACCTTTACAACTATCCATCACTCATCTATCCTTCCATTAACCCATCTATCCATTCATCCATCCATCTATCCATCTACCTATCCTTCCATCAACTCATCTTTTTCCATCCATTCATCCATTCACTCATCAATCTTTCCTTCATCTATCATTCTATCTTCCCATTCACTCATCTATTTTTCTTCATCATTCTATCCATCCATCCATTCTTCATCTCTCCATCTACTCACCCATCCATCCATTTATCCTTCCTCCCTTCCTTCCTTCCTTCCTTCAACCATCTATCCAACCACACCAAGGAAGTAAAGTCTGAATATGTGCCTTAAACAACACTGAGTATCTAAAGATTCAGGATGGACAGATGTCTCCTTTGTCACTGATTTTAGACAGCCTGGAGATGCTATGCAGCCGAGAACCCTGATTCTTCAACGTGGAAGATTTACATCAGAAAACCTGTCCGAAATTATCACCTGATGTCACCCAGTCCGAAACCCAAGAAATCTGTCATGGTAATGAACCTCATCTCCTTTCATGCTGGTGGGGGCGACCTGGTGGGCTTTCCAAAGTGGGTCAGTTCTGGTTTTTTGCTCTAGAACATGGGCAGCATGTGCAGATGTGTGCCCACCTGATGTCTGTCTTCAAGATTGTTGAACACTTTTGGAAATACCCATGGGGGACTTGGGAATCCTTGCCCCATTTTTCCCTACCTTTACAGAAATCAATTAATCAGCAAACATTCATTAGATGGCCAAAACTTGGTACAAGAGATAGAAAGACAAAAGCCAAACAATCCTGTCCCCAAGGTGCTGAAAACAGAGACATTTCATGTGTTATATATGTCTATAGAGAGAAGAGAACTCGATACATAGTGACCCTCCAGGGGAGCAGAAAGACTTCTTGCAGAAGATGGGATCTCAGGCTTGAACAAGATGAGGGGTTCTAGAGCCAGGCAGGGGGGGAGCCGTTGCTGCCAAGCCATGGAGATGGGAAATGGGGTGAGGAACAGTGAGAAAGCCAGTTTCCCTGGATAACAGAGTTTCTGAAAAAAGGTAGGAAGGGGCCACAACAAGAAGAGGTTTAAGGGCCAGCCCCTTTCTGGCTGATCCTGGAGTTCATCGGGAGCCATTGGAGTTTATGAAGGAGAGGGATACAGGAAAATACAGCCAAAAGCCATGTGGCTGGTGGATCTGGTGGGACAACCCTTAGGAGGGTCTTGGAAGACTTGAGAAGGGAGATGAAGCGGTCCCAGTCTAGGGGGCTGTGAGCATCTATGTGGAGAGAAGGAATGGATGGATGGTGGAAGAAATGTGTGTGTGTGGGGAATCATCCAGGGGTGATCCTTGAGCTAAGAGTCAGAGAGAGAAGCCATGCTGGGAGCCTGGAACCTCACCAGGAAAATTCAGAAAAAGAGGACAATCCAGGGGAAAGGTTATCGATTCTGTCTGAGGAAAGATGGGTTTGAAGCACCCATAAGACACTTCAGTTTGATAGCCAAGAGGCTGTTTGTGTAGGGATACCAAAGCTCAGAAGAGAAACCGAGGCTTGATCTCCAAGGACCTGTGAGTTTGGGGCATAGTGAACCATGGGACCTGCCTTTGATGGGGGAGGAAGAGGCCCAGAGTCAGCCTGGGGGACACCCACTGTGATTAGAGCTAGGTGAGTCTAACTGGTCATTGGGATTTTGCGGCTTTTAGGTAAAGAAGAAAAAATTCAAACTGGAGAAGGACAATGGGGTTGGTACAGCAGACAAGACACTGACGGTTCCCCATATCACTTATGACCACATAACGGATGAGAGAAAGTCAGACCAGTTCTCCGTCGATGGATATGAAAATTCTGGTAAGAGATGCACATAAAGGCAAATTCAGAAAAGATGCAAGAGCCAGAAACCAGGCTGGGACAGGCTGCCCTGGGCCAGAAGGATTGGCTTCCTCCTGCTTGGCCTTGGCCAGCAGAACCAAGAGCCACAGGGTGGATAGGCATGGGGGAGTGAGGGGGTGGTGGGGGCATGAAAGAAGGAAATCCTTCTTAGTCTCTGGGATTGCTGATGATCTGTGGAGTGGGCTTCCTGGGGAAGCAGCTCATCCCACTGCCTAGGGGTCTTCATGCAGAGACTCAATGACCAACTCACTCTCTCTCTGTCTTTGTCTCTATCTCTCTGTGTGTCTCTCTATCTCTTTCCTCTCTGTCTCTCTGTCTCTGTCTCTGTCTCTGTCTCTCTCTCTCTCTCTCTCTCTCTCTCTCTCTCTCTCTCTCTCTCTCTCTCCTGTCTCTCTCCTCTCTATCTCCTCTCTGTCTCTCTTTCCTCTCTGTCTCTCTGTCTCTCTCTGTCTCAGTCTCTCTGTCTCTGTCTCTGTCTCTCTCTCTCTCTCTCTCTCTGTCTCTCTGTCTCTCTCTGTTTCTGCCTTTGTGTGTATTTCTTCCTCTTTCCCTCTCCCCCCTGTCTCTCTGTCTCTCTCTGCCCTTTTTCTCTCTCTGTCTGTTTCTGTCTCTGCCCTCTTTTTCTCTGTCTCTGTCTCTCTGTCTCTCTCTGTTTCTGTGTGTGTCTCTCATTCACTCTCTCCACCCCCTTCTCTTTGTCTCTGCTCCCTCCCCACTCTGAACTGAGAAGTGGATGAGATGGGGTGTCAGTCCCATTCGCCGTGCTTTATCTTTGGGCAGTTGGTCGTGTGAGAGCTGGGCTGTGGTTCAGAATGCCAGTCACACCATTCTGCTTCAAGGAGGCATGAATGTTGGTGAAAACCATTGTTTGAGTGCGAGGAAAATATTTACAACCCCCTGGCCTGGTAGGAAGCAGCATTGAGGAAATGTTTGGGAAAGCCTCCACATTGGGCAGCCTCCTTCCCATAAAAGTCACAGATCGACATGTTTTGAAAACACTGGGCTGTCTTAACAGCCCAAGACAAAATGTTTTGTGTGAGTCCCCGCCATTGAGCCATTGGCTTCCTTTTGGAAATCTTTGCTAATGAGACAATCATTCCTTTGGATTGGATGTATTTAAAACCTTTGAGGAGCAGGGCGAACAAGGCTCCACTTGTCAGAAGGAAGCTCTTTATTGGTTAAATGATGTGGACCAGAGTCCGGCTCTCCCCTCCACTCGCCAGCCTTTGGATCCGATGCTATCTCCCTCATGAATGGGGCCCCGGGGTGGGTGGGAACAGTCCGTCCACTGTGTCTGAAGGTGGACTCGAAGCCAGAATGTGAATAGCTTTAGAAGAGATGGTGTTGGGGTTCTCTGGGGGCACCCAGAGTCAATGCTTCCCCTGTGGAACCTTCCCTTTCCCCACCTCCTTCCTCTCTTTCCTCCTCTGGCTTGGCCTTCAAAGCCCCTCTACCTCCAAACTCTTCCAAGACTGCAAGCCCCACAAGCTAGATAACCGGCCTGGATGGCGAGAAAAGAAAGACTCTTATGACAGGCATGGCAGGCTCTTTTGTGTGCCCGAGCAGCCCCTGGCTGCCTGGGGCCCCTGGGGACCGGGGAGACCGAGCCTGCAGCCACACACATCTGCTCCCAATTTCATTCTCAGGCTGAAGGCGGAGAGGCCGGAAGTCCTTGGACAAAGGCCTCACTCCCACAGTGCTCCATTGCCCCCATTCCCTGCTGCCTCACTGCCGGCCAAACAAATCCAATTTGTATTTTAGAGCCCAAACATGGTGACAACACTTGTTAACAGACTGGAGGCTTCACCACCCATACCTGCTGCCTCTGTGGGCCCCTCCAGCCCTTGGGAGGGGCCCCTCGATGCACCCTCCCCAGAGCCCAATGGCTTCTGCACAAAGGGGGACTGTCTGGACAGATGCCTGAAAGTCCCCCCTCCCCCATTCATCATTCATCAGCTCCCCTATTCTCTTCATGCAAATGATAGGGTTTTGCAAATGCTAATGACTAGAGGGTGGGCACAATGAAAGAGGCCTTCTGGGAGGGCAGCCCTCCATGTTTACCCAGGGAGAGAAAAATCCCCAGTGATCTTGGTGAATGAGGAACAGGCTGAGATGACGTCTGTCCATTGACACTCTTTGGAGTTATTAAGTCGTTAGTGATGTTGATGGAATGTTAATGATGTGAGAAATATAGACCAGGCTGAGCCTCCTTTGTGACCAGAGTTTCTCCTTCCCCTTGGACAAATTGGCATATCACCATCAGGTTTCTCTAGTGGGGTAGGGGGGCAGGGAACGCGAGCCCGTCTTGCCCATAGACTACGTCTATGACATGCTTGTCCTTCTTGGCAGCCTGGGCTCAGGTATGCGTGAGTGGTAGGTATACCTTCAGGCACCGCCTGGCCAAGGAGAGGCTGAGGAAGTTGGCCCAGCAGGAGGTTTCTTCTGATCACTCATGGGCTCTGCCATGGGAGGCTTCCATCTTGATCTGAGCTTGGAATCGTAGGCACAGGAAATAGGGGCCCCTTTGGAGAGGGTGACTGCAGCTGATGGAGCCGGGAGGAGATGGGACCCTGGGGGAGCCTTGGGGGACCTTCAGGAGCACATCTTCTCAGGTGGTCAGTCAGCAGACCCTCATGAAGCACCAGCCCTGGGGTTTTGAAACTTCTGAAAGGGACGAACTAGTCCTAACCTTCAGGGATTCTCTGATCCTAGGACTTTGGAGCAGAGATGCCAAGACTCCATAGTCCGCCTAACCCCGAAGTCACTTCCCATGCTTCCCTTCAGTTTCCTCCGCCATCCTATAGGGTTCGAGATCTCTGCCCTGTCTTGTCCACCTCACAGCCTGTAGAGATGCTCAAAGATGGAGTGACTTTGGAATCGGAGGGCCAGGGGCTCATTGTGGCTGTTCCAAAGGGGGAATTCTCCCCATTCTCCCAGCTTCCCAGGTCCCTAGCGAGGCTCCTGAGGAAAGCCAACAGGAGGACTCTGGTACCATTGTGGGACCCCAGGCATATCTTCATTCCTCCCCTAGGACTGAGTGCATGAGCCCCAGGTTCCATTCTGGTTGGGGCCCTTCCTTGAGTCCAAGCTCAGGAGCAGAGAACACAGCTCACTGCGGGATTCACTGGGGGGGGCGGGTCGGAGCCCCCAGCCTTCATGGCCCACATTGGTGGTGCGGGCGCTGGCCATGCTGGGGCCTGGCCTCCCTGTCCTTGGGAAGCTGTCTGACTCACTCAGAAGTACTCTTAACACAGACCACATGCTTCCCTCTTTCCATGGGAGTCAGACTTGTTGTTTAGACATTTCCTCAATGATTGGTAAATTCCTCCGGTGTCAACCTGGCTTTGACTGTCACCCTCACGTAAAACCTGTCAGGATGAGCCTGAGCGTGTGGCCAGAGCCAAATGGAGACCAGACCTGGACTGGGCCCTGGGCCAGGACCAGCGCCAGGGGACCCTTTCCTGGAGCAGGTTCCTGCCGGCTCTCTCCCTCATTATGTCAGAGTGGAGGATGAAGGCCAGCCTAGTGGAGGCAGCAGCCGGAGCATTGCCCTCTTCTCCCGCTCTCTGACTAAGCCGGCCCGTCTTCATTACTTGTGACATCATCAATTAAAGTCATTTTGAGTTAAGCCTTTCCTTGGCTCTGGCCTACTTCCACTCTTGATTTGAAAACCCTCGGCAGGGGTCGGTGATTCAGAAAGACCCCAAGACACCAGCCCCCTCATTTTACAGAATCAGAAACTGAGGCTGGTCCCACTGCCTGGCTCGGCAGTGGCAGGGTCAACTGCCTCTGGAGCCCGAGTTCAGCCCTTTCCCACCTCTCCCCCTCCCCCATCCTGTTCCATTTCCCAGATTCCCAGGGTCTCAGCCGGCTTTCTTGCCTAAGCCCATTGCTTGGAAAAAGCCAGGTTTTCTGAGAGGGTCTCCTTGGGGAGGCGTGGGAGAGAGGGCCTGAGGCAGATGTGGGGCTTAGGGAGTCGGGCCCCTGGGGCCCGCTTCTCAAGGCTGACGCATGTAACTCATTTCCCCATTAAGAGTTCTGAGAACATCTGGAGACATTTGGCAAACTCCTCCCTCACTAATCGCTTTGATGCTTGTGTGAGGTGGGGAGCTGGACCCTGTTCTCCTTGGTGAGAAGACAGCCGGCAAGGAGGCGGCAGGGGCTCCACTTAGGGTGGGCCTCTTGTTTGTTTGTCCCGGTATCCAGGGGCCTTCATCCTTCCCCCTTGTCTGGGGGGCTCTGAGAACCAAATACTCTCTGCAGCCCTTTGGGGATGACTGGGCATGCCTGGCAGCTGGGCCACCATGCCAGGATGTTCCGTGTTCTCAGGCTCTGGTACCCCCTCCAGAGCTTCTGGGAGCCTGGGGTTAAGGGTAGGCATCCCTGGACCTGTCCTCCTAGCTGATTGGGTCCCAAATCTCTTCCCAGTGGCCTAGGCCTCCTGCCCCCCCCAACCACGATCCCATTCTTCCTTGTTCCCTGACCCTCACACCAGGGCAATGCCCCTTCTGTCCTTTCTTCTCTAGCAAACAGGAAGAGTTTTGCCCATGTGTGTGTGAACAGGCACATGGGCACTGTGTACCTCCAAGTGTGTGTATGTCTGTGAACCCCTTTTGCCTCTTCCAGCCCCCTCCTCAGGTAGTTAATCTCCTGTCTCTTTTCACTCTGACCTTGCTTCCAATGTTCCAATGTTCATTCACCCAACCATAGACAACAGTTGCCCCCGGTCTCTCTGTATTCCCTTCCCTCCAATCCCCCACTGCCTCTAATCCATCCTAACCACAGCAACCAGAATGACCCTCTATGGACTCACAGCTGACCAGACCCACTCTCTACCATAAGCCCTTCAAAGGGTCTCTATTGCCTCCTGAACAATTCCAAATCCATCTAATTGCTATCCTCCTCTTTCTATCTTCTCCATAAGAAAAACTTTATCAAAGACTTTGCTAAAATCAAGAGGAATGAGAGCCACTGAAGATTCCACATCTGCTTGGTCAACCACTTGGTCATAAAGGGAGGTGACTCTGCTAAAGCCGTGTCGACTCTGGGCCACTGCTGTAACCAGTGCTTTAATCACCCAGACTAGAATTTACCTTGGCATTCTTTGGAATTCAAGTCAAGCTCACTGATTCCCTTTCTTTTTTAGAAAATTGTCTAAAATTGTCTAACCTTGCCCTAGTCCTGTCCTCTTTCTTCTATTGTTCATGTTCTCTCAGAAGTCACTGCCAGTGAGTGACTTGGTCATCCCTTGGGCTAGGTCATTCAGGACTCGAAATCATGCCTCACCTAGGTCAGTGGATCCAACTTCATGCAGAACAGAGAAGGCTCTAACTCTTCCTGGCCCATACTGGGGGCCATTCTCCAGCTATCCATCTTTATTCTGCCCTTTCTGGTGAAATTGGACACAGTGTCAACATTGAGAATGAGGGCGCATACCTTCCCTTTCTTGTCCACTATCACCTTCCCACCCACCCTTCCTTGTCTGTGGTCCATGATCACCTTATCATGCACCTTCTTTGTCTATGGTCCATGATTACTTTTCCATCCATCTTCTTTGTCTGTGATCCATGAGAACCTTCCTATCTACTCTAGGTATGTGTAGTCCCATCTACCTTCCTCCCTTCCATCCTGGTCCTAAGCCCCTCAGGTCCATCCAGGACCTAGCATAATGCTTCACAAAGAATGGAAATGTAATCAGTGGTCTATTGAATGGAGTGATGAATGAATGAATTAAGGCTGGGTCATGTGCTATTCAATGACATCCCAAACATGGGCATGAACATTGGAGGAAGAGAATTGAGGAAATGGGGAGCAACCAGGGAAAGGAAACCAGGATGGACAGGACAAAACTCCAAGACTAGGATGTTCCGGAATCGGTTGAATGACCTGGCATGAAGGAACCCAAGTGTGTGAAGGTCCTTCATGTGGGAGAGAGATTAGATTTATTCTGCTTGACCCCAGGAGGCTGAACTGGGAAGCCTGGGTGTCAGGAGAAGTTTCCTGACCAGGAGAGCTACCCAAAGAAGAAGGGACATCCTGGGCAGCTACTGGGACCCTGATCCCTGAGACATCCTTTGGGGATTGGGACAGTAAGGGATCCTCTGAAGGGCCACACTGGACACCATGTTGCCTGCATCCCTTCCAGCTTGGAGATTCTGGGAGATAAAAGGAAACCACTGTGCATTTGGAGGAGAGGGTCCTACGATCATAGATTTTGAACTGGAAAAAAGCTTCAGGACCATCCCTCCAAGACTCCCCATTTTATGGATGGGAGAGGAAAGGATGTAGTCTAGGTCACAGAGCCCACATTCTTGCCATACCCCAGGTTGCCTCCTGATGACTTGGCACCAAAGGAGGATCTGAGACTGTTGGGGAGGCTCATCTAGGGAGTCAGGAAGACCTCAGTTCAGGGTACCCCTCAGTGTCTCAGGCACCAAGTTGCCAACCAGGTATGCTGTATGTGCGTGTTTGTATGTTGGGATGGGAGTGGAGCCTTCTCTTCACCAAGGGCATCATCGTCCATTCTCCCCAAGCCCCAGATCATTTTTTCATGGAAGTTGTTTTGGAGGAGCTGTTTTTCACTTAGTCCAGGCTGGATCTGGGAGCCAAGACATGGTGGGAGGGAAGAGGAAGGCAGAGAAAATGGGGGGGGGGGTCTGAGGGCACTTCAAGGTGACCCATCGCTTGGGAAGAATTAGGATGAGCCTGGGACTTGGGGTGCTTAGCCAGAGCCAGGACAGGAGGGCGGGGGTGCGCACCCGGCCGGGGAGAGGATGAGCTCAGCCTGGAATGCTCGGCCGCCAGATGAGGTCTCTGGTTTCCTGAGGAGGGGGTGGCTGGAATCCAGAACCTTGGGCCGACCCCGCTAGTGACAGCACTCCTGTCAGGCCTGGGTTCTTCTGTCAGGCCTCACTCTGGGTCCTGCAGATTGTCAGAGACTTGGAGGGGTACTGCCTTTCGTCCTGGCGGTGGGCTGTTCTGTGTCTGAGGGACTGGGATAGCCAGCTGCCCTTCACTCGGGACTGGAGGGGGCCGCTTCCCGCCAGCCCCGGCTCTGCTCTTAATCTCTCGGCTGTTTTGTCAATCACGCCTTCCTTGGGCTTGGGACGCCCGCCAACTCTCCTCCAGCCCCAAAGCCCCCCTCCCCGCCTCTCCTTCTAGAATCCCCCACATTCCTCTTTAGAATCCTCTCTTCTTCCTTGCAGGGTCCCCCAGTTCTTTCAGGGCAGCACATCTCCGATCATCTGGGAGTCTTGTCCCATCAGGGACCCATTGGGGTCTGGAGGCCTCCTTGGGCTTAGGCCTGATCATGGCTGGGCTTGAGAGGTCTTGTGTCTATGTGCTGGGGAGCTACCTGGGCACCCCCTGATTAATAGGTTTCTAGTTGATAAAGCTTTGGATTGTGTGAATGGACTGAAATGGAAGGTGCGGGGGGGCCTCTTAGGCTCAGGAGAGTCCCATGAAAAAGTCCATCAGGGCGCCCTGGGGACATACCTCATTTATATAGACACACCTGCTTCCTCCACTCCCATTGTGAGCTGCTTGGAATGATGGGGTCCCCCATTTGTACATTTTAAGGAAATAGCAGAAGAGCCAAATGAAGGGGAGCCTGCTACCCGGAGACTGAGAGAGACCACCTGCTCTTCTCCCCACCTTAAATGTACACACGTAGACAGACACATAGAACCAAATTTTCACACACTGAGTTGTATAAACTCATGCACAGATACACACAGATTCACAACACACACACACACACACACACACACATACACACACACACACACACCCATGCTCTGAATTTCCAGGACGGGCACTCACTGCCACCCACCCTTCTGATCCCGCCAGTTCACAGCTATGGTGGCATCAACTGACTTTTCTCTCCCCACCCCCATGAAGCCCCTCGGTCACATAGCTGCCTCTATTCAATAAATCAGAGCCAGTCCCTGTCCCCTGGGGTTGGTGAAAGGTGCTCGCAGCTGGAGGAGCCCTGCCCGCCCCTTCTGTCTTCTCAGGGCCCTCTCACCTCCACATACACAACATGCACTTTTATCACAGCAGCCTCCTCATGGCCTCCCCTCACCCAAGATGCCTCAGCTCCCATCTCTGCACCTTTGCCTGGACTCCTTTACCTCCTCTCTGACACCCCACTGGCTTCCCAGCAAAGCTCCCACCAGGGTCAATTGGTGAGGTGGAAGGCTCTGGTTTCTTACACCTTTTTCATATGGAGCAATTCATGTCCCTCCCATTAGAAAGTCAGCACCCTGAGGACAGGGACTGGTCATAGCTGGGGTTCATGATTGTTTTATAGGTTGACTAAAGTGGGATACCCGTGTGTGTGTGTGTGTGTGTGTGTGTGTGTGTGTGTGTGATATCTGAGTGAGAGTGTAAGTGTGGTTTCTGTGTGTTTTCAGGGGGGTGTGTATGTGTGTGTGAGGGTATGTCTGAGTGTGCGTGAGAGTGGGAGTGTGGTCTGGGGGAGCATGGCTGGCGGGGTCTGCGGTGTCCTAATGACCTTCCCCTCTCCTGCCCACCCTGTGTCCAGTGAAGAAGAGCCCTTCCTCCCTGGAGGTGAACCCTGGCCACTTCCTAAGGACCAACAGCTTTGCAGAGGACCTGGACCTGGAAGGGGAGACCCTGCTGGCCCCGATCACGCACATCTCCCAGTGAGTGTCGTTCCTGCTTCATGCTGGGGGGTTTGGGGGGAAGGCCCTTTGTCTGGTCTGAGGGGGCCGCATGGGGCATGGATGGACCCTGCTGTGGTTTCGATGTCTGTAAGAGCCTGTTTCTCCCAGACCACCCAAAGAGCCAGGATTGACCAGAAAATTTGCTCTTCTGATAGAATGAGCCCTGGGGGAAAGGGGCCCCCTCAGCTCTGAGCCCTTGCGACCCCTGGGGGGACTGGTGCCCCACTTCCTGCTGCCGCTCAGCTTCCCTGGCATCCATCCTGGTTTTGCTGCCATCCACCAGGTGCTGGCAGGAAAGCCCCCAAGTTGGGGGCAGGGCAGATCTTTGCTGGGGACCTCTGGGGCCCACGACTGAAGCCTGAGCTCCCTGGTCAGCGTCCTGACAATGTAGAGAGTGGAGGCTGGGTCTCGGGGCTCTCCCCAGGCAAGCAGTCTTAGCTGGGGGACAGATCGATGCCCACACCCTGGCCAGTAAGCCCCGTGAGCTGGGGAGCGGCGCCAGTGCCGGGGGCCTGACCAGGCAGTGGGTCACCCAGCCCCCTCTGCTCCACAGTGACATTGGCCCCTGAGCGAGATGGTTATGATGGGTGGGGCATGCCCGCTTTCAGTGGCTCTCCTGGCATGGAGCTGGGTTTGCAAAGGAGAGTGGATAGCAGAGGTGGGGGGCTACGGGTAGGGACTAGGTCATACCTGTCACACATGGAAGGCCAGTTGGTGGCTTTTTCTTTCTGAGTTTTTATTCAAGAGAAGGCTCCGTCTACATGGTCAGGGAAGGAGGAGGTGGAAAAGCTGAGGAGGCTCGTTGGAAATCTAGTCTTTTTCTGGGTTTGGACTTCCTTAGGTTGGGACAGGATGGTCCCTGGTTTAATGAGTGGCATTTACTTCAAGTGGGGGGGGGGCAATGACTGGAGCTGGAGCAGAGCCTGGCTCCGGATCCCTCCTTGGCTCCGTCTTACCAGGGTGGCCCTTGTTGAACCTAAGTTTCCCCTTCTGTTAATTGTGTGGGGTGGAGGAGGTGGATTAGATCTTTCCCATTGCGCCCATCCATCTTGTCTGGGAGAGGAGTGTAGGTGCCCCGTTTCCTAGGAGAGAATCAAGATGGTTGGAGAGTAGGAGAGATGTGAGGGCCGCCCGGGGGTCCTCGGGGAGAAGCTGCCCTGGCATGGCTGTCTCTGGGTGGATGCTTCTTGGGACTTGGGAGGAGATGGCCAGAGAGGAAGTCCCCTTGGCCTGGCCAAAGGTGGAAGCTTGGGGCTGGTCACTGTGCAGAGAGACAAGGGGCTGCCAGAGGGGACCCGGCATTGTCTGGCCAAGGAGGTGGCAACCTTGGCCCTTCTGTGGGTCTGGGGGCTCAGGGCTCTTCCTGTTCACAGAATCAGGGGTCTCCTCAAGGATTCTGTTTAGACTAAGAGGGGGAGCAGGAAACTGAGGTCAGAGAGGAGCCCAGGCTCACCCTCTGTCCAGGGATGGGGATGAAGGTCCACAAGGACCAGCCCTGCCTGCCCCCCAGTGGAAGAGGGGAGAAGTGACGGGGCTCCCCACCAGATCCCCTAGCAGGGCTGTCTTCATCGCCATCCTTGGGCAGGAGGCTGCAGAAGGGTGACCTTGGAGCCAAAGCGCCCCCTTCCAAATGGGGGTCCCGGTGTTTCCCCCAGAGCAAAGCCAGTGACTCCTGGGAGACCTCTGGAGGCGGCCGGGCTGGAAAATCCTGGCCTGGCAGCCATCCCCGCCGGAGTTTCCGGCCTCTGGCCGAGGCCGCCGGCCCCCACTTGTTTCCATCCCAATGTTGACTCTCCCCAGAAGCAGTGAAGGCCCATATTCTGTGGGCCCAGCCGCCCCGTCTGCTCGCCGAAGCCGCCGAGCCGCGGGCCCGAGCCAAAGGAAACTTGGGCTCGCTTGGGACGTGACGCCCGGAGATGCTCAGCCATGGAAAATGTTTCAGGGGGAAACCCGAGCCGGGGCCGCACACAAATGGCCTTTCACAAGGTGTCTGGAAAAATCCAGAGGGTGCACAGGTGGCGACCGCCCGGCCGGCCCCATGCTGGCCCTCTGCCCACCAGTCTGGGCCCGGGCCGGCCAGCCACCCCCAGACTTCTGCTCTGGCCTGGGGACCTGGGTACAGAACTGAGCAGACCCTGCCCTTGGGGAGCTTCCCCCCCCAGGAAGGAAGTCATGCCCAGACCTGGAAGGGTCCTAGCCAGGTGAGCCACCTCAGGCCGGAGCCCCGAGGGGCCTATCCCCTCTCCCTCTGTGGCCCAGGAGAGGCAGCTTGACCAGGGGTGGCCTCTCGCTTGGCAGGGATGGTTGGGGGGCCCTCTGGCCAGGAGATGGCCATCTGGCCTTTGACCCCTACCCATCTCCAGGAGTTTTCTTAGCTGGCCTGCACGCCCATGCTGTGGTCTCCCCTCCCTGCTTGAGCACTTGCTCCTTTTTCTAATCTGGCCCTTTTATTTCCTACCCCCTTATTGAAGCCCAAGAAAATATTGCCTTTTTTGTCTTCTGCTTTCAAGTGGGGAGGGCTGAGGGGGAGTCCTGCTGACCATGGGATGGCTGGGTAGAGACCAGGGAGAGTCTGGGTCTGTGGTGAGGCCAGGTCTGTGGCGAGGCCCAGCCTCTGGGGCAGCAGCAGGAGGACCAGGCAGCCCACCCAGCCGGCAGGCCACGGCGGCCCCTCCTCCCAGTCTGCCTGGGGCACCTGCTCCTGAGCCCGGGCCTCCCCCACCAGCCCAGCAGCGAGGCCATGGTGGCCATGGGGGAAGCCTTCTTCCCCACTCTCACCATACCACAGAGATGGAGGCGGGCTTCAAAGCCCGGCTCTATCTCCACTGTTCGTGGGACCTCAGGAAGCCTGGTTGCCCTCTCTGGGCCTCAGTTTCCTCCTTTGTAAAATGGGTGGATTGGATCAGAAGAGCCCTTGGGTCCCTTCCTAGCCTGGAGCTCACTGATGACTTCTCCTGACCCTCCAGTCAGCTCCCAGCTGCTCCCTCCACGGGCAGGGGCTGCTTGGGGTTCATGGCAGAGGAGGGGAGGAGAGAGGCTCCCCCTTGTCTGTGAATGGGTCTCACTCAGCATCTCAACTGGGGCTCAGTGCAAGGTGTGGAGTGGGGCTGGCTGAATGAATGAGCCGTCCACTCCCCCCAGACCTGGACCTTGTCCACTGAGGCCACCCTAAGGAAGATGCCACCCCCAGGGAGTCAGTGTTTCTCTCGAGGGATCTCAGACTGTGGCCCCTCTCGGAGGACCACCATGCCATCCTTAAGGATTATTTTATACCCAGAGAAACTGAGGCTTCAGGAGAGAAGACCATGGCCCCAAGCTCCACAGCTGCTGCAGAGACCTGGGCTTCATTTCTAGATGAATCTGCAGGAGGCAGGGCTCTGATCTGGGGTGGGGAAGCAGAGACGTTGACCCTCAGAGCCAGGTTGGGGGACTCACCATGTCTTTCCCCTTGAAGTGGTGCAGGCAGGGGAAATCTCCTAAGAGGTGCCCAGGAGGTGCTTGGTAGAATTTGGGCTCAGAAGGGTGAGGAGGAGAAGGAAGACAATGACTGGAGAATTCCAAGGGAGCCATGACTTGAGTTGGGTGATTCCCAAAGGCCATTGGACCTGGGTTAGCCCTTGAGAGCTGGGTGAGAGGGGAGTGAGCGAGGGGAGGGGATGGCCCATCAGGTCAGGAGTGGGGGACCAGACTGGAGGGGGATCCCTGGAGTGCCCAGAGCCCATCAAGGAGAAGGGACTGTTTCCTATGGGAGAAGAGCCGGTCAGGCCCTTGGTCCACGGGCTAGGGGACAAGGCTGGGCTCGGGTGGCCGTCCTGCTCGTTCGGACCCTGGCTTGTGCCCGCGCATTCACCTTTGCGATGGAGGGGCCGGGGAGGGGGAACGGCCTTCATTCTGCCTTTGCAAATGCTCACCACGGACAGGACATTCCTGCATCTCTCGGAGGGAGCTGCTCTGCATCATGATTGATGTCCAGTAATTAAACTTGAATCCAACTGCTTCATGAGGCCAACAAGCTCCCAAGTCATGGCAAGGAGCAGCGAGGAGCAAGTCCCATTCCTGGGCTCTCCGAGCAGAATTGTCTGGCAGAAGCGTGTGCTCTTTTCGGGGGGCAGTTGGGGAGTGGGCTGTGACTGGGGAGGGGAGGACAGGAGAGCCCCTCTTCTGTCTTCCTCCCCAACCCCAAGTTGTGCTTTCCTTCAGGGTTTCGCTGATGGGAGATGTATTATCATCCTGGTCCCAGGCCAAAATTAAAATTAAAAACATAAATAAAGCGACATTTTGTTTCTATTAGGGGGCTCTCCCGCCCCCCGTGCATGGGGAGAGTGAGATAATTGCATTGTTTAGAGCTTTGAATGTCTCCGGGGGCGGGCTAAGCCCCTGTTGTTCTGGGGTGTGTTCAAAAACGAGGGATTTGAGGAAAAGGAGAGAAGGCCGGGGAACACAGCTGTGAATTACTCTCTGACATCTCGAGGGTCCTGGTAACATGATTGCAGGATGACATCGACAGCAAGCTGCAGCTGGGGGCTATTCGGGGCCAGGCTCCTCTCCTCCCGGCCCACCGGATGAGAAAATCTCCGGTCTAACCCTGTTTTTCCCCACCCCAAGTTTTCTTCTAGCATGTGTTCCCCCCTATGCTGTCCTATGCCCCCCCAGTTTTGGGGGCCTCGTAGACATCGCCACTGTCGTCAGAAAGCCACCGGGATCAGGAATCTCACTTCCTTCTGCATCCCTGAGTCATCCCTTCTCTGTACCACTCTTTGGGGGCACTGGCAGTTCCCTGTTTTCTCACATCATGGCAGCTTTGGTCTATTCTTTGTGTCCTTAGCTAGTTTGTAAGCTCTGGAGAATAAGGACACTTCATTCTCATCTCTGGGCTCTGTGTTATTGTAGCCAGGGCCCTCCATGGGAAGGGTTGGTGGAAGGTGGAGACCCAGAGTCCTCGGTTGGGGGCCATGGCTTCAGTCAGACTGTCCTCTCCCCCAAATGCATCTGTTACCATTGGGGACTTGGTCAGACCAATGAAAGGAAAGGGTTCTTGACAGAAGCTTCTGAGTGAAGATTATTGAATTTAGATCTGTACCCTTGACTAGGAGGTTAAGGCATCAAACCCTAAGACAATTGAGAGGGACCATGGAACAGCAGAAGGTGCCGTGCCGGAGGGCAGCCTAGATCTTAGGACAAAGACACCAGGCAGAGAGATTAGATCACGGAGTGCCAGAAGTGGAAGACTCTCAGAAGTAGACCATGGAATGTAACATCTAGACTTAGAATGCATAGCATGGACTATTACAGTTGGGACAGACCTTGCACTGGGAGAGAACTTCCAAGGTGGACTGGCAGAGCTAGAAGAGCTCTTGGGTTATATGACAGAATGTTAGAGCCAGGGGGGACTCAGAACCCTGAATCAAGATTATCAGACCTGGGAGAGTCCTTTCAACCTGGAATGTCAGAACATGGATAGACTTCAGAACAGAGAATGGGAAATGGCAGCTGAGACACCTTCAAAAGATGATATTTAGGAGCTAAGAGAGCTCTGAGAACATAGAATACTGAATGTTAAAGCTATGGGGGTCTTTTGAACTTAGAACAAGGAATGTCACATTAGAGAGAACTTTGCAACATGGAAAATGGAATGTCACATCTGCTGGAAAGCCAACAAAATGGAGGGTCTCATAAAATGTTAGAACTAGAGAAGACCTTAAGACCATTTTAGAGCTGGGAAAGTATTTAGAACCAAGAATTTTGAATGTGAAAGCTAGGGAGTATCCTATAGAATGTGGAACGTTAGAGTGGGGAGGTACCTTGGAACTTAAGAAGACTGGCCCTTGGAGAGACCTTACCACATGGAACGTCAGAGTGAGGAGAGAATTGAGAGGACAGAACAAAGAACTTCTGATCTAAAAGGGACCTTGAAACATAGATCCTGGAACTATGATCTGGATATCTTTTGGAACAGAACCTAGACTTTTAGAGCTAAGAAGGACCTGAGAACATGGACACAGACAAAAACAATGTCAGAGTAGTGATGGTCTTAGACAATAGAACATGGAATGCAGAAAGGGATGTTAGACTATGACATTTCAGAGCTGAGAAGGCCCTTGAAACAAAGAATATTGAATGCCAGGGCTGAGAAAGAACTTAGAACATAGAATAGGGAACATCAAACTGGAAGAAGCTGCTGAGCAGAGATCATAGACTATCATTTGGGAGGGACCTTAGAATGGGATCTATGGGATGTGAGAAGGGAGAGAGACTTGGCCACATGGAACGTCGAGACTGGGAAGAACGCAGAGCTTGAGAGGTAGGAGAGAGAACACAGAAATGAGAGGGGGCTTTCCCAAGTCACAGGTTGAGGACCCACATGTCCCAACCTAATCTAGCCTGACCCCTGCCTGCTGAGCAAACAGTCTTGGAGGGGCTCCCAGCTAGAAGGGACCTTACCTGCCATGATTCTGTCAGGTCTCTCTGACTCCTTCTTAGTACTTGGTCTCAGTCTAATGAATATGATCAGTTGAGTGGGAGATCCTGCACTAGCCCATATTCTCCCTGCGGGCAGAGCTTTGTTCTTTCTGGGTCTCTTCTGGTCCTTGACATTTATAGATTCTTAAACAGAATGGATGACATTGTAGATATGAGGCCAGGACCCTATAGGTGGGGAAGAGGATTCCCTCAACTACTGAACTCAGAGTATGGTGGGAAGTTGAGGATGTGGTTCAACCTTAGTTGCAGCAAGTAGAGAGGCATGTGTTGGAGTGGATGCCCAGGCCTCTGTCCTCTGGCCCATTCTTGGGGAGCATGAAAGGGGGACCCTTGGGGCAGGAGATAAGCTGTGCCTGGGATTCACCAAGTGAGAGTAGATGTCTGAATGGAGCATTGACCCACGAACCGCTCCCACTCTGGAGAGCTACGTCTACCAGAGCACTAATCTTCCTCTGTTGGACTAGGGTTGGCCTGGATGAGTCCTTGGGGAGATCCAGACCTGGGTGATCAAGTGCCAGCCCAAGGTCCTCGCCACCAGCAAGGAGGGGGCTTCCAGGTTTCTGAGAAAAGGCCAGTGTGAGCAGGGAGCCTGCTAGATATCAGGACTCAAGACATGGAGTCAGATGGTAGAACCAGGGACCCCATTCCTCCATGCCTCAGCCTCCATGGTGGCTGAATCTTTCTGGTCAGAGTGTTTCAAAGAGCACCATGCTGGTTCTGGGCTTTTTGGATGCTCATCCTGAGAAGGCATCTCTTACCCATCCTAGGACACTCACATGAGAAGCCACCACTATTGTTTCCCCAAATTGAGGCAAGGATGTCTCCCCCCCTTCCTTTGCTCTGTTCCTTGACCCCAGTCAGGACAGCTGTTAGACCTTGATGGGGAGTTGCGCCCCCTCCCCAGCCCCCTCTGGGATCCTCACTTTTCTGGCCCATCCAGAGATGGAACATTTTTTCCCATCTTCTTTGCTCATGTTTTCCTTAGGTTGGTGTCTGGATTTGTTAAATTAAATTGAATCCTTTCCAGTTTGAAACACTTGAGCGATTTTTCCCCCTTTAAATCACCGGGTTGGCTGGAAGCCGCCCCCAGAGCCTATGGATGGGGGCCGGGGAGCTGGCGCTGGTCCGGGGGCAGGGCTGGGGCTGCCAGAGAGGCCTCAGGACGTTGGGGAAGTGGCTGAGCTTCTGAAGACTCGGATGGTCCTTTAGGTGGAGTTGAGGCTTTTGCCTGGCTGGAAATTCTCCCCCAAATATGAAATTTTGCTCCAGCAGGCAGAATTCGAGGTCTTTTGGGTATTTGAACCAACTCCAGGAACAATGAGCTTCCAGCCTTCCAGGGCAGGCCTCCAACCTTCCTTGATCTCCCCCTTGGAGCCTTTGCATGTTGTCCTCCAATAGCACCCCACCTCTGACCTCTCCTCACCGACTTCTTGGGTGACCAAGGTGGTATTCTGTGTCCTCTTGGGCCACCGAAGCAGAGGATACATCTCTGGGATCCCCTTCATGGGGAAAGATCCCCTTTTTGTCTTCTTGATGAAGGAGGTGGCTGAAGCTCCATCCCCTTATCCCTAAAATTCCATTATGGAGGGTAACCATCCTGAGAGCCATTTGGAATGCTCTCATGGAGAGCCCCCAGAGCATCCACAGGAGAGCAACTCAGTATGGGGTAACCAGAGGTCCCAGCTTCACCCTGATCCGTCTGTTTGACCTGCACAAGTCATGGTGCCCCTCTGGCCCCAGTTTCTTCTTCTTTAAAATCACGCAATTAAATTACATGAGACCTTCTAGGTCTGAAAGTACTAGGGAAACTCATCCAGGTCATGCTATGGATGGGACCAGTGAAAGACAAAGGATGTTGAGTCTTGGGGAGGGGACAGGAGATGTGTGTGTGTCTGATTCCTGGGGGACCTTGTCCTTGGGAAGAAGGTTCTACTTGGCCCCGGGACAGAGCCAGGAGCTTCCCATGGGGGAATCAGGTTAGTTCTGTCCCAGGATGGGAAGGGCTAATCAGGGAGGCATGGGCTCCTCCTTAGGAGGGTCTGCAAGCAAAGGCAGCAGGACCACCTGAGAAGAGGGGCTCTTGTTCATGTGTGGGACAAATGAAAGTTATCTCCAATCCAAGATGCTATGACTCAGCACTTTTTTTAAATTGATATTTTATTTTATTTTTCCAATTACACACTATGGACATTTTTCAACATTCATCCACTTGCATTTTTATAAGTTACACATTTTTCTCCCTCCCTCCCCTTGGCAAAGAATAGTCTGCGAAAAGTTGAACATGGACTTTTCTGTTTAACATATTTATAGAATAGTCATTTTGTGAGTGAGGAATTAGAACTAAGTTAAAAAGAAAGAAAACCATGGATAGGAAGGAAACACAAGAGAAGTTTTTTAAAAGGTGAATATAGCATGCATGGAAATTCTGGTTTTTCCATCTGGATGTGGATGGCATTGTCATAGATATGACCCAACATCTTGCTCATGGTTGACACTGAATGAAAGAATGAAGGAATGAATGTATCCTTTAGGAATCAGTCATGAAATCAGACATCGAGGAGAGAATTTTGTGTTATTTCTGGATTTGAAGAGGAGAGTGAGCCAGCAAATGGGGAGAAAGGAAGGCTGAAGGGGTATTCTTGTATGACCTTGGTCAAGTCCTCTCCCTTTCCTAGGTCTTGGCTTATTCTGACCTCCAAGACTCCACCCAGCTTTCAAAATCTGTGAGACTCTGGTTTGAGGAGGTCCTTCTGGAAAGTCCCCAAATCCTAAGTTTATGATGAGACCAAGAGTTATGTGGGCAGGAGGAGACCATAGAGCCAGGATATGAACTCCAGAAGACCCAGCCCAGGGGAGAGGACTCAGGGTAGCACCCAAGCCCTCCAGGGGCTCTGTCCAGAGGACCTACTGACCAGGGAAGAAGTTCTTTTTCACTTTTTTAGAAGGGTCAGTTTGCCCTGTTTTCAGAGGATTGATGACATTAAGGGGTCTAATGAGAAGTGTTGCAGAGTTTAGGGAGGACAGAGCCCCTGCCCTCAGGAAGCTCCTAGTCTGAATGCACAAGATTAAAGGGCCAGGGAAGCCCAGAGGTGTCAACTCAGGGCAGGGGGAGAGTTGAGGGCAGGAGGCTCCTCCCTGGGTGTGTTGTGTTGGGAGGATCGGGATTAGGTTAACAAAGGAGGGAACATTTAAACTGGACCTTCCAAGATGAGTCAGGACTTGCGGGAGGGAGGCAAAGGAGAATCCTCTAGAGCTGGGGTTGGGCTTGGGAAAGGGAGGCCCCCTCATGGGCTGGCTGGGGTGAAATACGGCCCACTTAGATGGAGAAGGGTGACAAGACTGGAGTCGGGTCATGGAGGCCTTGAATGATGACTCCTGTTAAGCAAAGGGGAACCACAAAGGAGGGAGGTCAGAGATAGGTCTGTGTCTATGGGGGAGGGGTGGAGACAAGGGCACCCCCCCCCTCCTTGAAGACCCCAGAGGAGCTCAGCACACAGCAAAGGGGTTTGACCTGAGAGGGTAGTAGCACCCAGCCTCTAGGAGAGGGTGCTAGGCTCCCTTCTCAATCTGCCAACTTTGGGCAAGACCATCACCCTCTTTGCCTCCTCTGTTCCATGACAGGGTTGTCCTGGCCCAGAGGGTCTCTCAGAACACCCTCTGGGTTCAGACAGAGGTTTGATCCTGTAACATTCTGCTTCAGGTTAGGGGTGGTCAATACCCTGGGCCACTGAGCCCACCATGCCCCTGAGACTCACCAGCTCTGGGCTCAGAAGGATGGGCAGAGACTCCACTTCTCTAAAAGACAAAAGGAAGATGGAGAAAGCCTTCTCTGACCCCGTGTCCACCCTCCTCAGACCATTGCTTGGGCTAGAGGTGACCGTGGGAGGAAAGGCAGATGAGGGCCCCAGACCCTTCTGGAATGGGGAGGGTCTGGGGCCAAGAGCTCAAGGCCAGCCTTTTGAAGTGAATTCCATTCCTTCTTGGCAAAGCTTGCTTCCCGTTTTCCAAAGGGGCTGGGGGCGGAAGGCTGGGGGGAGCGCTCCCCCAAGTTCCTCCGAGGCCTCCAAGGCCATCACTGGCTCTCACTTCCAAACCCCATCCTGATGAGCCTGAGAAATCTGCCGACTAAGCAAATCAGGACTGGGGCTGTGGGGTGGGTGGGGGCCACATGACTTTGGAAATGTGTTCTGGCTTCCAGAGTTTGGGGAGAGCTTGGCCGTTGAGATGGGAAGCCAGAGCTTTGGAAAAATAATGGGAAAAGCGGGTTGGGACGAGAGCCTTTCCCTCTGACTCGCTGCTTTCGACTTAACCCTTTGGAGCCCGTTGGCAGAGAGAAGCTGGGGCCCAAGCAGGCAGGCTCCAGCCAGCAGGGATGCCCACCCCACACCTGGTCTGTTCCTAACTGGGGCCACTAGAGGGCGAGGGCCTCCCTTGGTTTTCTGGCAGCCTGCATTCTGCCATGTGAAGGACGGACCTGGCACCCGAGAGATCAGGACACCCCTGGTGCCCTCTCTGACCCTCATGCTTCTCCTCTGTCATACATTCACACCCGCGTCTACACCGCCTGCCTCACACAGGCACTTAGAGGGATGGCTTTGTAATGATGGGAAGGGGCAGCCTGGCTATTGCTGCCATTTGGGAGCATTTCAGAGCCAGGGAGACCTTCCCCAGCCACACTGAGACCCTGAGGAACTCACGTCCTGTCTTGGTGCCCCCATCTCTGGGGCTGTCAGATGCAGGGCAGGTGCCAACCTGCATTCACAGGGGAACTTTACTCACCTGGGGCATCCCCACACCAATGAAGTCCAGCCTCTAGTCCTAGCCCCAGGGTTGTTATCATGGATCTGCTGCAATTGGTCACCTCCAGGCCACCTGATTCTGTAACCTGCCCTCAAGGAAAGGCACTTGGATGCTCACAATTGACTGGGGCCAGCCAACTCACCTCTACCATGCTAATTCCTTGCTTATGATATGGGAGCTCCCTCCCAGGCTTGACACAAGGACTCAATTAATATGGCACCGGACTTGCCAGGACCCCTTACTATGTGTGGGTCACTTCTGGTGAATGGCCCGTTGGCATGCTCTTCTGAGGGAGAGACAGGTTAGCCAGGTCACATGGGGAAAGGCAGAGAGGAAGGCCCCTGTGGGGAGCTGAGTGGTGACTTGGAGTCAGGGACTGATGGCAGGGATGATGGCAGAGAGTCCCTTGACCCATGCCCTCCTCACCCCCAGCCCAGTGACCCATCTGCACTGTGACCCCTGGATCGAAACAAGGCTGTCTTGATCCGGACCAAAGCCAACTCTCAAGGCTGAAGGGGACCTCGGTAGCCTGAACAAGGAGCCCCCTCCTCCTTGAGATGCTCTTCCCCTCATCCAGCCTCCATCCGTGTCTTTGAATCCACTCCCCCTTCCCGTCTAGGGCCAAACGGGAAGCGGTCAGCCTTTCCCTCACTCGACAGCCCACAGCCCTCTCATTTTGCAGATGAAACTGAGGCTAGAGAGATCAATCGCTCTCCCAAAATCACCCAGCTCCAAAGTGTCAGTGGTAGAATTTGAACCCAGGCCTTCCTGGTCTCAAGTCTGACCCTCCCATCAGAAGAACCCTGTTCCTCCACACATTCCCACCTGCCCAGCTTTTCCATGTCCAGCTGGGTCTCCTGGTAGGGCTGCCAGAAGATCTACTTTGAGGAGGATCGTCACTCATGACTTTTGGTTTGCGCCCATTGTAACCTTGTGAGCACGTGCTCCAGAAAGACACTGCCATTCCCAAGGGCTCAGTAGCGCCGCAGCCCCACCCCGTCCTGCAGGAAGCCCCCTTTCCCTCATTCCCACACACCCCACGAGAGGATGCTATGTCTGGGGGGGGGGGGAGATGAGACTGCCCACAAGGGTCCCCTCTGCCTGGCTCTGTCTTTGTGGCTCCGTCTATACCTTTGCCAAATGGGGATGATGACACCTGCCCGGCCATCTCACCAGCCTTGGAGAGGGGTGTGGGGGTAGAGCTAGATGGGCGGAGTCCATTTTACCGATGAGGAAGCCAAGGCCCGGGGAGAAGGCGCTTGTGGAGGGTCCCACAGCTGAAGAAGTGTCTGGGTCAAGATCTGAACCTGAACATCCAGGGCCCTGGCTAATCCATATGTGCCTTTGGCCTGGGTCATGGCTTTAAGGAAAGGACGAGGGCATCCTTCACCAGGGAAGTCATTGTTCAGCTGCGCCCGACTCTTGGGGACCCATGTGGAGTTTTCTTGGCAAAGAGACTGGAGCCGTTTTTGTCCTGTGCTTTTCCAGTTCATTTTACAGAGGAGGAAACTGAGACAAGAAGGGGCGATGAGTCCCTCAGGCCTC
Source organism: Macrotis lagotis (assembly GCF_037893015.1). Taxonomy (NCBI): domain Eukaryota; kingdom Metazoa; phylum Chordata; class Mammalia; order Peramelemorphia; family Peramelidae; genus Macrotis; species Macrotis lagotis. The sequence goes on from NC_133660.1 coordinate 275,954,537, forward strand.
TGGTAGGAAGAGGCTGGATTTGAACTCAGAAAAATGAGTCTTCCTGACCCCGGGCCTAGCCCACTAGCTGCCCACCAGCAAGATCATTCCAGGGATGGGGAGGAACCTGAGGCCCAGCCGGGCCCAGGCCAGCCCCTGGCCCTGCTCTCTTCCCTTCTGCCTCTCACTCCTCTCTCCCCCTCCACAACATGGGTCTGGTTTCCCTTGCCCCTCAGGGTAGAGTTCCAAGCTTGGGGAAGCAGCCCCCTGCATCCCCACCCCTCTGCCTCTGAGCCATGGCTTGGTGGTCTGATGGGGAGCGCACAGACTTCTCCAGCTGCACGGCAGGGCATGAGTGTGAATCCTGCCTCAGATTCATTGTGAGACTCTAGCTCAAGTTTGGGGAATGAGATGAATGGGTTTGGCATGAGGGTGTCAGAGGAGAGGGTGCTGCCTGCCCCTGCCTCCAGAGGCAACCCCGGGCCTCCAGGAGGGACCTGGCCCCGCATGCCCTTTGTGACCCGGCAGGCCCCCTGGGAGAGTGCACTCAATACCACCGCTGTCGTGACCAAGCTGTGGGCTAGACCCAGGGTCTGAGGGGGCGGCTTCTCTGGGGAGATCGTCTCTCCAGTCCAGCCCCCCTTTTGGACAGATGGGGAAACTGAGGGTTAGTGTGAGGATGTGAAAGGGGGCAGCAAGAATTGTGCTGTGGCCGAGGATATTAGTGCGAGCTCAAAGGGGGGAAAGGGAGTGGGGATGAGAGGGGCAGTTGAGAGGTGGGGGTCGGTCAGAGAGCCCCCCCCCGGTGAGAGAGGCTCTTCCCCATCCTTGCCCAGGGGCAAGGTGCCAATCTGCACTGAGAAGGGAACTTCCTTTCTCAGAGTTCCAACCCCAGAGCAGGGAGAGGGAGGAGAGAGGTTTGGGGTCCATTCCCCACACGTTGCTGTGGGCCACTGGAGGGCAGGGAGGCCCAATGGGTAGCACTCAGTGGCAGTGGGCAGAGGGGGGCTTCCTGCTGTGGCAGAGACCCTGCGTTGCCCCTCCCCACAGCCAGGCCCGGGCGTCCCCTACCTCTGGAGCGGGTTGGCGCAGCAGCCACGGCCCAGGGGGGCCCCCGTGTGTCCGCTTAGCGAAGCTCAGGCCGGGTCGGCTCCCCAGCAGCTGCTCCGGCGGCGGGCAGCAGAGGGCAGCCGCGCTCTTCCGAAAGGCTCCCCCTTGGCCAGGGAGCCCGCGGAGGGCCGGAGGAAGCTGGGGCAGCCCCCTCGGCACATGCCAGCCCAGGGAGGGCCTCCATTCCTGGGGGTTCCACTCTGTGGAATGAGGGCGGGCAGCGCCCACCTGAGGCAGAAGACCACCCCTCCCATGTTCCTGCTCTGCCCCCCAGTGCCCAAGAGCAGGGGCTGAGAGTGGAAGCCAGGCCTGGTGGCACTGCCTCTACTCTGCACCCCCATTGCCCCCCAGCAGCCACATGAGAGGTCCGGGCCACATCATCCGTCCAGAGGAGCTAGAGAATCGTGTGGACTCTCCCACTGGATGCTTGCAGCGCCCCACTGGGGAGGTCCCACTTTCCATACGAGGATGCTGAGGCCTGGGTGGGGGGCGGGGAATGAGCCAAGGGCTTCCTTCTGGAAGAAGGTCGTAGCGTCAGGAGGTGATGCCATGCCGTGGGGCTGAGCGAGGGGCCCTGCCGAGGCTTGTGCTCTGGAGCCGCCTGGGTCCAGTGGTCAGCCGTGGAGGAGGATGACAGGAGATGGGCCCAGCTGGGAGGCAGTCAGGGTGCAGTGACCTGGCCAGGGTCATGCAGCTAGTGAGGGTCAGCTCAGGGCCAGTGCTCTGAAATCCACTGCTCCAACTAGCCTCCCTCCAAGGTCGTGTGGGTAGCAAAGGGCAGAGGTTAGATTGGAATCCAGAACACTGGCCCGGAAATCCATCGGGGTGGGAGCCAGGAGCCCTGATCCAGCATCCTGGTCATGGGCCAACCCGGCATTGGACCCCCCCCCCCAAGACTGGTCACCCTCCTTCTGTGTTCTGCCGCTGTGCCACGGGGACTCATGGGAGTCAGAGGCAGGAGTCCAGGAGGGTGGGACCAGTGCTCACTGTACACAGGGGGCCTCCGAGGCCTGGCCTGGGGTCACTGTGACTGGCCCAGCATCCTTCCCTGGCTCTTCCTCTCTCTGCCTCTCTGTCTGTCTCTCTCTTCCCCCCCTCCCAGCCCAGTGCATGCGCACACACAGTGTGAACACACACAGGCGCACACACACTCATACACACACGATGTGCACACATAGGTGCACACACACTCATACACACAATGTGTGCACACACTCACACACACAATGCACACACAGGTGTATACACACTCATACACACACAGTGCACACACAGGCATACACACAGGTGTATACACACTCATACACACAGTGCCCACACACACAGGCGCACACACACTCATACACACACAGTACACACTCATACATACACAGTGTGCACACACAGGCACATACACACTCATAAACACACAGTGCACACACACAGGCGTATACACACTCACACACACAATACGCACACACAGGCATACACACACTCATACACACACAGTGTACACACACAGCTGTATACACACTCATACACACACAGTGCTCACACACAGGCATATACACACTCATACACACACAGTGCCCACACACACAGGTGTACACACACTCATACACACACAGTGTGCACACACACAGGCGCACACACACAGTGCACACACACAAGCATACACATACTCATATACACAGTGCACACACAGGTGCATACACACTCATACACACACAGTGTGCACACACAGGCATATACACACTCATATACACACAGTGTGCACACACAGGTATATACACACTCACACAATGCACACACACAGGAGTACACACACTCATACACACAGTGTGCACACACAGGCATACACACACTGATACACACACAGTGTGCACACACAGGCATACACACACTCATACACACACAGTGCACACACACAGGTGTATACACACTCATACACACACAGTGTGCACACACAGGCATATACACTCATACACACACAGTGTGCACACACACAGGTGCATACACACTCATACACGCACATTGCACCCACACAGGCATATACACACTCATACACACACAGTGTGCACACACAGAGGCGTATACACACTCATACACACACAGTGCGCACACACACAGGTACATATACACTCAAACACACACAGTGTGCACACACAGGTGTACACACACTCATACACACAATGTGCACACACAGGTGTACACACACTCATACACACACAGTGCACACACACACAGGCATACACACACTCATAAACACACAGTGCGCACACACAGGTGTATACACACTCATACACACACAGTGTGCACACACAGGCATATACACACTCATACACACAGGTGTATACACACTCACACACACAATGCACACAGGCACACACACACTCATACACACACAATGTGCACACACAGGCGTATACACACTCACACAGAATGCACATGCACATGTGTACACACACTCATACACACAGTGTACGCGCACACTCATACACACAATGCACACACACAAGCATACACACACAATGCGCGCACACAGGCGTACACACACTCATACACAGTGCACACACACACAGGCATATACACACTCATACACACACAATGTGCACACATGCAGGCGTATACACACTCATACACACACAGTGCCCACACACACAGGCATATACACAGGCACACACATTCACCTGTTCACTTTCACTCCCATGTGGACATATATTCAGACTCTCATAGTCACTCCCCTCACACACATAACACACACACACACATTCACACTAAACATATAATCTACAAATCACACATATGTGTGCCCACGTGCAGCACTCACACACATACACATCCAGGAAGAGGTAGAATCAAGACTTCATCTCAGGCCCCCTGACCTTATCCCAGGGGTTTTCAAGGGCTGCACTGCCCCCCCCCCCCCCCCCCCGCTTCAACATCCCCTGATGCCTTTGGGGGATGCTATCTGGTAGTAGAGAGTACCTGGCTGAGAGTGAGGAGCTCCACATCTGCAGGCTGGATTTGGGCGAGTTTTTGCCTCAGTTTCCCCACAGTGTCTTTAAGCTCTTCTGGGCTGTGATTCTGATTCATTCACAAGTGTGAGGGATGTGAAGTGTCCTGGTCTGGGGGTCCTGGATCTGGGTTTCACTCTCAGCCCTTTCCTCACTGCCCTTATTTTCTCCCTGGGTCAAAGGAGAGGTTGAGCTAAGTGGTCTCCAGGGCCCCTCCCAGCCCCACATCCCAAGGTCCTCCCAATCTGGCCTCTGCTGTCCTACCTTCTAGGGTCCCTGGGGGGCCCCTCCTCTCCTGTTCTAAGCTCCAGGCCCCCTCCCAGCTTTAGCACCCTCCTTCCCACAAGCGTGATTTCTCCCATTAGGACAGCCCCTGGGCAGATGTGGGAGCTGGGAGGGACCTGAGCCCCTTCTTCCACTCTCCCAGCTCATATAGGGGCTTGGGGACTCTTGCCTTGGAGGGCCCAGACAGAGACAGGGAGGGGCAGAGGGGGCGGCTACTTAGATCACCCTGGGAGATCCAGTTCTGGTTCATGGTCTGCCTAAGGCTAACCTGGGACCAGGAAGAGCGCTGACCCTGCCAGACCTCAGGAGGCTCTGCCCCTGAGGGTGGGACCTTCTGCCAGTCTCCTGCCTCAGTTTCCTCATCTTGTGTACTGAGGGACAGATTGTCAGCTTTGGTTTTTATTCCAGGGTATACTATTTCAGCCTCTGGCCTGGGGCCTCAGGGGGGAAACTTGTCCCAGCTCCCATCTGGTTAGAGCTTTGAGGTCCTGAAAAGAAAGGCGCCGGCCCGCAGGTGGCCAGGATTCCACACCTGAGCTCTCCCCTGGTCTGCCGCCATCGCCGCTGCCACCCACCCACTGTCTGATGTTCATACATTTGGCCAAGTGTTTGATGAGCTGATTCTAGACTTGACTCTGAAGTCAGCCTTGGGGGAGGAGCAGGGGTGACGGGGAGTTTAAGGACCAACATCTGGGCCAGATGGAGTTCCCTTCTCATCCCAGGCCAGCACCCACCCTCCTTTCCTCTTTCTTTTCTTCTCTCCTTCCTCCTCCATTCCTTTTTTTCCTTCCTCCCTTCCTTCCTCCCTCCCTCCCTCCCTTCTTCCCTTCCTCAGGAGTCTCAGCAGAGGCAGTGGGCCATGGATCATGCAAGTTTCTCTTCAGAGGGAAAGCCTTCCCAGGCTTCAAGGTCTCTGTCCTGTCCTCTAGGGTCAGACCCAGGCAGGGCTGGGGCAGAGCTGGTGTAAGAAAGCCCCAGTTGGCTGAGAAAGCCCCCAGTGGTTTCAGAAAGACAAGACCAGGTCCAGAGGCTTCAGCCCCATGGTGGGGGGCAGGGGGGACGTTGGGTGCATCTGAGAAACTCCGGACTGGCTGAGCCAATCTCCCCTCCTTCCTCCACAGCTGAAGGATCAGGACTCGAGAGGAGAGTGGTATCTGTGGCCATGGGTGGTCCTGCCAGCCTCCTTCTGTCTGAGGGCAGAGAAGCCTCTCCTTACATTTCTGTCATCTCCCATTTGGATCCATCACTCAACCCCCTTCAAAGCTTCAAAGCCCCTCTGAGCTCTCTCTTCTCACTGATCTTGGGCCCGGCCGCCACAGCCCTGCCTGGTGGCTCTGATCAAAGGTTTCCCATTCCCACTGTGAGAAAGCCGTCTTGCCGGAACCCTCCGGCTCTTCCTTATGATTCAGAAGGCACTTTCAGCTCCTTATGGGTCCTCATGGCCCAGGCTCTTGGTTCAGTCCACACTTGAAGCCTGCCCTCCTCAGTTCACCCTCTTCTTTCTTATTAGTTTCTTGCAAGGCAAAGGGGTTAGGTGGCTTGCCCAAGGCCACACAGTTAGGTAATTATTAAGTGTCTGAGGCTGGATTTGAATTCAGGTCCGCCTGACCCCAAGGCCTGTGCTCTATCTACTACGCCACCTAGCTGCCCCCAGATTACACTCTTCTTGCAGGTCATGGGTCAGAGAAGGACAATGGTGGAGGGATTTGAAAGCACCAGCCTCCTCCAGACATTGAAGAATTACAAACTATTACCATATAAGAGAATGTTCCAAATCCATAATAATAATAATAATAATAATGATGATGATGATGATGATGATGATGATGATGATGATGATGATGATGGTGGTGGTGATGATGATGATGGTGATGATGATGCAACTCAGAACATCCCTGAGGTTTTAATTCACACCCAGCAAATCAGTCAAAATTACGAAAGATGGGAATAATCCATGTTGGAGGGTTAGAGAAAGACAGGCACACTCATACATTGCTGGTGGAACTGTAAAACACTCTAATCCTGTTTGGAAAGAAGTCTGGAATTCTGTGCAATGAGTGGCATTGGCGGAGAGTCTACAGCTCTAGACCCCTCTGCTAAAGCTGTGACAGAAGGAGAGATCCCAGATCGCCAGAGAGTGTAGCAGCACTTTGGGAAGGTTTATGGACTGTGTCCGCCCCAATGTCTGGCTAGAGGTTGGGAGGGGGGAGCAGGAGACCCTGGCTCCTGTGGGGTGGGGGGTTAGAGTCAGGGTCAGGGGGGAGCAAGATTCCCTGCCCTGGAGTAACCCACTGCCCTTGGTCCTGGGCAGAGCACATCTGGAATGTGGGACCCCACATGTTAGGGAGGAAGTCCATTGACTAGCCAGAGTATAAGCTGAGCCTGAAGACCTGGACAGTCCAGACAGGCCAAGGTTACTTGGGCAGGGATCAGAAGGCTGCCCTGAGGAGCAGGCCCAGGAGCCCTGGCAGGGGAGGTGGGCTGAGGATGAAGGGGTCAGAGAGAACATCAAACTATTGAGCTACCCCCAAGAGGAGAGGGGAGGTAGGAGGCTGCCCACACCAAGGCTGGACAGCCCCACACTGGCACCATCCATGAGGGCCAGTTTGATGGCAGTCAGAGGAGAGGAGAGCCAAGGGCTGGGGAGGAGGAAGGGACCTTCTGAAGAGCTTGTGGACCTTGGGCACCCGGCCCACAATTGCCCACGTGGCACCTCCAGTAGCGTTCCAATAGGTGGCATCTTGCCAGAGGTATCGAGCCTCCTACAACCCCCAGGTAACCTTCCTCTTCACTTCTCCTATGGGGGTTCCCTCAGAAGGAGAACCCTATGGGGGGTGAGAACAGAAGCAGGGGAGGTGTCTGAGCCTCAGGACAAATACCAGCTCCTGGAGGAGGCCAAGATGACCAAATCACCTGGGCTCAGCTAAAGGGCACTCATTTTGGCAGTAATATGATGAGCTTGGGAAGGGCAGCTAGGTGACACAGTGGATGGAGCACCGGTCCTGGAATTAGGAGGACCTGAGTTCAAATTTGAACTTAGATACTTGATACTTAGCTGTGAGCTTGGGCAAGTCACTGAACCCCATTGTTTTGCAAAAACTAAAAAAAAGAAAGGAAAAAGTATGAGTGGGGGAGGGAAGGCAATCTTTGAATAGAGAGGGAGGCCAGTCTTTAGACAAGAAAATCTTTCAGTCGAGCATTCCTTCATTCAGTCCCTTTACCAAGGCCTGCTGTGGCCTGAAGCCCTACAGCACTGGGGATGGGGAGCAAGAAGACCAATTAGAAGACATCATCCCTGCCCTGTCATCCACCACGTGGAATGTAATCTGGGAGGGGTGGCTAGGTGGCGCAGTGGATAGAACACTGGCCCTGGAGGAGGAGGACTTGGATTCAAATCCAGCCTCAGACACTCAGACACTTAACCCCACTGCCTTGCAAAAAAGAAAAAAGAATATAACTTGGCAAACCCAGAGGATGTCAGAGGGGGAGAAACCTCAGGGGCTATCAACTCCATCCCTATTTCCTAGAGAGGGAAATGAAGCTCAGAGAAGGACAAGGCCCCCATGGTCACCTATTTAGTGCTGGAAGAACCCTGGAGATCACCTAGCGAGGTGCAGTTCTTTTGTGTTCCTGGGGAAACTGAGACTCAGGAAGGATAAGGACTAGGAAAAGGTCACACAGGAAGAGTAGAACAGACCCAGGATCACAACCCAAGCCTTTTGAGAGCCAACTTTCTGTTACAGACACAGGAGGAGACCCAGGCTCAGCTAGAGACAATCAAGGCTGGAAAGAAGGGAAAAGCCAGAGCTGGCTAGAGCTGAGCTGGGCCTTGAAAAGCCAAAGAATAGGCGGGGATTCCCTGGGAGAGGCGGCTCAATGCCAAGCCTCGGGGGAGCTCCAGCCTGGTCACTTTGGAGGCCCAGGGGATGGGGAGACAGTTGCCCAGGGAGCGGGAACACCACTCCCTCCACTGAGCTGGGAGCCCCGAACTGTCCGATCCCATGAGTCGAGAGGTTCGGGGCCCCATCCATACAGCGGAGTGCACGCAGATACCAAGAATGCCACATGCATGCATGTAACTTTGTCCAGTGGTGCTGCCCATGGCAGTAGAGTCCTAGAGAAGAGAGCTGAGGAAAGGAGGAGGGAGGGAAGGGGAGAGGGAGGGAAGAAGGGAGGAAGGAAGGAAGGAAGGAAGGAAGGAAGGAAGGAAGGAAGGAAGGAAGGGCTGAAGGAAGAGCATGTCTTGAGCACTCAGTCTGTGGCCAGCTCTGGGGAGCCCAGGAGAGGCTGGGCAGTGCTGTGGAGGAGCTGCCATTGTGGGGAGGGGGTGCCCCATGGCCCTCCATCCGCTAGCGCTGGGCACTGGCCCGCCTGTTTGTTTCCCCTGTCTCCTAATTCTTGCAATTAGCAGTGAGCTGCCCATTAGATCACTTTCTGGGGCGGCTTTTCTAAAGGGAGCTGGGGCCCAGCTCCCGGGCAGCCGCCATATTTACATTGCAAATGAGGCCTGCCTTCCCAGAGAAGAAAACCAGGCTTTTTTTTTCATTTTGGTAAACAGAGACAAACACAGGTGTGTTTGAGATCCGCAAGGCGGTGGACTGGGGGGAGGGGAGGCCCAGAAGGGGAGAAGGCAGGGTAGAGGCGGCAGAAGGGGAACTGAGGCCTGGAGGCCGATTCGCCAGGGGCTTGGCTGGCAGCCGGTGCCCAAGTGGAGGTTCCGAGTCCAGGCCTTTACCCTGGTTCCTGGGGGCCCAGCTTCATGGGGCCTTCCAAGGGGCCCGGGCTGGGAGGAGGAGGAGGGAGGCCAGGCTTGAAGGCCGCTGAAGGCCCCCATCCAATTGAGTCTTTCATGAAGTGCAAGGCCTTGGACCCATTGAGACCCCTCTAGGGCATTGCCCCTCTAGTTGGGATTGTACCTCCTGCCCCCCCCATGCCTGGGCCCTCCTTCCTCACCTCTGCCCTTAGAGCCCCCACTGACCCCCTTGGGGTGCTGGGTAACTAGTTACCATAGTCTACTTTTTGGTGATGCTTTTGTGGCCAGGATGCTTGAGGCAGCCTGGGAGGGGGCCTGGAAGGGGTTACCCTCACCCCCTTTTTGGAAAGGAAGAAAGCGACTCTGAGCGAGGCTAGGCTTGGGCCAGGGTCCCAGAGCTGGGGGATGCTGGAGCCAGGATCGCTCTGCCTTGGTCTGCTGACTAGAGCTCCTGGGGACCCCTCAGCCCCTGCTCTGGCAGGGAGGGGATGGGGAAGGGGGGCTGAACTGACCAGAAAGGGCGCTGCTGCAGTTTCCCTTGTGGCCAGCAGATGGCAATGGTGAGAAGCGCTGGTTTGGGCTTCGCGCCTCGGGGAGAGCGGCAGGCTGGGGCTAAGAGGGTTCTTGGTGCTGGCTTGGGGCGGTGTGGACCCGGGCTGGGCTCTGCCTCACCCTCTCCTGTGCTGCCCTTCTCTGGTCTTCCTCTGCCTTCCCTGTAGCAGTAGCAGGGGATGACCTGGTCCAGGCAGGACGACCGCCCCCCTGCCCCCCCCCGGCCCCCCCAGTCCACTCTCCCCATCCCACTGACCAGCAAGCTTGGGGAGGAGGTGGGGGAGGGGAGCAGCATGTTTGCCCATCCTTTGGGAGCCCTCCCACCCCACCCCCCAGAAGCCTAGGCTGCTTTCCATCTCTTCGGACAAGGCTCTGGATCCTGCTGCTCCCCTGACAGGGCCAAGAGCCTAGTTGGGCTGTGTGGGCCTGACTGGCCTGAACCACCAGGAAAGTCCCTTTAGCAAGAAGGGCATCTTGGTCCAGCCCAAAGTGCCCACCCCCTCCTTCCTCCAAAATTCTGAAGCATGGATGGGCACCGGTGGATCTGAACCCTGTGCCCACAGGGTACAGACCTGGAAAGCCCCACCTCTCTGTCTCTCTCCCTGCCTCTGACTCTCTCGCTTTCACACACATACACACACACACACACACACACACACACACACACACACACACACACAGAGGCTATGAAGCCCCCAGAACCTCCTCTCTGCCTTTTCTCATAGTTCTTATCCCCCTCTCCCCAGGGCTCAGGCCATCACTTCTTCCCTCCCTAGGTGTGAGGTCATCTTGGGCACCCTCACAGAGCTCAGGGGCATCTCTGGGGAGTCGTCCCATCTCCCTAAATGCTTTTTCAGAAGAGAAAAAATGTGGAGTTTAGAGAAGAGACACCAGACCCCAAGGTTCCAGGCCTCACCCCTTCCCAGGATTGTCTCAATTGAGTGAGGGGGAGAGAGAGAAAAAGACAGAGACAGAGACAGACAAAGACAGAGAGAGAGAATAAGAGAAAAAGGAGAGACAGAGAGAGAGAGAGAGAGAGAGAGAGAGAGAGAGAGAGAGAGAGACCACAGAAAAGGAAGCTGCAGTCCCAATGGCCCTGAAGGGGCTGGCTGCCCCCAGCCTCTTTCTTCAGCCTTCTTGGTATTCATCCCAACCAGACAGCATTTACAAAGGGCCATTTCTGGGGAGTCCCTTCGCACTTAGTCTAAACTCCCTGGTCTCTAGATGCAAAGAACTCAGCTGGCAACCTTTCTACCAATGCTTTTCAGACCCTTCTCTGTACCTCAAGGCTCTGGGCTGGATCTGAACCCAGGGCTTCTGGCCATGCTCCCTGTAAATAAAGAGAAGTCCTGGAAATGGCATTCACTGCCAGTCAGTCTGTAAAGGCTATGTAAGGGCAATATGGAGTGATAGAAGGTTTTTAAAGCAGGCAACAGCATTGGAATTTAGGAAGATTCAGTCAGTATCAGGCTGGAGAAGCCCTATGCCAGCCTGCTTTCAGCTCATTTGTCTGGACCACCATTGCCTGGATCTCTCCAAGGTAAACAAATGGCTCCTGGTGGTCCTGGGGGTTCCTACCCCTTAAGTCCTGGTTAGGTAGGTACAGCCTAATAATGATTCATGAGAAATGGGCTAAAGCCTGGACCAGTCTTGGGCACCAAAAGTTGACTCAGAAGCCCATTTGGGGAACCAGAGGATCAAGGTCCAAAAATCAGAAAAAAAACACTTGAGGCTTGATCTCAGGGAAAACATGCTCACCAGCCCTGGTGTAGCAGGGGCTACATGGGCAGGGGGCTTTCCATCTTTGGGTGTCTTTGAGCAGATGCTCAGTGAACACCTGACAGGTATATAATGGAGGGGATTCCTTTTGTCATAGGTTGCACTAGATGACTGACATCAGACAGCAGTCCATACGCTTCTATGAACTGTGGGCTTATTTTATCTCCTGCCTCTTTCCTAAAGTTGTTAATGATTTCAGTTAACTTTTAGTTGATCCTCCAAGTAAGCCACCAAATAATCTGCAAAACATGATTATGTTGTTTCCCTCAATTCCTTTTTCTTGTCTTATTGTAGAGTAGCATTTCTGCCATTGTAGTAAATAGGAAGGGTGATGATGGACATTCTTTTTCTTTTTAAGATTTTATTTCTTTTGAGTTTACAATTTTTCCCCCAATCTTACTTCCCTCCCCCACCCCCACCCCCACGGAAAGCAATCTGTCAGTCTTTACATTGTTTACATGTTGTACATTGATTCAGCTTGAGTGTAACGAGAGAGAAATCCTAGATGATGGACATTCTTGCTTTACTCCTGATCATATTAGCGAGGCCTCTAGCTTATCCCTATTACAAGTAATGATGGCTCCTGGTTTAAGAAAATGCCATTTATCATTTTAAGGATAACTTTGGTCTTTCCTATGTTTTCTAGAGTTTTAAACAGGAATTCATATTGTATATTGTCAAAAGCCTTTCCTACATGTATTGATACAATCAGACTCTGTTTTTTGTTCTTGTGATTACTGCAGTCACTTGTGGTTGTGCTTTTCTTAATATTGAGCCCTGCGTAGCTTGTTATGAACCTAGCCGGGTCATAATGCTTAATCGTAGCACTATGATACTTTTGTCTCCTTGCTCATAACATTAGAGTAATATTTATTAGGGATATTGTTCTGTAGTTTTCTTTCTCTGGCTGAAGTATCAAAATCATATTTGTATCTATAACAGAAATAAATCTGCTGAGATGAGAGGAGAATTTAAATTTTTATTCACAGATCTTGCAAGACATGGGTGTCCCCCAATGTAAGGCACACTACGGTACATTAATGTCTAGTATCGTACTTTCAGAAACTCTTTCCCCTCCCATCTGTCATTTGAATAACAGTCTTAGAAGTCTGCCCATCCCATGACATGTCTCTAATATGACCCCACCTCCTGATCATACGATATATGTTATGTTGATGCACCCCGGTTGTCAAGGGTGAGGATAATATTCATGAATCTAATTGGGCAAACTCAGTTGCTTAGGTCAGAATCTCTAGGTCACCCTTGACCACTTGGGGACCTGTTCCTCCTAGTCTTGGGCTAATCTTTGGATGAGATTAGAAGACCTCTCCTAGTTTTGTGATTGGCTGGGGTTATTCGCCTTTGTAATGTATTTCTTAGGCAGCCTCCACTCTGTGAAGACTAACAATTACCCCACATTCCTCACCATATTTATGTCATCAAAGAAATTTAGTAGAATCTCTTCTTTTCCATTGTTTCCTAAACAGTTTATTTATTATTTAAATGAATTATTCATTAAATGTTTGGTAGAATTCACTTGTAAATGATAGTTATAATAATAACTAATATTCATATAGTGTCAGACACTGCATGTGCCTCACAATGATTATTTCAGTTGATCCTTACAACCACTTCAGGAATTATGTGTTCAGAGGCTAAATTATTTGCCCAAAGTCACACAGCTCTAAGTGAGTGAGGCTAGATTTGAACTCTGGTCTTTCTGACTCAAGGCTCAGCATTCGATCTGCTATACCACTAAGCTGCTTTGGTCATGAAGTTTTTTTTTTCCTTTGAGACTTCATTAAAGCCTTCTCTTTCTAAGTACTCAACTTCTTGTTCTATCAATCTGAATAATTTGTGTTTTTGTGAATCTTTTTTTTTTAAGGTTTTCACAAGGCAGTGGGGTTAAGTGGCTTGCCCAAGGCCACACAGCTAGGTAATTATTAAGTGTCTGAGACCGGATTTGAACCCAGGTACTCCTGACTCTAGGGTTGGTGCTCTATCCACTGCACCACCTAGCCACCCCTATGTTTTTGTAAATCTTTATCCATTTCATTTAGAATATCAATTTCATTGGTATATAGTTGGGTAAAATAGTTCAAGACAATTTCTTTTATTTTTTTCTTTTGTTCGGAATTAACCTTTTTTCATTTTTGATACAAGTTATTTTTTTCCAAGTGAGACAGTGGCTAATCTATTTTTATAAAACAGTCCCTAGGGGCGGCTAGGTGGAGTAGTGGATAAAGCACCGGTGTTGGAGTCAGGAGTACCTGGGTTCAAATCTGATCTCAGACACTAATAATGACCTAGCTGTGTGGCCTTGGGCAAGCCACTTAACCCCATTTGCCTTACAAAAACAAAAACAGTCCCTAGTTTCATATCTTAATTCAGTGGTTCTTTTCTTTCAATTCTATCAATCTCTTTGATTTTCAGTATTTATATTTTAGTGTCTAATTGGGAGCTTCTACATTTTTTAGTTTTCTAGATTTTTTTTAGTCATATGCCCAATTCATTGATTTCCTTTCTTTCACTTTTAATAAATGAAAATGTTTATAGCAACAAATTGCACCCTTAAGGACTGCTCTGGCTTTAAAATTTTAATATGTTGTCTCATTAGTATCATTATTTTTATAAAATTATTTATTTCTATGATTTATTCTTTGATCGACCAGCTCTTTAGGATTGTTAGTTTCTAAATAATTTTTAATCGTTGCTTCAAAGGCCTTTAAATGAATATAATTTTATCCATTATGGTCAGTAAAAATTTCTTTAATAGGTCTGATTTACTGCCCTTGTTTGAGAGGTTTTTAGAACCTAATATGTGCTCAGTTTTTGGGTGACAGTGGCATGCACAGCTGACAATAGCAGACCCCTTTCTTTTACTATTCAATAGTCTACTAGGGTGGCATATGAACTTATCTAAATTCTATTCAAGTCTTTTATCTCATTTTTGGCTTCCTTTTGGTTAGATTTGTCTAGGTTTGAGAAGGGGGAAATTGAGATTCTCCAGTATTATACTTTTACTATTTTCTCTGCTACCTCACTTAACTTTTACGACCTTAGATGCTATGCCATTTGGTGTATGGGTGTTTAGCATGGATAAGATTCATTGTCTATGGAGCTTTCAAAAACATAACTTCCCTGTTCATCTCTTTTAATTAGGTCTGTTTTAGTTTTTGCTTTGTCTGAGAGCGTGATTGTTCCTCCACCTTTTTTATTTTATCTGAAGCATAATAGATTCTGATGCAACCCCTTATTTTAATTCCATATTTATCTTTCTACTGAAGTATATGTTTCTGTTCAATATATAAACATATATATATAAATATCTATATCTATATCTGTATATACTGTTCCCTTCTAGTTTCTAATCCACTCTCCTATTATTGTCTTCTGTTTTATGGGTGAGCTCATCCCATTCACATTCACAGTTGGGATCATTAATTCTTTCCATCCTAGTTTTCCACCTCCCTCTCATCCTTCCCACGTTTTCCTTTAATTCTTTCCCCTTTGTGAACCTACTGGGTGAACTGTATCGCTGCACCCATCTCTGTGTGTCTGCATATTCTTTTCTCCTTCTCTTCTTTGACCAGCACAGGGGAGAATAAGATTCAAGTGTTCCTGTTCCCAACAACTTTCTCCTTGCCATTGAGACTTATGCTTGGGCACTCCTTTCATATGAGATCCTTTCCCCTATTCTTCCTTTCTTTTCTCTGTATTTCTCTTCCCCAGACTTTCCATTCTTCTTTTTTTTTTTTTTTTTGGCAAGGCAATGGGGTTAGGTGACTTGCCCAAGGCCACACAGCTAGGTAATTGAGTGTCTGAGGTCAGATTGGAACTCAGGTCCTCCCGACTCTAGGGCTGGTATTCCATTCACTGTACCATTTAGCTGCCCCTCCATTCTTCTTTTAAGATCATCCAGATCACTCCCGGGTACTCTCATTAGACTCCCATTTGACCCCTGATGATGATGACACAGTTGTGAGGGATCATGCATCATTCCCTCTTATAAGAAAGTGAGTAGTTGGACCTTTTTCATTCCCTTGTATTTGTTCACTCACATTTGCCTTCTTTGCTTCTCTTGACTCTTGCGTTTGACTATCGGATTTTCCACTCCACTCTGATCTTTTCATCTGGGATAGGACAAGCCCTTAATGACTGCTTATTCTGTGTTTATCTCCCTGCCTTGCCTTATAAACACAAAAATATAGGAAATGGATCCATTTCAGATTTTTGCAATGAGATGAGATACTGTCTGTTGGTACTTACCCCTCACCTTCTCTCTTTGTGGGTCCTTGGGAGACCAATCACCTCCCTATCCTCGAAGAGTCATTTTTCTTTTGGAAACACTTCTGGAAAATGTGACTCTTTGGAGGTACATCAGCTGTTGGTAATCAAAGAAACATTTGTGTAAAAGAGCTGGGGGCTCCTTGGAAGCCTTGCATGCAAATTGCCATTAGGAATGCTCTTCTCTTTGGATGCAGGCTGTGGAATAGCCTTTGCCTGGGCTAATGAGTCAGATCCATTATTAGGATTTAATTCCATGGCCCTCCACTGGCCCCTAAAGGTGTATGACTGCTGCCAGACCCAAGGGATGGATGGAACATCACTGGCCTGTGTCTAAAAGGCATATCCCCCCCACTTAGCTGAGTTGCCAACCCATTTCCAAAAGGCTAGTCTGAGGCTCAGCTCTGAGAATGATGAGCAGTCTGGCCATCCTACCAGATGAGGATGACTTCAGGGGAACTTTGAAGCTGTCTGGTGGGTGCCTTGCCTCCCCAGGTGCCCACTTATTCATGGGCATTGTACTGATTTGGGGCCTGGGGGGTTCTTTGTTTTCATGGTAATGGAGGAGAAATATGCTTGTCCCAAGAAACACAACTAGAGCAACCACGACTCCTGCCTGGCAAGCTCCTGTGCCATCTTAGACACCTTGGATGCCTTTCATTCAAGAGACTTGTCAAAAATGACAGCATCACTCTGGCTTTTGAGGAGGGAATGTTCCATTCACTGACTGTGACTTGGACTGGGACATTTCCTCCAACTCCCAGCTGTGAGGAGGCGGAGGATGGAGGAGAAAATGGGAGTTTGCCCCCAGATGCTGAGTTGGCAACACAAGCACCATATGTGGCCACACTGGCACAGATGGGGGGGTGGCCCTGAGCGTCTGGTACAGGGTGATGGGGCCTCCTGCTAACCAACCTATCCTGGCCCAGACTCTCATTCCTTCTGGGCTTCAAGCTCCTTGAAGCGAAGGTGTGGTGAAGAGTGGAGAGACCCAGGTTCTGATTTTAGCACAGCCACTAACTGGTTATCAAATCTTGGGCCACTCCCTTTGCTCTGGGCCCCGGGACCTCCATTTCCATGAAAACAAAGAACCTATTCCCAAAGCAGCTGAAATAGAGGGAGGGGTAAGGTGGATTTCTTCATCTCTGCTTCCGCTCATGCGGTCTCTGTTCTCTTGTCCATAGTTTGATTCTTTATTCCATTATCCTGAGGGAGATTGATGTAGAGGCTTTGAATCCGGGCTCTCCTGGGCCTTAGTTTCTTCATCTTTACAGGGTCTTGTCCATATACCTATAATGTCCACTTCCATTCCTCAGTCTGTGATCCTATTGCCATGGATGCAGAATACAAAAGGCCTAGACTTCCTGAGACTGGGGACTGCCTTTCTGAGTGGAGCCTAGGCCTGGACTGAGCTCCCCAGCCCTACTCTCCTGTGGTCCTAGGGCCTCACAGGGCCAAAGTTTGGAGGTTCCTAGCTGCACAGTGGGCTTGTGGGTGGGAAGATCCAGGAATGGGGGGATGGCCATCTTCTGGGACCCTCACTCCCCCATCCTCAGGCTCCTGATCCTGCCTGATTTGCTCCATTATCACGTTTAGCCTAAATCACTTTTTGGTCTCTTCTGCCTCTTGCTTCCTTGGGATCAGGTGCCCAGCCCTGAGTTCTGCCCCAGAGTGGGCACCAGTCCCATCAGCTGGGGTTCTGACTCTCCACATCCAGGGTCCAGGCCCCCAGACCTCCTCCATCTCATTCCTTTGAGACCTTGCTAAGTGGATTTTCAGAATGGGGAGAGAATTGGAGGGAAAGGATGCAAACAAGCACTGTTTCTCTCTCTCTCTCTCTCTCTCTCTCTCTCTCTCTCTCTGTGTGTGTGTGTGTGTGTGTGTGTGTGTGTGTGTGTGTGTGTGGCATGAGCATTGGTACACTCAGTAAGGAGGGACTGAGATAGCCCTGGAGGGAGGCAGGAAGGATGGGGGGCAGGGTGGGTCTGTCCCTCAGCACAGACAGCACCCCCCTTCCAACTCCAGCCCATCACTAAAGCCTCTGGGGCCCTGAGGCCCCTCATCCCTCAGTCCCTGGGGAGGGATCAGATCTTTGCTGCCTGGCCTGAAGCAGAGGCATGGTGGCGCCAGCCCTTATCTGCAGGAGCCTGGGAGCTGTCACCGGATCTGGGCCAATGGGCAACATGTCTTCACCTCTGGGCGTCCCACAGAAGGTCTGTGGCCCTCTGCCAGGGACAGGGGACCCCCATACTCCCTCTCTTCTCTTCCTGGATCAGTCCCACACACCCCTCACCCCCTTTCAGTCCCCTGCTCTTGGCGAAGTTTGGATGCAACCCAGCATCCTGGCAAGTCTTGAATGTGGATTCGAATCCTGGCTCAGCCTATTTGCCCTATGATCTCAGGCAAGGAACTTGTGCCCTCTGAGCTTCCTCAGTTTTCCCAGCAAAACAAAGGCTTCAGGTTCCATGCCAGCTAAGCAAAGACTGGTTTGGGGGCTGATCTCTATAGTATTATTTAGTCTCTGATGAAAAGACCAGAAGAATAGAATGTGGGAACCATCGGGCACTGAATCCCTCTCTGCTCTTATAACCCAAGGCTCAGAAACTCGAGCCTCAGCTTCCCCCAAGTCCCTCCACCATCCCACACTCCCAGCTGGAAGGGGTCGGGCCAGGCAGCTTTGGAGTCCCTATGTCCTCATCTTTGCTTGGTCCCCTACAAGTGATTCTGCCTTTCAGAGCCTCAGTTTCCTCATCTATAAAATTAGAGGGTTGACCTCAGGGACTCCTTAGGTCGCTTCCAAGTCTCAGGCTATATTCCTACATGTGAATCTGTGTCCCCAGAGAGCAGGGACCAACTCGGTTTTTATTTGTACGTCCAACCATTGGTACAGAAGAAGCACTTGATTTCCCTTCATTCTCTATGAATATCGCAGAATGACAGATGTTCCCCATAGCGGTTCCCTGGGGACACGACGCAAAATGTCCCACATAAAACCTTCGGGATGACCAGATGGTGTAGCTAGAACTTGTGTATGTGTAAATGTAAGGGTGTAGGAATATATGTGGGTCTGTATCTCTGCCGATGCACATACATGTCTGTCTGGACATGTATGTTTAGATGTAAATATAGATATTACAGTCACTCCTCCCTCCACCCATTTGCCACAGGCCTCTATGGCCACAGAAGTCATGGTACCAGTGATGGAGAAGGTCACAGCTATCCTTGGCTCCTTCTCTCTGGGGGTACAGGCAAGCCAAGACCCCCCCTTCCCCACAGAGAATTGCATCTGTCCCATCTCTTTACCTGTCATCTAAGTCATGTCACTCACTGGCCCTGAAGGCGTGCCAGACCCCAAACAAAGGTCTCAGCCTGTCAAGTTTTGGGAGAAGCTGGTTTTAGCCTTTCTAGAGAATTCCCACCTTGTCAAGGAGAGGGAGGGGAGGGCTCACCCAGGGCAGGCCTGGACTCTCCCAGGACAGACCTGGACACACCAGCTACCCACCAAACACACGCAGGATCTTAACCAAGTCACTAAATTGTTCTGCCCCTCAGAATTTGGACCAGACAGACTCTTAGGTTAGAACATGCAGACAACTGTGTATGAACACAATATAGACAAGAGAAACGGGAAACAATCAATGGAGGAAAGGCGCCAGCTTTGAGAGAGGTTGCGAAAAGTTTCTGGGAAAAGCGAGAAGTTTAGCAAAGATCTGAAGGAAGCCAGGAGGGGAAGTTGAGGAGGGGGAGCATTCCAGTCATGAAGTACAGCCAGGGAAAAGGCCCGGCATGGAGAGATGGATGGTCTTGAGTGAGAATGAGCCTAGAGGCCAATGTCACTAGACTACAGAGTGGATACGAGGGATATGAAGACTGGACTGGCGAAGGCCAGGCTAGGATGTGAAAGACTCCAAACACCAAACAGGAGGCTGGAGTTTGTGGGGTATGGGGTGACATGTCCTTTCAAAAAATCCCTTTAGGCAGCTAGGTGGCCAACACCTAGCTTGGAGAAGGGGATTGACTTTTGATTTCTGGGCCTCTGTGGTGATTAAGGCCACCACAGGATATAGGCCTGAATAGACCTGGCCTGAGAGGGTCTCTCAGAAAACAGGCAGTGAGTCCACCAAGGCTTGCCCCAGTGCTGTGTGTGTATGCAGTAGGTGCTTCTTAAAGGTTGGCAGTATAGAGGAAATGGAAGCCTCTACTTGCCTCATGACATGACTGACCCCCAGCCCCTCTCACTTACTAGAGGAGGACCCAAGTTCAAATCTGAACTCAGATTTAATTACTTTGCTGTGTGACCTTGGGCAAGTCACTTAACCTCATCACCTTGCAAAATAGCAAAAAAAAACCCCAAAACAAACAAAAAATCCCTTTGGTGGCTGAGGGGAAGATGGGTTGGAATGGGGAGAGATTGAGGCAGGCAAAACCCCAGCAGTGGTCCCAGGGCAAGGAGATGAAGAAACAGGACAAAATGAGGAAGGTGCTAAATGGGGAGTCAGGAGACCCCTAGTTCAAATGTCCTCTGAACTGGATTAATTGGCTCAATGACCTTAGGCAAGGAGCCTCAGTTTCTCTGAAATGTGAAAAATGGGCAGGTCACCTCCTTTTGTCTTGATGACCACAGTGGCTGGGCAGGCTCCCATGGGCCACCAAACAGTCTGCAGATGTCGGACCCTTCCTGGGGCTCTGCTGCTGTCACTCACAGCCCTTTCTGCACATGTGGCTGCTCAGGGTTGCTGAGAGGCTCTTAGGGACTGGGAAGATAATCCATTAAATCCATATTCTTAACTCGGCAGAGTTCATCATATTATTCATAGAATAAAACACATTTCAACCATCTTAGGTTACCCCCGGATTGTTTCCAGATGGGCAAGGGGGCCTGTGTTATGGTGCTTGGTTTTGTAGGGGAGAAAGCCTGCTCAGGAGACACCCCCCGCCCCAGGCCTGCTCTTCTTTCTTCAGCTGCCCCGGAGCCCCCCAGGCCAAGGGGGGCAGACTCCTGCCCCTTCCTCCTCTGGGGCTGGCTGCTCGTTCTGGAACATCTCTCAGGGTTAGTCCCCCAGAAGCAGAGGGAGAGAGAAAGTGAGGGAAGACTCCTTTCCCTGGGCCCAAGTGAGTTGGGCTGTGAGACTTGGGCAGCCCTCTCTGAGGACCCAGGCCTGGGCTAGCCCCTGTGGCATTCAGATGTGTCTGCTCCTTGAGAGTCATCTAGATAGATCAGAAGAATGAGAGTGCCTTGATTGACGCAGAGAGATGATGGGTCAGGAACCCTGCTTCTTCCCCCACCTCTCTGACTGCAGGCCTTGGTTTTCCCATTTGGAAAATGAAGGGACTGGTCCGAATGACCTCCCAGGTCTCGTTGTGGGTCCAGAGTCACCCCATTTCTCTCTGTCTTCAAGGGCAGACTGGCTCAGTGGAACCCCCAGAACCAGAGCTCCTGACAGTCCTTTCTTTGGGGGAAGCCCAGGTCCACTGGAGATGGTCTCCAGGCTTATTGTGGGCTTCTGAGAGGCCAGTCAATGAGAGGGGCTGGGAGGCAGCCGTGTCGTGAGGCAAGTAGAGGCTTCCATTTCCTGTATGCTGCAAGCCTTTAAGAAGCACCTACTGCACACACACACACACACACACACACACACACACACACACACACACACACACACACACACACACAGCACTGGGCAAGCCTTGGTGGACTCACTGCCTGTTTTCTGAGAGACCCTTTCAGGCCAGGCCTATTCACAGCTTCCTATGGTGGCCTTAATCACCACAGAGGCCCAGAGGTCAAAAGTCAGTCCCCTTCTCCAATCAATGACCAGCGCTGGGGCCCCACCATGGCATTGGCGAGTCCAACTCTGTCAGCTTGTGGCAGTGATGGATAGTCCAGAAGTGGCTTTTCATGAACAAGATGAAAACATTTTTCCTTAACTGCTGGAGCCCAAACAGGGCTTCCAGCCCCTCCCAGGGCCCTGGGCTAGCAGGCTCTTGAAGGCCTCTAGCAAAGTCAGGCTTAGAAGAATTTCCTCCTGCCCTCCCCCGGGCAGGACCAGGCAAAGGAGCCCAGTGTCCCTGAGTGATTGGCCTCAGGGATCCAGTCGTGCCCTCACTGCCGTCAAGAATGGACAGTTGGGGCAGCTAGGTAGTGCAGTGGCCCTGGAGTCAGGAGGACCTGAGTTCAAATCCAGCCTCAGACACTTAATAATTACCCAACTGTGTGATCTTGGGCAAGTCACTCTTAAACCCATTGCCTTGCAAAAACTAAAAAAAAAAAAAGGCCAGCTGACAGACTGCCTTCTCAAGTTCAGTGTGGGGCATTCCCAGTAGGAAAGGGGGGGCAGGAAATGGAGAGCCCAGCCTGGACTTTTAGTCCCAACCAGATGCCCCATGGAGGCGCCATTCACTGTACCCGCTGCTGCCTGCTGAGCTGAGATCTTGGCTTTATCTAGAAATATCTGGGCTCTAAGGTGTGTGTCTATGTCTGGCAGTGAGGCACAGCTGGCAATCCCTTTCCCCTGCAGGCCTGGCCTGTGGTCCCAGTGCAGAGCTGCCCATGACCCAGTTTCCTTAGAAACAGTCTTTTAACTGGGTTGTATCAAGTAGAATTCTGTGCCCTAATAGACATCTCCTCTCGGACCCTGGTCACATCATGTGGTGACTAGAGTGGCCAGTATGAAGCTTGGTGGCATTGGCTCGGGGATGGGAAATGAAGGTGCTTGGGGCTCTCTGGGCCCTGGCAGTCCAGCAAGGCCTCCTAGAGGCCCACTGGGAGGGCTTTGAATCCCACCCAAGCTGACACAACACCCACGTCCTATCTTCTAAGGCCTGGAAAGGCCAGGAGCAGAGGACATACCCAGACTCAGACCAGCTTACCCCCCCCCCCCCAGAGTGCTTAGGATTTAGAAAAGAATGGAAAGAAAGCTGAGCAATGAGAAGGGTCCCCCCAGCTGCTCCTTTATCTGAAGGGGCCTACAAAGGAATGACAAGCAATCGTGTCCCTTGGGGTCTTTTCCCTTTAAAAATAGATTGCTCTTCTCTTTTTTGAAAAAGTCACCTTAGATTCCCAATGTATCCCTCCTCCTCTTCCCCCCGGGGAGCCAGCTCGTATATCAAAGGGGAGAAAAAGAAAGGGGAAAAAGAAAGCATCATCACCCCAAAGCAGCCACATTTACAGACTATTCTGGGAGCCCCTTCTGAGACAAGGGAAGTGCCACGTCCCTGTTTTTGCTCTTGGAGATGGCCACAGTGAGTGGATGAGCCTTCAAGTGGCCAAAGTTTTCCCCCACATCCTATCTCTTGTTTTGAGCATGGAAAAAGACTAGGATTTGGAGTCAAGGTGACTGGTTCTGAAAGTTCCCAAAGTCACTTGCTCAGATTCCTTCATATCTGCCCCTCAGTTTCCCTTTCCACCACAGATTGGATGGGTTGGCACAGATGAGCTTGCAGGCATTATCCTGCACCATACTCTGGGGGCCTGTGAACCAATCTCTGACCCATTTCTCTGACAGACACACTGCTTGGCAGACCTCTCCACACTTGGACCATTGAGTAACATTGCTGCTATGCTGTCTTTTGGAGATCCCGGGACTCAGTGGCCCTGGTGGCTTTCCTGTGGCTTAGAAAGTGACTGGGCTTTGGTATCTGGCATCTGGCGGTTCAGTGGAGAGAACCCTTGTCCTGAAATCATGAAGACCTGAATTCAAATGTGACCTCAGACTCTTACTAGCCGAGTGACCCTGGATAAGTCACTTAGCAACCCTTTGTTTCAACTTCCCCAGATGTTAAAATGGGAATGATAGTAATTGCACCTATCTCCCAGGGTTGCTGTTGGGAGGATTAAATGAGATGAGATTTGTTAGGGGTTAGTCTTTCGTTGCTCAGATAGCATAAGGGTTGTCTGAATGGTTATTCTCTCCTCCACCTTCATTTCCATCACTGGCAGTGGGAGACTCAGATTCAGAATTCCTGGGTTTTGCAGAATCATTTGGAAGAGTTCAGACCCAGAGAGAAGAGCAGGTCCTCAAAGCAAGGCCATTGGGGTAACTTTTCCTATAGGGACAAGGAAAGGAGTTTGTCTTTTTTTTTTTATTACAAGGCAATTGGGGTTAAGCGACTTGACCAAGGCCACATAGCTAGGTAATTATTAAGTATCTGAGGTCGGACTTGAACTCAGGTCCTCCTGACTCCAGGGCCAGTGCTCCATCCACCGTGCCACCTAGCCGCCCCTCAATATTTCATTTTCTTTGTTATTCTCTGCATTTCGCTTGCATATTTAAGAAGATATTCTGAGAAGGGGCCCTTCTAGGGACTGCCCAGGGAGTCTACAACATAGACAAGGGGAAGAGCACCAGCTTAGAGCTTATGACGCCAGTTCCTGAAAGATTCCATATTAGAGAAGGTCTCATCCATCATGAAGAAGGGCTCTAAGGGGATCTGTGGGGCATACACAGAAGAAGACTGCAATGCCCACCTGGCTCTGTCTTACTGACCCAAATTTTAGACACCAGAAACACCCAGGGGCCGGATGTCTGTCTGACTTTCTCAGTAAGAGGGCTGACCAAAGAAACAAGAGCAGCCTTCTGGGGTGCAGGATGCCTGGGTCCCAGGTCCAAGCCACTCCTGATAGGCTGGTTGGCCTCTCTGGACCTGCCTCACCTACATCCTCTGTAACTTGTAGACTCTTCTGGCATTTGTGGGCTATGCCAGGCTGCATCTCTTGGGAAGATCATTCTAGCTTTATCTAAGGCATGTGATTGTCAGTGTATGCCCACTTGCCCTAGCACTGGGACCCAGTCAGCCAGCCAGGGGGATGAGGGGGCCTTCTGGGTCCCCAGTGGCCACCAAGGATGGGTTATAATGGGCTCTGGAAAACCCCCAAATGAGAGGAAGTGAAGCAGAGTAGATAGAGGGACAGCCTGGGAGTGGGAAAGACCTCAGTTTGACACCAACTGTCTATCTGGCTGACCATAGATAAGTCATTCTGAGTCTCAGTTTCCCTATTTTGATAATAGCTTCTGGAAGCACTAGAAACATGAGAGTTATTGTTATAATCCCTTTTATAAATAAGAAAATTATGGAAGAGGCCTCTCTGGGGATGAAGGGCCAGGCATGAGCTCTGGTCCTCTGCCAGGGAGACCAGGGTGACTAGGCCATTCTAAGAAGCTCGTCTGTGCGATCCCCAAAGGAAATGGTCTCTGAGGACTTTCTCTCCCTCCGCCAGTTGCTGTGGGCCTGCCCTTTCACAGCCAAGCTGAAACTTCTGGTTTCTTCGAGTCTCTGGCTTGCTTTGTTCCGAAGGCACACCTAATCTTCTGGGTCCTCCAGGCACCTCAGGTTCAGAGTGAAAGGGGAAACAGGTACAGGGTGTTGCTAGGCATTTCTCAGGAATCCCTCTGCCATAGAAGAAGCATGTGGGAGAAAGGCTATCTGAAGTTCTGGCTTAGGGAGCAGTGGGGGTGGAGGGCTGAGTAGCAATGACCTCCTCTGGTGCTGGAACTCATTCAGCTCCTAGTGGCTACCTTGCCTTGTCCTTTGAGCCCTTCTCCTCAGGTTTTGGTGACATTGACCTTCTCTCCCCACTTTTTCTTCTAGCACCTTCTTCCCTTAGGGAGAGAAACCTCTTATTTGAGGATTGCTATAATAAAGGCAGCTTCTTTCATCCAAATCTCTGCACCCTGTATCTCCTCTTTTGTCTTGGGGACTCAGTACAGCTGTTTCTAAACCAAACATTCTTTCTCCAACTTTTTAACAATTTGGTGCAGAGTTCTCTATTCTGTCTCTTCCTCTGTCTCCTCCTCCCCTCCCTGGGGTCTCTGAGACAGCCAGCAATCAGGTGTAGGTAATACATGTGCAAATATAGAAAACAATTTGTTATTAGTCAAATAAAGACTCCAAAAAAGACAAAGGATGAAAGACAGCGAAAGGGCACGCTAAGTCTGTATTGAGATCAGTTCTTCTCTTCCTGAGTCTTTTGGGCTTGTCTGGGACCAGTGTATCCCCGAGGAGAGGACTGAGCACTGTTACAATGTTGCGGTTAATGTGTCACAATGTTCTCCTGGTTCTGCTCCCTTCACTCTGCATCAGTTCATGTTGTCTTTCCAGAAAAACCGAACATCTTGTTCTTTTGCTTTTGAATCATATTCCCTTCTGAATGTTGTCCTCCCCATCACCCCCATGCCCTGTAGCAGAAGTACAAAAAAGAGCAGGCAATGATTCACTCCCTGGGGGTTCCCGCCTCTGTAATTCTTCTTGGGACCGAGTTTCTTGATGTCAGTGAGTGAGAGGTCATTTCTTACTAGGAATAATTTAGGTTTGATGTGAAGAAAATCTTCTCAGCAAAGGAGGCTGTTTCCAACTGAAGAGAGCTCTGGGATGGAGGGCAGAGGGTCCTGCCACCTGACTGGTGCTGGTTCTGCTAATCTTGTCTTCTCAGACAAGAGCCCAGGGGAGCCTGGAGCTGACCATGCCATCACTCCTTAGCACCCTTGACATGGTGCTCTCTTCTTAGTGCCCCAAAACTCAGGGACTTTCAGGGAAGAGTGGTGACAGGGATATGTGCCTCCAGACTTTTAGGAGGTCCAGTGCAGAATTCCAGGGGCCTGGTCTGGGGAGAAAATGGGTCTGGTTCGTGCAGATGCCAGAGGGAGCCCTGGAGTCTTCCTACCCAGCACCCTTTGCTCTAGTCAGGTTTGATGAGTCAGTCCCAAAAAGAAACAATTGGCACTACCTGCCCAGCTTCCTACCTTGGCACAGCAGAGTATGCCACTCCCCAAAGCTGTAGCATCCACAACCTGAGATAGAAGAGGCCTTGAAGGTTAGTTCATCTCCTTTTGTCCAGATGAAGAAACAAGCCTAGAGCAGGAACGGGGCCTCCCAAGATCACAGAGCAAACTCAAACCAGGACAAGTGTTCTTTGACTGCCAGGGTGCCCACCTGTGGCACCGATGAGTATCACCCAACAAAACCCTTTCTGTGACTTTTCTCTGGCCTCAGTGTCTCCCTGGGAGTTCTCTGGAAGGCAGGACCTCCCCACACAAGGCCTGGCTGAAAGGTCTCATGACAACTTGGATTTGTGGGTGGCTTCCCAGGGGGTGAGGTGGAACTCCACTTGGATGTGGAAGGTGGGTTCCCAGAGCTCAGTATTGGCACACTGGGTTGGGCATGGACAGCTACCTCTGCAGTCCTCCTTCCTTAGCTTTCACCACCTTTTCCTCTTAAGGTAAGGACCTGGGGTAGAAGCATCCTCCCCACCCACACTGTGGCCTCTGTGATTTGGCCAGGAGGCACCAGAGGACTCAGGGGCAAGGCTGGTGTCCTTGCACTTTATTAGGCTGTGGGAAAGTTGCCCTTGGGGGCTCCCCTTGGGTCCCCAATTTCTGGTGGAGACCCTTGGTTCAAGTGACTTTTCTTTTCTGTGCTTTCCCCTCCCCCCACATCTTTGTAAAAACCCTCTAGGAAATTAAATGCTAATGAGAAGCCGGGGTTAGCAGTGTCAGGGGCAGAAGTTGAGAATGGGGCTGGGGTCACGGATGTCCCTGGCTGCTGCATTTTCCAGGCCCAGCCAAGATGGCAAGGCTGGGCCAGGCACCTGGACACATTTGCATACATTCGTTACCACTGCAGACAAAACCCTGGTTAATGTTCACAGTGGGGAGCAGCAATTAGCATGTCCCATGAATCAGGGCTCTGTTTACTTTGCCTTTGTGAAGGATAATCATTGGTCAGGCCCCGTCAGCCCCCGGTACTCTGATTTACAGGTGTCTGCCATAAAAGTGTGGGCTCACCCTGCCTCCCGGAGGCCCAGGGGAGGCAGAAATGCAAAAATGCAAAAAAAAAAAATTCCACTTGTGTTTGCTTCTTAATGGTTGTGTTGGACATGGGAGTGGGGGTGGGGGGGAGTTGATGAGGGGCTTCTGACCCCCTTCCTGCAATGTATGAATTGGTAAACCTATCTCTCCAGCTGAGGATGCTGTTGGGGCTGGTTGGGGCAGGTCGTGGCTGAGGGGGAGCTGGGGAGCCTGGTTAGACTGCAGCAGGTGTGATCCCGGGCTTTAGGATTGAGTGAAGAGAAAGGAAATGTGGATTGGAAGAAAGTCTGGCTAGCAGAGAAGACTCCCATTGAGTCCCAGGGAGCAGGAGCTTGGAGGATTAGCAGCAACAAAGAAGAGGATTATTTCTTTGATGATTCAGAAGGCCTGGAAGCTCCCCATGATGGTTTGAAAGTGAGTGGGTCTGGAGGAGAGAATGGAGAACATTAACCCAGGGCAGCCTGGACCTGGGGGCACTCCAGGAGAAGTGATTCCCCGGACAAGAGTCCCTTTCTCTTCCTCTGGAATCAACCCCAAGGGGCCAGTACCTCTCTATTAAGAGGAGGGAGGTGTTTTCTGGAACTGTTTTCAGCCCATGGTCACTTCCTCTGTGATTGTGGCCTCCTCTGGCTAAGGTTTTCTCCACGTGGTCCTCACAGCCCTTGGATTCGTTTTCCTTAGGTTCTGCATCTGTTCAGAGAAGTCTTCCTATGCTTCTCTGGGTTCCTCCCGGTCATACAGTTATGTGATACAGCCTCCCCTAGCTGACACAGATAACAGTGTCCCCTCTCAGAGGGGCAGCCACCTTGTTTTGGGGGTCATACCTACCTGCCACTGACATGCTTCCGTGGGTTGGTGGGAGTTGTCCTTCTATCTTGAAGAAGAGCATGATGTCAGGGAGGCGATGCCAGGACACGCATGTGATTTGGCTTGCACTCGGCCTGGAAGGGTGATGCTGGTTAGGTTCAAAATTGTTTTCGTGAATATCAACATCCGCTCAGCTCCTTCTGCTGCTGCCCTTCAGGCCAGAATCACCCAGTAACCACACCACTTCTTCTCAGAAAGGAGAGGGGGCAGAACTTTCATGATCTCTCAATCCATAAATGGGGAGGGAGGACCAAGAAGCATCAACTAGACCATCCTGGGAGGTAGATTCTGTGAGCACCCGAGGTTACAGTCTGGGAGCCTCTGGAGAGCAGGTGCTGTCTTTGCTCTGTTGGTGTCCCCAGCGCTCAGCTACAGATAGCATACAGTAGGTGCTTAATGAATACTTGTGGAGGACTTGACTGATTTCAGACATGGGAGAAAATCGAGACCCCAGGAAGGGAAAGACTAGCCCAAGGACATCTAGTCCAATACAGAGGCTGCAGCCTGGTCTCAGACTCCAAATTGGGCTCTCTCTTCATGATGTCACCCCAGATGAACCCCCAATCCACCAACACAGGGGGAGGGGAATTCCTTTTCCCCAGGTGGAACTGGATTTTGTAACAGGACCCCAAAATGTCTTTGAATGGAAAGTCCAGGGTTGAGGGGGCACTGACCCAAGGGCTCAGGCTGCAGACCCTGACTGGACAGAGGGCTGCAATGAGGGACACTGGCAGTCTCCTTAGCCTTGCTCATTGGTCGGAACCATGTGCTCCCCTTTTCCCGTGGTAATTGGGGCCTAGGGACCAAGGCAGGTTGGCCCGGCAGGGAAGCAGGGGTGCCAGCCATCTCTGGGACTCAGGCCTCCAGGGACAGGCCTACTCTCTGGGGACTGAAAGGGTTAAAGTTGGGGCGCAGCCGGCTGTCCATCCTGAATGGGAAAAGGAGAAGGCAGCCAGCAGCCGGGCCCGGCTACAAGTCACCAAACAGCCAAGACTAATTTCTTTCCCCTGTTTGTCCTACTGGGGAGAGAACGTTAAAAGGCAAGTCTCAGGGGGTTGAAAGGAGGCACAATGGGCCTCCTCTGCTCAGAGGGAGTCCCGCTTCTCTGGGCCTTTGTGTCTGGGCCCTCAGAAGGCGGCCCCTGCCGGGAGCCTTTGTGGAGATGCTGAATTCAGCCCCGATCCACGCATCCACCAGCTTGGGCCCTCCTGCCTTCAGTTTCCAGGCCCCCTCCTCCAACCCTGGCCCGTCCCCAAGGGTGAGCCCCCCCCCCCACCGCCCCTTCCGTGCTTCAGGGCCACCTTGGAAGTGGAACGAACAGATTTGGGCCCCAAAATATTTCCGAGATTTACATTCTGGTGAGAAAAAGCCTTGGCTTCAAAGGGCCCCCCAGGATTGGGAGGGTATGGGGCACTGCCATGGGCTGGGGGAAGGCAGGTAGTGAGTGATGAGTCCCCAGAAAGGCCTGTTCCTACAGGGCCTCTGAGGGGAGACTTGAGAGGCCATGAGCAAGAACTCACTCCCCACCCTTTCCCTATCACTTCCGTGGCTTCAGAACCCTGGGTTCTAGATCGGCCATGGAAGCAATATGAGGGCCAGAGGGCCAGGGAGGACCCGAGCCCCTCCCATGGACTCTACAGATATCTGAGTTGATCAGCTCCCACCACAGAGAACATGGAAGGAGCAGACAGGACAGGTGGGGAGCCTGTTCGTGCCTGTCTCCCCCCACCTCATTGGAGCTCCTTCTGCTCCCCTCTCCCCAAGGGGAGGGATGTTGGGTGCACAGGTTTCACAGAGGAGAAACTAGATGTTTTCCAGAGTAAAAAGGGTTTGCCTACCTTTTTTTCACATTTAAAATGCATCAGCTGACATGTCTTCTGTAAACTGAGGCACCCTAATACCCAGACTGTGTAGTTCAGGGGACCCCTTAAGAATTCCCAGGGGTGGGGGCAGCTAGGTGGTGCAGTGCACCAGGGGTGGCACTGGAGGGTGGTTCAAAAATCCGTCTTGAGGGGAGTTGTGCCAGGGCCTCTCACTGTGTTACCAGAAATGACAATAAGGTCCATCACCATCCACACAGGAAGGCGGCGTGCTTTACAAGCTTGTTTCCTGGGTGTCTGTGGGGTCTGGGGGCTCTGCTCTGAACTTTACAGTCAAGGATGGGGCAGCTAGGTGGCGCAGTGGATAGAGCACCAGCCCTGGAGTCAGGAGTCCCTGAGTTCAAATCCAGCCTCAGACACTTAATAATTACCTGGTTGTGTGGCCTTGGGCAAGCCACTTAACCCCATTGCCTTGCAAAACAAACAAACATACAAAAAAAAAAAAAAGAATTCCCAGGGGTGGATGGAACTGTGGAGATCAGAAGGAAGGAGCTTTGGCCTGGGAGTTGGGAGACCAGTGAGTCTGATGCGTGGCCTCCGTTTTTGAAGATCATGAGGTCAGCTGCTATGACAAATGCATGAATTGGAGTGAAGGGGGGTCGTGCTAAGTCAGCCAGGAAGCATGTATGGAGTGTCTACTGTATTCCAGGATCCTACCAAGTGTGGGCATACAGAAAAAGACAAAACATAATTCCTTTGGGGGAAGACATGCAAACACAGGTATACAGAGTAAGCTCTAAAGGAGATGAGAGGCAGGACATTGGTTGGTTGGTTGGTTGGTGAAGAAGGCACTGGAAGGAGAGAGGCTGGGGAAGGCTTCCTGTACAGAAGGTGGGCCTTTAGTTGGGTCTGAAAGGAAGCTTGGGAGGGCAAGAGTGCAAGGGGAGGAGAAGGGTCCCAGGTATGGGAAACCACCAGAGAAAATGCTGGGAGCTGAGAGATGGAGAGCCTCGGTGGACTAGCTAAGAGGCTGGGGGAGTCAGAAGTATGCAGCCTGAAGGGGGAGGGCAGAGCCACAAAGGGTTGAAAACGCTCGACAGTGTGGTTTACTCTTTGGTCCTGGAGGAACTGGGGTGTTCATTGAGCAGGGGAGTGACATGAGGATGGCCTGGAGAGGGGAGATCATGGAGGCAGGCAGAAGCCCCCTCCCCACCAAGAGCTACTGTCACAGTCCAGGCCTGTGGGGATGAGGGTCTGCATTAGGGTAAGGGGGTGAGAGGAGAGAAGGGGGCCGATTGGAGAAGTGCAGAGGAGAAACGCACAGGCCTTGGCACCATCTTGGATTTGGGGAGTGAGAGATAGTGAGGAGCCCACAAGGCCCCCTAGGTTGTGGGTCCTGGAGAATGGGGACATGGAAGTGCCCTCTACAGGAAGGGGAAAGTGGGGGTCTGGGGAAGGTTTGGGGAGGAAGCTCAGGAGCTCTCTTTTGGACACAGTGAGTTTCAGCTGGCCACTGGACAACCAGGCTGAGCTATCTGAAAGGCCCTTGGAGACACTAGATCTCAGTGTGGTCCTCCCCTCCCCTGCCAATGCAGTTTGACTTGACCCCAGGGGCAGAACTAAGAGCCTTGGGAAGGGAGGTGTAGAGAGGCTGAGTTAGTGCCACCCAGGAAGAGCTTCCAGAGGGACAAAGTGGAGCAGACTGCTGGGGAAGAGGGTGGGGGTGTCTTCCTCCCTGGAAGGCTGACAGTGGGTTACTGGGTGGGTTGCAGAGGGGCTCTTTGGTCAGTTCTGAGCCGGCCTCAGTGGTCTCGTGGTCATATTTAGTGAATCCCCTTCCCCTGACCTCAGTTTCCTCTTCCTCCTCACCCAGTCAGATGAAATGGCCACTGTGATTGTCCCTCCTAATCTGTGGTCCTCTGACTGGGGGAGGGGGGGAGGTCTAGGAGGGAAAGTTCTGGTCAAAGCATCCCCAACTGTTCCTGCTTCTGTGCTCCAGGCAGAGATTGGGGAGCCACTGCCTGGGTTCCCGGGGGGCACAGCTGCAAATGGCAGAATAGCTCCAAAGGCCAGAGAAAGGGCCTAGGGCACTGGGGCTTCTCCCCACTGTCCAGGAAGCCCGGAAAGGAGGCAGGTTGTTCTTATAAGCTCCTGGGGGTGCTTGATGGATGAGTGGCATACTTTGGCAAATAGAGAAACTGAGGTAGCAAAAGCGAGTCGATAGCCCAATAGAGCATCAGGTCCCAGATGCTGGCCTGACTTAACCGGCCTCTCTAGCCTCAGAGAGACCTTAGGCTCAGATCCCTGACTGGGGAGCTAAGAAGGCCCTCAGATTCCCTCCTTGGAGAGAGAAAGAAGCAGGGACTCACCCAAGGTGATGTGGGAGCTTGCCCTGCGGCTCTAGCCATTTGAACAACTGAAAACTCGGTCCTAGCCAGGCCTCCCTCACCAGTGTAGGGTGAGGGGAGCTGTGCCCAGGCTGTTACAGTTCCCCATGCCCCAAGAGAGAGGCCTGGGCACTTGGCTTCTATTGCGGGGGCCCAGGGGCATCCCCGCATCCTAAGGATCATCCTCTCGGGGCCCCCTTGAGAAGAGGTGCCCCCTTAGGGAGTCCTCAGACCAGACCCTGTGAATGAGAGGGAGGTCCCGTTCCCAACTTCCAGCCCCTTTGGCTGGCTGGCAGAGGCTGCCAAGGGAAATCAAAAGAGAATGGAAAGAGACACAGCAGGATGGGGGGGGCTGAGAAGTACCCATGGAAGCCCCACAATGCAGCCCCACATGGCAGTGCCTCCAGGGCCACTGATGCAGAAAGATTCCCGGTGAGGTCAGGGGTGGGCATCATGCAGCCCCCGAGCCTGGCCGCCCATCCCTGGGCATGCAGATGGAGGAACCCCAGGGCAGCGGGGCGATCACAGACCCAAATGATTGGTCCTCTCCTTGTCCCCTGAGAGGGAGAGAGCTGAGGGAATGGAAATGAGCTGAGCTGCCAAGGCCAGGGGTGGGCAAGGGGCTCTCATGGCCCACACAAAGCATGTTCCCAGCAGGCAGGCTTTGTGTGGGGGCTCTGCTCCTCTTTGCCCTCCCCAGCCTTGGCTCTCTTGCCAGCACCCACCCTCCCACAGAGCCCACCCTGGCCCAGTTGCCAGGCCCTCTCCCCTCTCCCTCGACACATGCTCTTGCTGCCTCTGCCAGCTCCCCCTGCCCCCCTGCCTGGCTGTCTCCGCCTCTTTTTGGCATCTTTCTCTAGCTGCCAAGGAGGATGAGAGCCCAGCAGCCCGGCTTCACACAATGCCTGGCAGCAGGAAAGGGCAGGGCAGGGAGGCAGTGCCCCCCCCTTCTCCCCAGCCAAGGGAAAGGTCAAGGCCAGCGTGAGATCCCACGCCTCCAGCCTGGAGCAAGTTGAGGGGCAGGGAGGAGAGGAGGGCTGGTTCCCTGGGGCTGAACTTCTGTCTGCCCACAGGCTGCCTGGCCTCTCACACCCTCTCTGCCTCCTTCCCCTTTCCTCCATAATTATAGAAGGGGCATCAGAAACAACAGGTGGCATAGAGGACAGCAGGCAGTGCCAGGAAGGAGGGGAGAGCCAAGATTGAATTTCACCTTGGATATTTGTTAACTACATGACCCTGGCCAAGTCCTGGAGACCCAGAAGCCTCGGGTCCTCAATGTGGGCTCCAATCTACCTCTGAGCCTTGTTGGCTTTTACCACTCTGACTGCTTACTGAACTTTTTGAGGCCTGTGCCTTGCCAGGTACCTCACCTGGGAGATGAGGAGGTGAGCGGGTTGGGATTTGATCTGATGTTTTCTACAATGACTTGCATAAGGTGAGGTGAGCCCCATCTTATCAGCTCTGCAGATAACATCATGCTGGGAGGGACGGTGAACATATTGAGCAATAGAGTCAGGCTCCAAAAAGCTTTTGACAGGTGAGAACGCTGGGCTGAATCAAATGAAGTAGAAATTAATAGGCAAAGATACAGCCCACAAGCTCAGTAGGAGTCAACAGTGACATGTGCCAGCCAAGAGAGCTTTTGTCCAGGGAAAGTCCATCTTTTCTCATCAGACCTTCCAGTTGTGTTGAGTTCTGGGTGCCGTATTTAAGGAAGACCATTGATAAGGAAAAGGGACCTAGGATGGTAAAGGGCCTTGAGATTGGGCTTTTAACTTGGAGATGATTCAGGGGAGAGGCTTGGTGACCTCAGATAGTAGATCACTTGCCTTTCCTACATGACCTGGTCAGACTACACTTTGTATATGGTGGGCATCCCATTAAAGGGAAAGTAGGGGAGAAGCTTCCAGCCCCAGAGCCTGCCCCCTTAGCCTCAGTCCACTCTCTTCGGCTTTCTGGTCTTTGTCAGTAATCTTGAAGTCCCTTGGGATGGGCAGTGGCCATCAGCCTCTGGTTGGAGAAATCATGTCCGGACCTTGTTGTGCCACAAATGTGCTCAGGAACTGAAGGATCTACAAAGGTCTATATCAACTAACTCCCTCCTTGGTGTGTGCGTGTGTGTGTGTGTGTGTGTGTGTGTGTGTGCAGCTGTATGCATGTCTCTGTGTTGGGCGGGGGGGTCCACAGCTAAAGAGAGATATTACCTGGTCCATCTGGATACATCCATCCAGGAATGACTGAATGGCAGACCTGGAAGCAGCTTCTAAGTCAGACTCCTCCCCACCCCTCTCCACATGACTGTTGTGGAATACAAGACTGAGAGAAAGGAAAGAACTGGTCAAAGGTCCTGCAGTTAAGAAGGAAAACTACCTAGTGGAGGAGAAAGTGCTGGGTCTGGAATCAGCAAGACTCAGGTTTAAATCCTCCCCCTTTTACAGAAAGAATATCAATATATTTGTACATCCTTAAAGTTTGTTTTGGTTAGGAAACATCCTTCCCCCAACCTACCACCTCCCCTTTCTCTATTCTCCCTCCTCTTATCCTGCTGAGTGAAATGTATTTCTCTACCCAACTCTGAGTATGTGCATCCCTCCTTTGACTAGTTCAGAGGAGAATGAGAGTTCAAGCATTGCTCCCTCTCCTCTGTTTATTCCTCATCTTTGAGCACCACTGGTATACATGGTTTTTCTGGTTCTATTTATGTAGAATATATTCTTTGCTTTTTTTAATTTTTATTTTATTTAAGGCAATGGGGTGAAGTGACTTGCCCAAGGTCACAATGCTAGGTAATTATGAAGTGTCTGAGATCAGATTTGAACTCAGGTCCTCCTGACTCCAGGGCCAGTGCTCTATCCACTGAGCCATCTAGCAGCCCTCTCTCTTGGTTTATATCAATGTTTACTTGTGCACATGATCATGGGATCCTTTTCTTTAACCGCCCCCCATCCAAAAAATTCCTCTTTCCCTCTCTATCCATTCTTTTCTTAAGATCATTAAGACATAACAGAACTTCTTCTAGGCCTTGTCTTATCGGACTCCAAGGATGAGAAGATTTATAGGAGTTGCTTGTAGCCTCTCCCTACATTTGGACATGAGCACTTTATCCTTGCTAATTCTTGTCACTCTCAATTCATGTTTACCTTCTGATGTTTCTCTTCACTCCTGGGTTCGTTCTTCAGATTTTCTCTGATTAGTTTCATTTGGAATGCTTAGAAGTCCTCTATTCATTGATGCTATATTTTCTCCTCTATAACAATATATCAGTTTTGTTGGTGAGTTAATTTTGGTCTTATGTATATATACCCACACATACATATATGTGTCTTTTTGTATGCATGTATGTATCAGTCCATTCATTCATCTATCTATCTATCTATCTATCTATCTATCTGTCTGTCTGTCTGTCTGTCTGTCTGTCTATCTATCATCTATTTAATTTGCCTTCTGGAATGCTGGATTCCAAGCTCTTCACTTCTTTATTGCAGTGGCTACTGCATCTTGTGTGATCCTGACTGTGGCTCCACTGAACTTGAATATTTTCTTTCTGGCTGCTTTCAGCATTTTTTTCTTGGACACGGAAGCTCTAAGTTTGGGCTATAATGTTCCTGGAAGTTTTCTTTTGGGGTTTCTTTCAGGAAATACCTGCTGGAATTTGTTTCCATTCCCACCCCCACCCCCCAGTTCTAAGAGATCTGAGCAGTTTTCTTTTAGAACTTCTTATAGCGTATGCTGAGGCTCTTTTGTGGAACTGTATTCAGAAAGCTGTGAATTCCCTCCCTGATTCTTTTATAGTTCTCATTTCTTTTCCATTTTTTCTCAAATTTTCTCATTGTTTTTAGCTCTTGCTTCAGTTTTTCAGGAATTCTGGTTGCTGTGCATGGAAGATTCATGGGGGGATAGGGATGGGAAGGCACTAGTTCGAAGTTCACTCTGTGATTACATAGGAACCTCTAGTTTGTACTTCAGAGTGCCCTCCCATCTCCATGCAGATTGCTGCTGGTCCACGGGAGTGAAAAGGTGGTGATTAGTGCCCTTCCTGGGGACAATGGCCTATTCTGTTCAGCTGGGCTTTGCTTGTAAGGCCCAACAATATTCTAGCTTTGCCCCTTGGAAACAAGAGGCTTCTTTATGCTGCCCTGTACCTTCCTTCTCAGACAGCCTTGGGCTTTCTGCACCCTAGAAGGACCCAGAGTTCACCAAAATTCAGGACTTGTGGCCACATGGCCACTATGGTACCCCACCAGCCCTCAGGGACTCAAGAAGAGGGAACCAGCCTTAAAAGAGGATGGTTCATTTTGCTATCTCCTTTTCCAACCAGAGCTTCCCCAATTGTGCCTCGGTTTACCTCAGGTAATACTATCCTAGAATCTCAGAAGACTTCTGGTCCAACCTGAATAAAAAGACCTTTAGCTCTGGAGCCTGAAGATCTAGGTTCAAATCCTACCCCTGACAGCTTTAAGCCTTTGGGAAAATCACCTTAAGTTCCATTTATCATTTATGCCCCTGGGTGTATATGGTAACAACTGCACTGAGATCTGGGAGAGGAAGAGAAAGAGAGAAGGAGAGAGAGAGAGACAGAGACAGAGACAGAGACAGAGACAGAGTCAGAGAGAGAGAGAGAGAGACAGAGAGAGACAGAGAGAGACATAGAGAGACAGAGAGAGAGAGAGACATGTGGGTTTTCTCCTTAAGATTTGGATATAGATGTTATTTGAAGGGGATAGAAATATGTTGCCTGGAAAAGAGATAGTTGAGAGAAAATAAGGCTAATATTAAGAGCTGGCCTGCTTGACTCCAAGGCCAGAACCAGTTGCAGGACAAAATCAGACTTGCTATAAGGGAAGAGAGATGGCACAATGGATAGAGTCCTGACCTTCGAATCAGGGGGACACGAGTTTGAATTCAGCCTCAGACACGTGACCCTGTGTGACCTGGGGCAAGTCACTTCAGCCTGACTGCCTCACATCCAGGGCCCTCTCCAGTCCTGAATCCTATCTGGTCACTGGACCCGGTGCCATTTCCTTCATGAAGATTTTCCGCTTGAAACCCCCACCCCCGAATAAGGGAACCTTAGCTCTGAGGAGAATGAGTCCTCGTCCCTCAATGTGATGAAGCAGGACTGGATGACCCTCTGGCATTTGTCAGAGATGGGGTCTTGCCAGGGCTGAACGGCTTCCTTCTGAATTGCTTTCTGAATTGAAGGTCTGTGACTTGGGGCGGAGGAGTTCTCTGCGGGCCTGGAAAGGCCCGAAGGAGTCTGATGTGGAATCAGTCACTTTGATTGGCTCCGGAGGGTGGGGCAGACATGAGGACCATCCAGGAGGAGCATCTCGGGTCAGGTGCCAGCTTTTTCTGGCTCTGGGGTCTTTGGGGAGCTCTGCTAATCTCTGGGTACAGGCCTCCCACCTCGGGGGAAACCACTGAGAGAACTAAACTTCCTTTCAGTTCTGAGATTCTGTGAGAAAGAGTTGGGGGGTCACTGAGGAGCCCTGGCCAGGTCCTGTGTACAGCAGAAAAGGGCCCGAATGAGAAAAGGAGGCAGGGAAAGGGGGGATCTCCAAGAGGGCAGCGTGTGATGGGGTGCTCTGTGGGGCTGTGTATGTGTGATGAGTGTGGTGTTGTGCGTGTGCCTGACACAGATGTGGCATGTGCGTGATGGGTGTGGTGTGTAGGTGTCATGCATGTGGTGTGCATCTGTGTGAGCTGGGAAGTTGGGGGGCAGGTTTTCCTGGTCATTTGTTCTTATTTTGAGACCCGCCTTTGCTGACCATTCCTTGTATGGCCTGGGTGTCCCCTGAAGTCTGTGAGCCCCCCCAGCTCCCCCCAGCTCCCCCTGAGGGTCTGGGGCCAGATCTCCCATCCTCTCCTCCAAATAGTGGGGAGGGGTGGGGTGCAAGTCTCCTCTTCATTCTGGCTCCAGCCTCAGTCTCCGAAGAGCAGTGGCCGGACAAAGCCCCGGACAGGGGGTGGGCCTCAGGGGCCTGGGAGGACCCCCTTTCCTTCTGCTCAACACTCATCCACATGTCTCTGACCCAAGGGTGAGGAGGGGCTGGATCAGGATGATGTCATTGGACTGGCAACAGGATACTCACTGTCCAGCTGCCCCCCCAAAGTCCTCAGGCAGGAGAGTGAACACACACACACACACACACATGTGTGCACATGCACACCACACACACACATGCACAAACACACATACACACCATATGCACACACCACAAGCACACACACACACACACACACACACGCACACACACACACTCCCTCTGCTAAAAGAGCCTGCATGGGGGGGGGCGGGCAGGGATATCAAAGCCTGGGACGGGGCAAACATTGCTGTTGGGCTCTTTCCAGGACGCTGTTCAGACAGCAAGGGATTAAATCTTTCTGTCCCCCCCACCCCCCATCCAGATAAAAAGCCTTGGTTTTGTATTCTGGCTGGAGATGGGTCACCCTGGGAGCTGAGCGACCCAGGTCTGGATTGGGGGCAAGGATGAGATGGGGGGAGGTTGGAGCCCAAGGACATCTCTGCAGGAGGGGGCACATTCCCTTCATTTCCCCCACTACCACCACCACCACCCCGACCATGGGGTTTGTTGGCCAAACTTACCGTTTATTCTATAAAAAGCTTCTCGGTGTATTTGTGCGATGTTGAGTCCCAGGAACAGTCCCCCCATCCCCCCCCTCGGCCCCCTGGACTTCTGGCAGGGCATACAAGTGTACCCAGGGCCTTGGGAAAGTAGCGGGGGGGGGGGGGGGGGCTTCAGGCTTGGGAATCCTCCCATGGCCCACCCTCCATTCCCTCCTCCTCCTTCCCCAAAGGTTATTGTCTTCAGCAGCTCAAGTGGGCCCTGGGGCCAAGGCCAGCCTTTCACTGGGCTCTTGCCATTGACCTGTGGGCTTTGTTCCCGGTGCCCAAGCTTTGGGCATCCCAGACTCTGTGCCAGGCCGGGGCCTGGTTGGGATGGGGCCCCTGCAAAGCATTAGTCTCAGGCCTCTGGGCAGCTTCTCCTCTCCCTCCCTCCCCCCCACCCCCAGCTCCAGCACAGGAGGGAGGCTTCCCAGACACTGTGGTCATTTCTCCCGGCAACCTGGCCTGCACGGAGGCCCCTCCTGTCTTACAGGTGAGACCCTGAGCCCAGGGGCCACCACTGCCCAGCCTGGCCTGCCCCCCCCCCGTTCTTGCTGTGAGGATTATTATGTATTCATTATGATGAGTTGTTATTAGAGAGCTCGATTTGGACCCATGTGTGGGCATGGGAACAGGGGCCTAGCAGAGCCTCAGTTTACTCATCTATTAAATGGAAAGATGGCCACCAGGAAGAGTGGACTCTGTCAGGTGGTGGGGAGCACAGCAGTCCCAGACCCCCTCCTCTTCCAGGCTTCCCTAGCACTAACCCACAAGCCTCAGCCTCAGGAAGCTCAGGGTTCCAGTCTCCCCTCAGAGGCTTCCTAGCTGGGTGAGCCTGGGGAAAGGCACTTCCCCTGGGCCTGCCTCAGTTTCCCCATCAGGACTAAGAGGGCATTTCCAGCTCTCCATCACTTCCTTTAGGCTGAAGCCCTTCACATCCAGTCTGGAGAGGGCCTTCTTTAGCAAACTGCCTTCTAGGAGCTTCCACTCAGAGATGGGACCAAGGTAGGAGGAGGAGAGGTGCAGGCTCAGGAAGAGAAGGGTCATGGGGCTTTGGGACCGGACTGGGCAGAGCAGGTGGGCTTCCTGAAGGTGGGGGGATTTGAGCCTTGATTCAGACAAGTCCCTTTGATGTCAGAGGTCTTGGCTTCAGATCTGTACACTGGCACATAATACCCCGTGCCCTCGGGGAAGCCCCTTCTCTGGGCCTTAGATCTCTTCTCTCCCAGGAAGGGCTGGTGTGGAAAGTGCCCAAAGCCCCTGGCAGCTCTGGGTTCCTTGTGTCCCCTTCTCCCTCCCTGCCAAAGCTCAGGGTAGGGGGAAGGAGGGATGTAGTCATCAGTCAGGGTGAGGAAAACAGGCTGGGTCTTCTTTTCCCCATGCCAAGCCCTGGCACCTGGGGGGACGCTTCCTGGACTGCCAGGGGGTCTGGGGGCTCAGCAGATAGATGCCCTTTGTCTGAGTAGCACCCTGATTCTCCCTTCCTTCTGTCTCCTGAATAAGCCCAGCTCTGCTCTCCCTCCTTCCCAGCCCCCAGCCCCCAGCCCCCAGCCCCCTTCCGCCGTGACAGCTGCTGCCCCCTTTGGCCTGCTCACCTGCTGTTGAGCTGACCAGCTGTTGGCAGAGGCTGGGGGCCCCAGCTGTTGCCAAGAGAGGGCAGGCGGATCCTGAGGTTGGACAGGCCGCCAGTGTCCGGCCTGTGGGAGAGCCGCTGTTGCCAGCATCCCCCCCCCATTCCCTAGCCCTGTCTGTTGTTGTGGGCCATTGGGCTCCCCTGGGGCTCCCCTGTACCCTCAATTAGAAAAGCTCTCCTAAATGGGAGGGCATGTCCTGAGATCATGGAGCCCCACTGCCCCAAACAGGTTGTTAGAAAACTCGGGGCAGCCCCCCCAAGGGCTGGTCTTGGCCTCCCGTGCTTCCCGCAGGTGCTCTGGACGCTTCACAATGGGCCCAGCTGCAGCTTCAAGAATGCTAATAGGCAGACCCAGAGATCCTTTGGATGCTGGCACTCCCACCTGCCCGGGCCCCTTTCTAAGCCCTGGCTCCACCAGGCCTCTTCTCCAGAGGTGACAGGCTAGCCCCACAGAAGTGACAGGTTAGGCTGACCTCAGTTTATACTTCTCTCCTCTGCCCTCTCGGGAATGTCAGTGCCTGGGTCCGAGGGGTCTGCCTTGGCATTCTATCCTCCATCAGACTCTAAGTCTCCTAGGAGCTGGCAAAATTGTTCTGGGCTCTGCCATCCAATCCAGTCATTTCTTCAGCCCCTCCTGGGGGCTCGCCTGCCCCGTGCCCTCAGGGATCTCACATCCTTGTTTACAGTCGGGGCTTAATAATTGTGGCTGAACTGGATTGGGGCAAAGACCTCCTTGACAGCATTGCTTGGG
Source organism: Macrotis lagotis (assembly GCF_037893015.1). Taxonomy (NCBI): domain Eukaryota; kingdom Metazoa; phylum Chordata; class Mammalia; order Peramelemorphia; family Peramelidae; genus Macrotis; species Macrotis lagotis. The sequence goes on from NC_133660.1 coordinate 275,996,165, forward strand.
ATTGGTGTGGATTCGGCCCCTACAGAGATGATCTTCACATGGTGTCTGTGGTGTGTGTGTGTGTGTGTGTGTGTGTGTGTGTTGGGGGAGATGTATGATGTGTATATGATGATACACCCACAAGGTGCATGATCCTGGACCAGTCATTCTCTTCCCCTCTACCTCAGTTTCCTTTTCTGTAAGCTGTCTCAGGGTTTTCTGAGGATGCCGGGAAGATTCAACCAGAAGAATGCAGATGGAGGACCGGGGTTCCCCACAGACACGCCTCTGGTTCTCCTTGGGACATTCCAGGGTTCCCATCCTTGTCTTCCATTTTTCTTCCCATGGAACCAGAGCTCTCTGCTCCCCAGACGTCGCAATATGGCTCCCCACTCCCTGCCAGGCACCTTCGGGGGAGGTGAGGGCTGCTGGGAGGCCTCTTATTTTAAGAAAGATTTTATTTAATTTGAGTTTTACAATTTTCCCCCAATCTTACTTCCCTCCCCCACCCCCAGAAGGCAGTCTGTTAGTGTTTCCATTGTTTCCATGTTGTACATTGATCTCAGTGGAATGTGATGAGAGAGGAATCAGATCCTTAAGGAAGAAACAGAAAGTATAGGAGAGAGCAAAATGACATAGTAAGAGAACGGGTTTAAATAGAAGAGAATAGTCTTGGCCTTTGTTCAAACTCCAGGGCTCTTTCTCTGGATACAGCAGACAGCCCCAAACTGTCCCTGGTTGTTGCACTGATGGAATGAGCGAGTCCATCAAGGCTGGTCATCGCCCCCATGTTGCTGTCAGGGTGGACAGTGGTTTTCTGCTCCCCCTTCCATAGATCTGACAGGTAGACTAGTCCTCGATCTAATTTGCTTGTAGTATTGTTTTTTATGTCTGCGTCCTGCATCCATCTGGATCTCAGCTTGGTATAGGGTGGGAGGTGCTGCTCTAATCCAAGTTTCTGCCATACTGACGTCCAATTTTGCCAGCAGTTTTGATCAAAGAGAGAGTTTTTCTCCCAGTGGCCGGACTCTTTGGGTTTACCAAACAGCAGAGTACTATGATCGTTTCCTGCTGTTGCACCTCGTCTATTCCCCTGGTCCACCCCTCTAATTCTTAGCCAATCCCAGACAGTTTTGATGACTGATGCTTTATGGGGGGGGGGGGGCTCTTGTGTCCCTAAGAATTATTTCTGTTACTTTTTTCTAACTTTTGCAGACCCTAGCTCTAGGCAGGTGGGCATGGGGCCAGGGAGGAATGGGGGCAGAGCAGCCTCACTCCTGGGCCCAGGTGATGCTGCTCACCTTCCCCTCCATGGTGATCCCTCATGCCTGGGGCCTGAGACATTCCTCCAGTGGCCTTTGGGAAGGCCCATGGTTTTTTTGGTTGGGGCAACTTTGAGCTTTGGGGTTCCATTGGCTAAAGGGTCATAATTAAAGAGGCCAGCTGAAGGATGAGGGAAGTCACTTTCCTGACCTCAGTTTCCCCTTTTGTAGAATGAGGAGATTGGACATGATGCTCTCTAAGCCCGACCATTGGTCTTCTGACCATCAGTCAGCATAGTGGGGCCTCTCCATGTTCTGTCCTGATTGAAGGGTCTCCTTGAGCCAGGCTCCACCCTAGAGAGAGACAGCCTGGTGTGGAAGAGTCCTGCCCAGGCCTGGGGTCAGCAGCCAGGCCCTGGGCTGAGGGCCCAGATTGGGTTTGTCATCTTATTTCTCTGAGCCTCAGTTCCCTTATCTGTACAATGGGGATCACATCAAATGAGAAATACATATAGGGACACACCTTCCCAGGCTCCATTCCTATCAGGGATTAGTCTTGTATTTGTTCTTTTGCAGGTGTCCCCTCAATCACAGCTCCCCCAGAACATATCACAAAGGGCCCGGCACTTTGTATGGAGAAAATAGACCCTGAATTAACTTGACCCCATCAGAAAACTAACCACTGGTTCTCTCCTCATGGACACTGGGGCAGGGGGCTGCCCACCTGCCTTCTGTGGACCTGGCGGTGATGGTGATGAATTCTGGAGATTGGCCCTGGTCATGGGGATTTCTCCACTCCTCCCCCCTCCCTGGCAGCCCATGAGTCTGGCAGAGAGGGCCATCCAGCAGGTGCAAGGGCCTGGCAGAACTGGGCTGTTGTTGCCATCCTAAACCTGCCAGCTGAGACCCTCACCAAGCCTTGGGCTGGTGAGAGCTGGTGGCTAGGAGGAAGTCCCCAAGGGAGTCTGGAACTTGCCAGATGTCATTGGCTCCCTTTGTGAAGGTCAGAGGGAAGCCTGGCATCATAGGCCATCTCCCTACAGGGGGACAGCTGTGCCCATTGCCCGTCTCCCTGTCCATCGGGGAAGAGTGGAACATGGGTAGAGTTTTGACAAGGCCAAGGGCCTCTTTGCCAGGACCCCCATTAATGTAATTAAAGATGGGTTTAGACTGGACTGAAGGGGTCACCTGCTCTCCTTGAGGCCATCACTTTCCTAGCCTCAGTTTTCCCATCTGTAAAATGAGGCTACTGTATTGTGATTTATCTTGGTGGCATTTGGTGGGCATTCTCTTTGTTAAATTCAAATTTATTTTCTTTTCAGCTCTGAATTCTCCCCCCCCCCCCAGAGAAAGCAAGAAAAATAATCTGATTACTCACATTTTAATTAAACAAAACAAACTTCCCCATCCAGGGAAAAAAGCCTCTTTGCCTGCTCTGTCACTCCCTGTCATTCCCCTTGAACCCTCTGGAACTGGGGTGGTCACTGTGACATGAAGTTCCAAGTCTTTCAGGTCCTTGGTGTGCTTGGCTCGGGTCTGGTTCTGGCTCTTTCCCTCTGCATCCATTGCTCCAAGTCTTCCCAGAGTTCTCTGATGCTGCCCCCTTCTTAGATAATGACTCGGGACTCACTCATCCTTGGTCGCCAGAGGCCTCCCCCCCAAAAAATTTCCCATTCTTCATTCTTTTCCCCAGTGTTCTGTTCCCTCTTTCTTTAGGGGTAGAGCAGGTAGAGAGGGCGTGGGAAGAGCCTGGTCTCTGCATCCAGAATATTCTTTGAGGCTCAGAAGTATTCATGGGCCAAAGCAATCCGAGTTCTATCAGATGCCGGCTTGGGTCTGATTTCCTTGGCAATCACTTCTCAGGGTTACCGTGGGGAGAAAGGCAGAATGCCAGAGGCATGGCATCAGAAGGGCCTCCTTGGTTCTGAGCTGGCAGGGGTCTCCGAGGGTGTCCCCTTTACTTTTGATTCAGGAAGGTGAACAGGGAGCCAAGACTGGCCCTTCTCAGTGGTGGGCATCATGGCTGGGAGGGGCCATGGGACCCTTCCTCAGCAGCAGCCCCTCCCCCTCCCATGCCCAGGATGCCAAGGCTGCATGGGTGGAGGTGGGGAATGAAACTGGATTGCAAGATAAGGACATTCTCACTTGGGGGGAGGGCTTCAGTTTTCAAGGGGAAGCTGGGAACGTGATGATTATCAGCTCCTGGGTCTCTGGCTGCCCGGGCGGCTTTGGTTTATCAGCACTTTTCACAAGACTAGACTCAGGGGCTCAGGGGCTCTGGGGGTCATTTACAGTAACTGAAAAGACAAAGCAGCTCAGACAAAGCAGCTTCTCTGGGCTTGGGGCGGGGGGTGGGTCCATGAGAAGGAATGGCAGGGAGGGAGAGGGTATACCCACAGAGAGGCCTAGTTTCTGGATCTGGGATGGGGGTGCCAGGCCCAGTTTAATTCTGGGAGCCCCGGCTCTGCAAGGACAGCATCCCAAGAATGGCTGTGGCGGGGTTGTGATGGAGTAGGTGGCTGTGACAAAGAAGGGGGCTCTGATAGGAGGGGGGTCTGCGATGGGAGGGGGACTGTGCCGGGGGGGGGGTGCTGTGATGGGAAGGAGGCTATGATGGGACAGGGGACGTTGACAGCAGGGGCTGTGTCCCTGGTGCCTTTGTTGGGCCTGGCACCCATGGCCTCCCAGTCTGCCGACAGTCATAGGGGTGCTCCCTCGGACCCTGGTTTGCCCCCACCTCTGAAAGCCAGCCTCTGAGGCTCAGCCCAGGGGCCAGAGGGTGAGCAGATCCCACAAACCCGTGCAGACTCATGCGTCTATCCAGTACCGCCTCCAGGCCGGCTGACTTCCCAGCCCCGTCCTGGGGGCCCTCTGACCTGGGGGCCGTGGGACTTGCGTCAGCGGGAACAATCCCCCAATGTGCAGCCACAGGAGGCTCTTTCTTCGCCCCCAGCAGGCCCCACTCGCCCTGCCTTGGACAAATGTGGTGCTTGTGCAGCGTGCAGCCGGAGCCCCCTGGCCCGGGCCACCAGGTTTCCCTGTTCTCCCCCACCCACGGTGCCCCTCCTCGGACCCGAGGCCAGGACCGTAGGAAGGCCTCCTCTTTGACGAGCCATGCACACAACTCATCCCCTGTTCTGTGACTGTCGTAACTGAGCCGTGGGGACAAGGGCCTTGAAGGCGGCCCTCGGACCCCTGACCCAGAGGGCATGGCCCAGGGTGACTGCCCAGACCTGGGGCTGCCAAGCAAGAGACCTGGCACCTAGTCCTGGGACAGAGTCCCAGAGTCTGGGACCTCTGGCAAGGCCTGGCCCTTTCTGGTCCTCAGTCATTTCCTCTTGAAAATGGGGGGCGGGTCTGCTCCTTCCTTCTATTCCTTCATTCTGACTTTCTGAAGTCTCCCCCCTACCCAGATCAAACATCCCACATTCCGGGGCCTTGGTCAGGGGCTCCAGCAGCCTGACCCCATTGCAACTTCCTCTCCCCAGCAGAGACAGCCGGGCAGACCAGACCCCAGTTTTCCCTTTCTGAGCCGGGACCATGGTGGCCTTGCCCGGGGAATCCAATCTGCCTGTGCCCAGACCCCCTGGGTGCAGTCCTCTGCCAGCTGAGAGGCCGGCTTCATGAGAGGGCCCCTGTGCTGGGCCATCTCCCGAGAACAAGGAGGGCTCTGGAGGCTGGGCACCTTTCCCTGAGAACCTGCCTGTGCCAAGTTGTCACGGGGCCCAGAGCAGAGAAGGGGCAGCAGCAGAGGCACCTGCAGCTGTGGGCCCTTGGCCCTGGAGGCGGCTGCAGATGTCGACAAATGCCTCTTCAGAGGGGCGATCAGGCCCTGGCCTGGCCCTGGGTCTGGCTCTGGTGGAGCCAGGACAGGGAGAGCTGAAGCCCCTGCTCCCCACTAGCTGGGTGGTTCTGTGCCCCCTCACCTCTGTGTCTCAGTTTCCTTATACATCAAATAGATGAGAAGGCCCTTGAAAGGCAGTGAATAAGCAGCTCCTGGGAGGATTTTCCTGGGCCTGGATTCAAGTTCCGATGCGACCCACAATTTGGGTGTGACCTCATTCAGTGAGCCGGGTTCCTGCATAAGACCACTTCTTTGCGGTGGACAGCGTCCACAATGGGTGCTTCCTACCCACTGAGATCACAGATATAGAGACCACCCACCTGGATGGCCTGTTTCCCACCTGGTTGGCCGGCCTCCTGGGAGTGGCCTCGCCCACTGCAGCAGAGGCCTCTGTCTTCTAGGGCCCAGGGTCTGTGTCTCTGAGGTCTGGGATGTCAATGTGCCCAGACAGGGCAGTGCAGGGACAGCCAGCCTGGTGCACATTTAGGGGACCCCCTCATTCCCTAATTTATTGACCAGGAGCCTCCTCGTCTACAGTGTTGTGACAGCAGTGATTCCAGGCTCTCAGGGATCATCAAATGCCGAATTTCTGCCTCTTTTCATCTCTGTCAGTCTGACTGTCTGCGCATTTATTAAACATCTTCTGTGTACTGGACACTGTGCTAGTGCTGGGAATATGGAAAGAAAGTCAGGAGATAGTGCCTGCCCTCAGGAGCTCCCAGTCTGCCGGGGAGAGGGGACATGCAAGCACGTGTGTGTGGATGTGGATGTGCTGGCATGCATGCATGATGGGAGAAGTGAGAGATGACAGCAGGGCAGGACACTGGTGTTGAGGATGCTGGGTGAGGCTGGCAGCAAGCCAGGGATGCCAGGAGGCAGAGATGAGGAGGAAAAGACCCAGGCAGGGGGCACAGCCAGAGAAAATGCCTGGAGGTGGGAGATGGAGGGTCTCGAATGGAGAACAGGCAGGGAGAGGCCAATGTAGTTGGATTGGAGAATTCTGGGGGCAGCATGAGTGCAAGAAGACTGGAAATGGGGGGGGGGGTTCTGAGGGCTTTGAAAGCCAACAGCATGCCGTGTTTGATACTGGGGGAATAGGGAGCCTGGGAGTGACGAGCTCAGACCTGCCCTTTGGGGCGTCACTTTGGTGGTTGAGTGGAGGATGGATTGGAGTGGGAGAGACTGAGGCAAGGAGGGCACCTCTACCCCCATGGGTGATGGAGTGGTCCAGGGGTGAGGTGTCTGCCCCAGGTGGGGGCAGGGGCCTATTGGAGAGATGCTGCAGGGGTGACATCAGTAGGTCTGACTACAGATTGGACATGGGGCTGAGAGAGGGAGTGGAACCCAGGGTGACTCCCAAGTCTGTAGCCTGAGGGTCTGGGAAGTGGGATGGTACTAGGGAGGGTAGGGGGGCAGGGTTTGGGTGGAAGATCTTGAGTTCTGTTTGGGGGGGACATTGAGTTGAAGGCTCTAGGGGAAGGGGGCTCAGCTCTAGATGTTCTGGTCTCCCCCCTGAGGCTTCTCCTGGCTCTGCTGCCCCTCCCCCTGCTTCAGGGCCTCCCTCCTTCCCTGGGGACAGGAGGGTGGCATGGCTTCAGCCATCTCCCAAACAATTGCTTCCTGTTCCCACCACAGTCAGACACATCTCTCTTGCCTCCACCCTTTATCTTTGGGGTGGCTGCCGCTGGGACATGGGGGCCCCTGGGAGTCTGGGGGGGGCGCTCATAGGCATGTTGCCCATGTTGCTCCCTTCTCTCTGCCCCCTCCCACACTCCACCTCTGGAGTGCCCACTGGCAGCATCTGACAGACTCACCCTCTTGGCCCCGGGTGCTGGTTTTCTCAGCAGCCTGGGCTCAGAGAGGTCTCTTTCATGCTGGCAGAACCCAGTTGATAGCTCTGCTTCTACCTGGTGGTAATGACCTGGTAGTTGCAGGGTTAGGGGTCTGGAATCTGATCCTGCCTCTGAGGCCTCCTCCCTGGGTGACCTTCACTTTTCTGGGCGCCTCAGTTTCCTTCTCAGTCAGAGGGCCTCTCCCTGATTGGTCAATGTCCGGTGTCCAGGCCCTGGAGCCTCTTCCCTCCCTGGGATTCCTTCTGTAGGAGACCCCTGGACTCTGGTTCTAGGCCCTGCCTTGTTCTCGGCACCTTCTGCTCTAGGAGGATGCCACGGCCCCAGCTGCTCTCTGGGCTTCATCTGATGTGGTCATTGGATCCTTCACCAGGGGCTCCCAGGCCATCAGCTATTATCCTTTTGCCATTGGCCCTCGCCAAGCAGATGTGGGCTTAGACCTTCTCAGAGCACATTCATTGATTCAGGGGATGCATGCCCAGGCCCCCTTTCTTCTTACATGACTGGCAGCCAGTTTGCCCTTCACAGAAGACTCAATGCCCACCAACAGGCCGTGTTGACCGAGGTGGTTCCTGGGGACCCCATGAGTTGGGGTGTTTGTTTAGGCCTTGTCTCTTGAGGTTCTCAGAGTGCCCACACCTGGCTTCTCTCTGGAAGTGAAGGGTCCAGGGTCACTAAGGAATCAGAAATGCGAATTAAATCACAGGGCAGGAACTGGGAGGAGCACCCCCAGAGCAAGTTCAATGCAGTTCAACCCTTACTGGGCCTACTGGGTGTCGATTCACTGACCTGGCCCACTGGGAGAGCCGCTGCTCAGTGCGGGCATCTGGCCCCAAGGAAGGAGATCTGGGAAGGCCTGAGAAGAACTCACTGAGGGAAATGACCCCAAGGGCCAGGACTGGCTGTGGGTGCTGGGTGCGCTACCATCAGATGGCAGGAGGGGGCTCTAGATGTGTTCAGAGCCAGAGACTCCCAATCAAGGCTCTGCCTCCTCCCCTCCCAGAGCGTGGGCTTCCAAAACAGACCCCCTTGTCTGTAACCAAGATTGAGCAGGATTGAATAAACAAAGTAGAGAGACAGAGTTAGAGACAGACAGAGGGGAGGGAGGGGGGGGGGGAGAGAGAGAGAGAGAGAGAGAGAGAGAGAGAGAGAGAGAGAGAGAGAGAGAGAGAGAGAGAGAGAGAATACTCTCAGAGCTAACTTTCCCTGGGAGCCAACCAAATATCCTTCCTCACATTCGGCCACCACCATCCCCAACCCTTTTCCTCTCTGGATCTTTGAAGACCCCTTAATTCAAATTTCTCTCTTTTCCAACTGATTTTGCAGACAAAACTAGACTGGGCTCCTACTTGGTTCTGGGCTCAAAATTTTAAATTCTGCCTAGATTCTATCTCAGCTAATCCACAGGATTTAGTCAGGAAGGATCCTTTGGGATCATCCAGTCCAAGAGCATTTGACAGTTGAGGAAACTGAGACCGAACAGTGGTCCCGAGGTCATAAAGAGCAATGCCAGAATTTGAGCCTATAACTCTCCCCATTCCACCTCCTACGGCAGTGTCCCCCACTCTCAACTGGCCAAGGCAGGGCTTCTGCTCCCTGCTGTCCACCCTCTCCTTGAGAGAGAGCCTAAAACGTCTCTATATTCAGAAGGCATCTCCCTTCGGTTCCTGCAGGTACTCCCAAGATGAGAAAAGAGAATCCTGCCCCCTCTTCCCCACCCCCAGTATAACCAGCCCCTCTGTCATTTGACTTCCCAAGCGGGCAGGCAATGCCTGTGCCTCCATCTGTCTGCTACGTCTAGAGCCTACAGGCTGTGGCTGCCCTTGGGCACAGCTCCTTGTACAAAAGGCTCCAGAGACTCTCCTTAATGTTCGGGGCCCTTTCCATTATGAGCTATCCAAAAGATAAGTGGGGAAGGATAAGGAGGAGGAACTTTATCTTACCTTTAAGAGGCACATCCCAGCCATCCTGACTGGGCTCCAGGGTGGGAGTTGTCTGCCAGAACTAACGGATGAAAGTGGACATCCCTGTTCCCATCTGGGCTCCTAGAGCAGAATCCTATGTTAGTCTATTGGGCTTTGGGCCATTCTTGGGAATGGCGGACCCCCGCTCCCCGACTCTCTTGTACTACACCTTATTACAGGACAGAGCTGCCTCCCATTTGTCCTGGGTTTCTCTAACCCTGAATGTCCATCCTCATGGCTGGGTCCCCTGAGGATGGGGGGGGTGGTGGTGGTGGTGGTGGGAAATGGATCTGTCCCCCCAACTGCAGCTCAAATCTCAGCCTGCTCAGGACAAGTGACTTCGCAATGGATGTCTCAAGGTTGACCTGGCTTCCATTTCCAAGGGCCCTTCTCAGGCCTTCCCCAAACAGGCAGAATGGAACATTCATCTAAGTTAATATTAGGGGCCAAAAAAAGAAAAAACCCAAAGCATAAAGAGAAGGCTTCACTTTGGATTCTCTCACGTGTCCATAGGGAGTCTTTGGACAGTGTGGGGGTCGGGACCCATCCGGAGAACAAACACTCCAGTGAGAGGTTAAAGGGTCTGGCCAGACGGCTGTGGAATGCACCAATTATGGGACCCTTCCCTCCTTTCACTCCAACAATCAGCCAGGAGCCAAAGCCACAATTCTCAGAGAAACAAAGAGTCTCCAATCTTGCAGGGACCCTGGAGGTCACCGGTCCTCACCCTATCTTCTGCAGAAGGGTCCCCCATCCCCACAAGTGGGCAGCCTGCCGTTCAAAAACCACTTATGGAAGGTGTCCCTTGGGCAAGGCTTGGGTTCCATGGAAGGGGTGGGGGATAATGGAGGGCCTGGAGGGGAAGGAGCTGCTTTCCCCCCAGAAAAGTGCAAGGCAAGGACAGAGATAATTCTGGGATAATTCAGAATGTGAAAAGAACAGAGGTTGTTCCTATAATGAAGCCTGGGAGATCCCAGGAAGGAGGACTGATTTGGTGGGAATCTGGGAAGGCTTCCTGAAGAGGCGGCATGTGAGCTGATCCTTGAGAAGAGAAGGATGTTAATAGGCTGAGGTGTTAGAGTGCATGGCACCCCCAGGTGACCTCAAGGACAAAGGGGTAGAGGCGAGAGAAGTGGGGTGTGATCAGGAAAGTGAACCAAACGCTCAGAGCCGAAGAGGCCTTGGAGACACCGCAATGTCCCCCACATCCTCCCTGCCAGGCCAACCTTGTCTTAAAGCTCAGAGCCCCCCCCAACCTTTGTGCCGGCTCTCAGGGTGCCCAAGTTTGCACCCAGTTAAAGGGAGCTCAAGTCAAAGTGAGCATAGGGGCTTTCCTGTGACTCAGAGATCTCATCGCTGGGTGACTAGTGATGCTGGGGGGTGGAGGAAGGCAGACCTAGGAGCAGTGGCAGGTGCTGGGGAGAAGGGACAGAAAGATAAAAGGGGGGTCTTTGTCAGGAAAGGAGAGAGACCCGCAGAGAAACAGAGTGACAAAGACAGATGGAGAGATCCAGAGATAGAAACAGAGACAGAGAGAGCTGCCCCTGGCCCAGAGTGGAGGCGGTTGCTGAGGTGGGGAGCTTCACCTCAACTCAAACCCAGCTCACTAAGCCCCTCCTACCTCCCCTCTCACACTGTTGAGGGCACCCACATCCTCTCTCACCCTCAGGCTCCCAACCTGGGGTCGCCCTGGATCCCTCACTGTCTCTCAACCTCTCCATCCGTGTCCAAGGCTTCTGATTTCCCCCTGCTGCCCCTCAGATCACTTCCGCAGCATCCCTCCATCAAGGCCCCTTTTCCCCTCTGACCCTGCCCCCACTCCAGAACAGACCGCCCCTCCAACCTGGATTACTGCGAGCGGGATGGCGCTCCCCCACCTCGGCCTCCCCCCTCTCCGGGTCATCCTTCATTCAGCGGTCAAGTTCATTTTTGTAAACCGCAGCGGACCAGGCCAGCCCTTGCGCCTCCCACTTAGCCCTACTCTAAACTCCAGTGTCTCCATCACCTCTGGATCAGCTCTGATGGGCTTTCTAAGTCCTCCAGCACCTTCCCCTTCCATCTCTCCAGGCTTCCTCCACCTCCCCCCCTCACCAACTCTTCCATCCAGTGCCCTTGGCCTCCAGGCTGTCCCAGGAACAAGCCCCTCAGTCCTGCAGCTCTGGGCATTCTCTCTGGCCATTCCCCAAGTCTGGAAAGTTCTTCCTCTGTTGCTCTGACCACTGAGCTCCCTGGTTTCTTTAAGTTCCAGGTACCATCCCCACTTTGTTTTCTTTAATTGATATATTTTTTTTTTATTTTTCCAATTACATGCTATGGTGGTTTTTCACCATTTATCCTTTAGAAAGTAGATGAATTATACATTCTACCACCCTCCCTTCCCTCCTCCCTCTCCCCTCCCCATGGTGACACTCTGGCAAAAGTTGTACATGTATTTTTGTGGCGAACATGTTACATATTAGTCATTTTGTGTCTGAGGAATTAGGATTAAGAGGAAAAAGAAAACCAGGAGATAAGACCAAAAAATGTGAGTTGGGTTTTGTTTTTTTAGGTTTTTGCGGGGTAAATGGGGTTAAGTGGCTTGCCCAAGGCCACACAGCTAGGTCATTATTAAGTGTCTGAGGTCTAAGACCAGATTTGAACTCAGGTACTCCTGATTCCAGGGCCAGTGCTCTATCCACTGCGCCACCTAACCGCCCTGAGAAGTTTTTAAAAAGTGACCCTAGTATGCACTTAGATTCTGTGGTGTTTCCCTCTGGAGGTAGGTCTCCCTTGGGGTCTCCCAGGGGTGTCCTTGCTCTCTGAACTGCTGGGAGATGCAGCATTCCTTCCAGTTGACCATCTCACCACGTCGTTGTTAATGTCTTCAGTAGTCTGTTGGTTCTGCTCCCTTCACTCAGCATCAGTTCATGTTAAGTCTTTCTATGCTTCTCTAAAGTCCGACCTCACCTTTACTAAGAGCCTTCTCCAGCCCCTTGGGATTCCAGGACCTTCCGTCTGCCATTGTCTCCTCTTCATCCTGCCTGTGGCCCGTCTGCTTATCATTACCTGCCTCTAGTCCCCCCACCACTAGATTGTAAGCTCCTTCAAAGCAGCCACTGTCTTTTGCCTCTTCTCATACCCCCGTACTTAGCCCTGTGCCGGGCACAGTCAGTTAAATATTGATTGATTGATTAATTGATTGATCAGAGACTCGTGGGTAGAGTACCAGGCTTGGAATCAGGAAGACTTAGGTGACCTTAGGCAAATATGCCTCAGTTTCCTCAATTGCTAATGGGACTGCTTACTTCCCGATGAGGATCAAAGAGATTGTATTTATGGAGTGCTTGCAAGTGTAAACACTTAGGAAAGGCTTCTGTCCTCCCTTTCCCACCTCCCTTCCTGGGAGGCTGCCCTGGTCATCATGAGGAGCAGATCTCCATCGGCATCTTCTTTCTCCTAAACCTGGCTGTGGTCCGGAGGGGGCTCTGGGACTTCAAGCTCTGCCAGGAAGGGGCTTCCCTCTAGGCTGTGTGTCTGTGGTCCAGTAAGCAGTCTTGCTGAACTCAGAGGGGGCATTGAGGGCCACTTTGGAGGGAAGATACCTTGGGGACTAGACACCTCTTTGTGATCAGGGTCTCAAGAAGGGGTTTCTGGGTTTTCCAAGGCTCTTGGGCAGAGCATGCCAGGCCTAGTGAACCAGCAAGGCTTGGAGCACAGGTTGGCTCCTAGGTCTGTTGTCCCAGTATGATGGGGGAGGGGACTGACCCCACAATTCTGACCCCTCCCCCTCAGAGAAACCTGGATGTGGGTCAGTGGAGAGTGCGCCTACCTTTGTGACATCAGCCCTTGGAGTGAAGCATCCAGAAGGACAAGAAGTTCACATCTACGAGTTAGGCCAGTGGGGAGCCCCTCCAAGCTGCATAGCGTTAGGGACCTTGGAACCCCAGGCCCTCCAGCAGAAAATGGGCCTGTCTCCTGAGAGTATCTGAGAGCTCTGGCATTAGCAGAAAATTAAGGTGCCAGCTGTTCACACTTTACAGAATGCCCCTGTGGTCCAAAGCCTTCCACTGGGCCAGAGACCTCCCCTCTAATGCAGGTTTTCATCCAGGGACATTAGGCAGAGTGGTTCAATGGAAAGGTACTGGTCCTGGGGTCGGAGAGTTGCCTCTAATTCTCATTATCTGGAGGACCCTGACTAGTCACTTCACCTTTCTGACCTCAGATTCCCCATTTGTAAAATGGGGGGTGGAGTTGAACTAGTGGCGTCTGTAATCCTTCCCAGCTCCACATTTATCTTCCCCTAGTTTTGCAAGCCCCGAAGCTGCCTAGAAATGCCAAACTTTGTGGTTCTCCCTCTCCTTACAGCCTGCAGGGGTCTTCTACAATCTCTCCTCAAACCAATTCAATTCCTCTCCACTGAAGGAATATTCTTTGGACCAGACTTGGGGCTGGCATGAACTCCTCTCTTTTCCCTGTAAGGGAGGGAGGGAGCCAGGGTGAATATTCTGGGATGGGCAAGCCTCTAGGGCAGTTCCCGCTCCTAATCCCTAGGCCACCACTGCCCCAGAGATGTCTACCTGTCCTCCCACAGCAGAGAGGGCACTCTGTGGATAACTGCCTCCAGGCTCCCACTGGACTGGGTCTTGCTGTCTGGTGAATGGCTCTTTGCCCTCAAGTTGGTGAGCAAGCTTGGCAGAGGCTGATGGTCCCATCACATTGTCCAGTGTGGCCAAAGGAGGCCCATTGTAGGGAGGTTTCTGACCGGCCCAGAGTATCCTTCTGTGAAACTGGCTCATTATATTGCCCAGAAAGCACTTTGGGACCCGACCCGTGTCCGTGTCTGCCATTGGGGAGCTCCCGATTGGGAGGGAAGGAGGGTGGCAACGCCTCCCAGCAGACTAGGCATTGTGCCAATGTAACTGAGCAGATGGTGACCCTCAGGTCATGGGACTCGATTCTGGAGATCGATGGGAAAGGGAAGTCTCCAGTTTGGAGGCCAGATGGAGCATTCTCAGTGCTGCCTCGGAGGAATCTCCATCTTCGGGGATGTGTGCACTGGAATGTGGGCTGGGGGGGGGGGGGCGCCAGCCCCAAGGGCCCTGGCCTTGAGTGGGAGGGGGACCTATTTGACCCAGCCCCCTCCTGGAGGGGCCAGAGCAGCTGGGGGATGGAGGGTGGTTAGTAGAAAACTTGGACCCAGGAGACAGGAAATGAAAGTCATGTCAACATCCTGGCTCTATCCCAGGCCTTGGCTGAAAAAGCCCACTGAGTCAGGATTATTTCTTATGTCTGCCTCCCCCCCACCCCACCCCAACCCGAAAATCAATTAAAACTACATTTCACATAGTCATTGACTTCCAAATTGGAAGGGAGGTCAGAGGCCATCAAGTCCAACCTCTTCCCCCTCCTTTTACAGAAGAAGAAACTGAGGCAGATAGAAGTGAGGCGACTTACCCAGGGTTACACAGCTAGGGCATGTCTGGGACTGGAGTTCTGATTTTAATTCCAGGATTCCGCGGGGCTGTCTCTTTCAAACCTCTCCTCCCTCAGAAAGTGGGCTGCTGCTGAAGGGGAGGGGGCCCTGAACTGGAGGGCACTCAGGCTGGCTTCCCAGGGTGGGGGGGGGGATCAAGATTTGCCAGGCCTAGGCCAGCTCTGTTTTAGGGCTTAGATAAAAATCATTTGCAGCTGCAGTAATAATCCAGGGCTATTTAGTGCTTCCCCATAAGTTCTCTTCCTTAAGTAGAATAACAGTCCCCCTGCCATCCTCTCTGTGTTAGATCTTCGCCAGTGGGAAGCCCAGATGTTAACCGATGGGCTCTGACTTCCTAGAACATGGCAAGGTTGGGTTAGCCAACTCCCCCATTCTTTACCTCCTTCTTCTTGGGGCTCAGGGATGCTCATCCCTGGGGTCTCACAACCTAGGCCAAGGGTTTTCTTCACCTTTTCTCATAGCCTTCTCCTCCCAGTCTGCATGTGGGTGACCTCTGTCTAGGGGCTGTTTTAGGGGGCTTCCTATCAAGAGGATTGAGGACTTGGAGCTAGAAGGGACAGGAGCTCCCATGGCTGAGGACAGTCAGTATCTAAGGAAGCCGTGAGAAGCCAGGGTTGACCAAGGAAGGGGAGAGCCAAGAGGATTCATAACTGTGGGAGACATGTCCCACCACCAACAGACAATGCCCTAGAGGAGATCACCAGCTGGCCAAGGCTTCAAGTCTGGCAAATCCTTCCTCAAGTTAGGCCAGGACCAGGAGCTAGAAGCAGGAATCTGAGTCATCCTGTCCACAGCCATGCCCCCTCCTGGATTAAATTTCAGCTTGTATGGGTAGACAGGTGAGCAAGTGGATCTGCAGGTAGGCAAGCAGGCAGACAGGCAAGTGGTCAGGCAGGTGAGTAGGTGGGCAGGCAAGCAGGTGGGTAGGGTTATAGATTCACAGGCCTGTGAATGAAATGATTCCATTGCTTTCTGTGCTCACACTGTCCTTGCAAATGTTCTAAGCCTCTTGCATCCATTGAGTTATTTTGCCTCACTCCATCCTCTCCCCTGTGAGGCAGGATCCTGAAGCAGGAGCTAGTCATGGCCTTCAATGTCCCTGATCCAGGCTGCTACCTTTACCGATGACCCTGAGGACCACATGGGTCCACCTTGCTGGTGTCAATGATTGTTGAGTACCCAGAGTCACCTCCCTGCTGGAGGCAGGACGAACCAGAACATCCCGGCTGTGGGCCTGGGCCTGAGGCTCTCACCCAGGCAGGGGCTTCAGCAACTCTCTGGCTGTGAGTTGTAGAAAGGATACTGAGCTCCTGATCCCAGTGGAATCAGGGGTCTAGGCCTAGGTCTGTGAATATTAGCACCATTTTACAGATGAGGAAACTGGGCTGACTGGTTCATCCAAGGTCACCCAGCTAGCCCTTCTCAGAGGCCTAACTGGAATTTGGATCTCATCACTCCTCCCCATTATCACCCTGCAAGGTCCCTGGGTCCCTTCCACAGGTAATCTCAGGTTGTTCCTCAGCATGCTCTGCTTTCCTTATTTCCAGTCTGGCATCTCCCTAGTAGGGCAATGGGTGTGAGCCACAGACCCCGAGGCAAAGGCCTGCACCTGGGAGGGTCCCAGCCATAAGATCCCTCCAAGCTGGGACTCTAGTGAAGCACAGCCCCTTTGAGGCAGAAGCCTAGGAGGGCATCAGTCTCTGGAGAGAAAAGGCCTCAAGATTCCCAGGGCTGGTGTGGATGTGGGCTTGTTCACCTTGGCCCATCGGGTGTCCACTCTGCTCCTTTGGGGGCCAAGCTCAAGCCTTAGCAGTGGCTCCTTTGGAGGTCATCTGGTGCACGTGAGTGAATGGGCCAAGGGGGAGCCTCGGCAAAGCCAGGATTCTGGCTGGCGAGGGGCTCTTGTGGCTGGGAGGGGCTCTTGTGATTGGCAGTCACTAAGGAGGGATTTTAGAGCCTCTGCTTGCTTCGTTTCTGGGCCTGGCCCAGTCTGGCTCTGTTGGACCCTTCTGCTTTCCCTGAATCCCCAGCAGCCCCACTACCTTTGGGCACCCCAGGATTCCCCTCAGAGAGATGAGGGACAGATGGGACTTAAAAGGGGCAGCCTTGTTCTCCCCTCCTCCCCCAGCAGCCGGGGCCTGCTGGGCCGAGACGTGGGAACGCAGGGAAGGCCCCCTTCACAAAGGCCAGGCCAGGATGCCCCCCCCACGCCCCCCACCCCACCCGCAGCTCATTAGGGCTCCTGGGGGGAGGGGGAGGGCCACGGGTGAAATGCAAATCTAATTAGTCTGGCATTGAGCTCTTTTAAAAGTATTAATGGAGCCTTAGAAATAAGATGTTGGATGTGGATGAAGAAACTGCTTATAAAGAAATTACGCCATGACAAAGGCCCGATTTCTTAGTATTCGATGATGCGGAAAGCCTGCAAGGGGCAGTGAGGACTTTGCTAGCCCGGATTTTGCTCCATCGCCCAAAGTAATTAGTTTATTGACCTCTCCTTAGGCCTTTATGGGAGCAAAAAGACAGAACATTAAGGGGACCGGGGCCAGGAGCAGCCCAGCCTCCTGCAGCCTCCCACCTGGGGCTGGGCAGGTGTGAGATGCTGCCAAGTGACCCTGCCTTAGCTTCTCCCCTGCCCCAGCTCAGCCCTTTGATCTCCCTTCCCCAGGTCAGGTGAGGCTGTGCAGCCCCTTCTAATTCTCTGGAAGCCCTAAATTCTCACCAAGTGAAGGACTTCTCCATGACTGGTGAAGGCTCATGGGCCTGTGGAGAAGGGGAAGGAAACCATGATGGCCTCCAGTCAGTAACCCCTGCATAATGACGCCATTGTATCGGAGGTTCTCCTTCTCTGGGTCTGGGAAGTGAGGCTACATGGGAAGGTGATAAATGGTCAATCTGGTCATCCCTCTCCAGTTCTGAGGCCTCTGTCCTAGTCATCTCACATCTGAAACACATGTGAGTTTATGAATGGGAACCAGGTGAGAAGGGTTGTGATGATGGAGGAGATCATCAGGATGATGAGGATCTGCCGAAGGTGGGGGCAGGCTGGGGAGGGGAGAGCCATCTGCAGGTATCTGCAGGACTGTGAGACAGCAGAGGGGTAGATCTGTGCCCCTTTGCCAAATGAGGAAACTGAGGCTGGGAAAGACTTCCCCAGAGTCACAGCCACTCAGTAATGGAGGAATGAATTCATTGAAAGATGACCCTGGGCTATAGACCAGACTGAAAGCCTTCTGTGGGGATATTTTGTTGTCTAGGAGATTTTTATTCCTATATGGACTGGTCCGGATGACCCCGTGGCAACAGAGCAGCTGACTGGTGAGGTTTCTGCTTATGTCATTGCTTTCTTGAAGATGTGGTTGGAATTCCACTTCTCTTTGCATTCTTTGTGTGAGCTTCAAGTCAATTCAAGAAGCATTTATGAAACCCTCCTGGAACTCCTCTAGAAACATCAGCATTTCAATGGAAATGCTGCTAGTTTATCCCCATTATAGAAGTTTGTTGATGGTTTTAGCTAGATACTGATTGCTATTTTAAGGAAAATTCCATTTATTCCTATACTTTAGAGGGTTTCTAAAAGGGCTGAATGTTGCATTTTGTCAAAGACTTTTTCAGCATCTATTGAGATAATAATTTCTGTTGGTTTTGATATTGATATGTTCGATTATATTGATTGTTTTCCTGTTATTGAATATCCCACCTCCCTGGTATAAATCCTACCCGACCATGGCATATAATTCTAGTTAGAATTTGTTATAATCTCTTTGCTAAAATGTTATTTAAGAGTTTTGCATCAATGTTCATTGGGGAGATTATTCTATAATTTTCTTTGTTTTAGCTCTTCCTGGTTTAGGTATCAGCATCATATTGAATTTGACAGAACTTCTTTTTCTCCTATTTTTAAAAATAGTTTATATAGAATTGGAATTAGTTGTTTCTTAAATGGTTGGTAGAATTCATTTGTAAATCCGTCTGGGCCTGGAGATTTTTTCTTAGGGAGTTTATTGCTGATTTCTTCAATTTCTTTTTCTGAAATGGGGTTACTAAGTATTTTATTTCCTCTTCTGTTAATCTGGGTAGCTTTATTTTTGTAAATATTCATCCATTTTACTCAGATGGCTAAATTTATTGGCATACAATTGGGCACAATAGCTCCAAATTATCACTTTAATTGCCCCTCTCTGGTGGGAAATATTCATTTTTGATATGGGTAATTTCGTTTTCTTTCTTTTTTTAA
This sequence comes from Macrotis lagotis, assembly GCF_037893015.1. Lineage (NCBI taxonomy): Eukaryota > Metazoa > Chordata > Mammalia > Peramelemorphia > Peramelidae > Macrotis > Macrotis lagotis. Next base: position 276,014,774 of record NC_133660.1, read on the forward strand.
ATCAGATTGAAGGTTTATCTATTTTGTTGGTTTTTTCATAAAACCAATTCATTTTTATTAGATCAATGATTTTCTTTTTTATTATTATGGCTTTCAATTATATTAATTTTTCCTTTATTTTCAGAATTTCTAATTTGGTATTTAATTGGGGATTTTTAATTTATTCTTTTTCTAGCTTTTTTAGTTGTTGCCCAACTCATTGATCTCTTCTTTCTCTAGTTTATTTATATAAGCATTTAGAGATATAAAGTTTCCCCTGAAAACTACTTTGACTGCATCCCATAAATTTTAGTATGATATCTCATTGTCATTATCTTGGATGAAATTGTTTATTATTTCTATTTTTTTTATTTGATCTACTCTTCTTTAAAGTTAGGTTATTTAGTTTCCAATTAACTGTTGGTTTATCTTTTCGTCGCCCTTTATTCCATGTAATTTTTATTTCATCATGATCTGAAAAGCATGCATTTCATATTTCTACTTTTCTACATTTGCTTTTTATGCCCTAGTACTCAGTTTTCTCCAGAAGTCTATCATATTGGGGAAGCTAGGTGGTACAGTAGATAAATCACCAGCCCAGGAGTCAGGAGGAGCCGAGTTCAAATTTGACCTCAGATATTTAATACTTTGCTATGTGACCTTGGGCAAATCATTTAACACCCCCCCCCCCAAAAAAAAGGGCTATCAGATCTACGTTTTCTAAGATTCTATTCACCTTCTTATCTTCTTGTTTATTTTGTAGTTAGATTTATCTAATTCTGAGAGAAGGAAGTTGGGGTCCCCCACTATTTTAGTTTTGCTCTCTCTCCTTGTAATTATTAAGCTTCTCCTCTCAGAATTTGAACTTCACATTTCAGAAAGGCCTGTAATGGTGGTGAGGGTGACTCTTCCTTTTCTCTCTACCACCCCCAGCCCAAGTTCTGCTAGTATGAGGCCCCACCTGCTGCACATCTTAAGAATCTTGGGACTTCTAGGGATTTCTGTGCTCCTGGCACCAGCCTCCTTTGTTTGCCCCTGGAAAATCAAGGCCTTGAGGGAGGACAATTTCCAGGAGCAGGAGAATGTCCTGGGAGGGGCAAGCTATTTAGAAGGGCTTCTTGGTCAGGTACAGTTGGACTAACCAGTTGCTAAGGTCCACTCCATCTGGGAAGTGGGAATTTTGTGATATACAAAGGTGGGGGTGGAATGATCGCCAGTCTCAGAACCCAGAGGAACCCTCAGGGGACGTTCATCCTGGACACTACCCCATTCCCAAAGGAAGGCGGATGTTCTGGGGCTCTCCTGGCAGCTCACCCAATGTCGGTTATTCTGCCCAAAAGGGCACATTCTGGTAGCATCTCCAGGAATCCTGAAGCATGAAGGCAAGTTCTATCATGCTCACCAAATCCTCTGAGACCTCTCTAGATGTCAGGTTCGGCCCATGGAAGAAAACTCTTTTTTTTTTTTCTTGAGACCCAGGTCTGAGAAGTCTCTGGCTCTGGCAGTCTCATGTAAACATCCTACCTACCTTTCTTCCACTCCCCTTCCCTATGAGCCTGAGAGTTGCTGGGATGGGGGATCTAGGTATTATTGTCTTCTATAGAGGCCCTAGTCAACGTCTTCATGATGAAAAGAAGGAAAGAAGGAAGGAAGGAAGGAGTGAGGGAGAGAAGGAAGGAGGGAAATAGTGAAGAAGGGGAGAGAGAGGGAGGGAGGGAAGGAAGGAAAGGAAGGAAGGAAGGAAGCTTTAGCTATAGAATGATCTCTTTGGATTCCCAGTCTGGTCCACATCTGAACAGAATACTCACTCCAGCCTACCTCACTTCAGCCTTTCTTTGGATTCCCCATGGAGGGGGAACTCCCTATTTCCCGAGGCAGACCCCTTCTACTCTGGGACAATTCAGGAAATATTTGTTGAATGAATAAAAAAGATTCTGACCTGTACACAGAGAGCTCTTGTCTTCAGAAGCCCACCTGTTCTTTCACCAGATGTGGGCTGCTGCCTGGATCTGACAGTTGCCAATGCAAACACTGGCTGCTGTTCCTGCCTTGGTCTGACTCCTCTCCTTGCCCCAGGCCCTCTCCTACACCTGCAATCCATGTGGCATGGGCACCTTTCTTTGTTGCGTTCTCAGGCAGCCAGCAAGCCTGGGAGCTATTCTTGGGGCCAAAACAGAAGAAGGTTTTCATTCTTGAGCCTTCCCCAAGATGAGGTTCCATGGCCCAGGCCCAGCCAGGTTGGCCATGCCAGAGATGGGGGTGGGGGACTTGAAAGTCTCCCAGGGAAATGTCCCCCTCTCTGTCCCACTGGCATTGAACAGGACCTATTTTATTTTGGACAGAGATTTCTAGGATCTGAGGTTTCAAGTTGGGAAGAGCTTAAGTTGAATCCAACCTGCTTACCTTGGAGATGAGGCCTAAGGGCCAAAGAGAGTGAGTCTTTGGCCCAAGGTCATCTGGGTAATACCCAGCAGAAGCGGTATCTAAAATCAAGTCCCCAAGCTAGCTCTTTTCTCACTGTCTTCACCGAGGCTGAGTTCAAAGCCCACAAAACCAGAGGTGTGGCTAGAATCCTGATCATGATATGCCTGCTGCCATCTTTGGAGATGAGGTGTCCTGGAGCAGAGCCTGTGGGTAGCCCAGCACCCTCTCACCCCAGTTGCCCTAGTAGCCCTCATATCACAGGGGAGTAGTGGGTATACCTCACCTTGGAAGCCAGCCTGACAGTTTTGCTTTGGCAGAGCTCACTTTGTCCCAGTCTTGAGGGACCCTCCCAAAAAGCCACCTCTTTCAACCCCCTTGGTGAGGGGCTCCCCTGTCTGTTTCCAGATAAGTCAGGGCCACTTTCTTGGAGGAGACCCCAGCAGAGGGAAAGTGCCAGGTTGGATGTGGTGGGAAACTGAAGACCTTCCTCTTGGTCACCTCAGGCTGAGGACCTGGACATTCTTCCTTTGCCTGAAGGTCCAGAAGCTTAGGCCATTTGACTTAGAAGATAATATAGGGAAGCCAGGAAGGTTGCTCCGGCAAGTTGTTGGCCCCAACTAGCATCTACACCTCTCAGCTTTGTTTACCAGCAGAATTTGGCCAAATATTCGCCATCTTTCTTCCCTCCAGACACATAGTAGGTGCTTTATAAAAGCTGATGGACTGGTTCATTCACTTCCTTGGAATTCCTTCTTTTACATAATTAAATCTAGATCTCCATCTAAATGGGGCTTTCAGAATTGAATTTCAGAATGAAACCAAAAAGACTGAGTTTGGGGTAAATTCAAAGAACTTCTGTAGTCCATTGATGCCAACCAAGGTTGGGGGCTGACTGCTGAGTCTGGGCATTATCAGAGGGAGTCTTTCAGTTCTTCCTGCCAAGCAGAGTGACTGGTGTGGCACCCATAGATCTGAGATGATGATGTTTGTCCTTTGTTCTCAAAGACATCAGGGAGGTGAAGTGGTGACATGCATGTGAATCGAAATGGGGGGGGGGCGGTTCAAGTCACTGGCCTCACCTTCTCCTCTGGAGTCCAGCAGCCAGATTTGGATCAGAATGACTGAAAGTAGCCTTGGATTAGAGGCAATTGGGTTAAGTGACTTGTCCAAGATCACACAGCAACTTGATGGTGCAGGAGGTAGAGCCCTGACCCTGAAGTCAGGAGGACCTGAGTTCAAATGTGGCTTCAGACAGACCAGTGATAAAGGGTCAGTGTATATTGGAATATTGGGGTCTACCCAAAACCACAGAGCCACAGAAGGTCAGAATTCAAAGGTGCTGAATTGCATAGGGCTGTTTCCTGAAATTAGAGAAGAAATCAGGGGAGGTGAGTTTGAATTCTATCTCATTTCTCCTCTCTGGCCTCAAGTTTTTCATCTATAAAATGGCAGCTTTGGCCTAAATGTTTCTCATATCATGGTTCTGTGACCTCAATGCCTTCATTTTACTAAATGGGAACCTGAGATCTTGGGGAGGGGGGAATTCCAGGCTGAAGTTTGACCCTGTGATGCCTCCCCACCCCTAGTCTTAGAGCCCGAGAACCAGAGCAAGGGGATTCTGACCTGAACTTGCAGTGTTCACCAAAGGCCAGACCTAGTTGAGCATCTTGGCCCGTTTCAACATCCTGGGCTCACTTTTTCAAGATGCTTGCCCTTGCTGTGTAGGCGTGGAAAGAGGCAGCTTCCCCCTCCAAGGCCATATGGGGTCCATCATCAGGTGGGTCAGCCCATAGCTTTTGCCATGGACTGGAAAGGAACTGCTTGTTATTTCTCTCACAGCCCTCCTGTTTTTTCAGCCCTGCTCCCCCATTCCTTGGGGTGCCTTTACTGCAGACTCAAAGTTGCTTTTGTCATTAGCAAAGCCTGGACCCAAGTGGCTCCCTTGGCTGCCATCAGGGCTGAGCTGATTCTTCTTTCTCTTGTTTTCTTCAGGAGCTCCCAATAAGTCACTCCAGGCCAGCCGTTATTTGTAGTTAATCATCTCCTTGTGTTGCCCAGCCTGAAACTGGATCTGCAACCCCCCCCCCCATTTTCCTTCCACACTGGGCTGGCCCCAGGCCAATTTACCAGTTCCATTAACTTAATGAGCCTTGACAGGCCACAGCAGCAATATTTCTGGTCATCTCCTTGGGATTTCAACTTGCTCCCCTCCCCGGCCTGATCTTGTTGCTCCAACTCTGGCTGCTCAGAGCCCCAATTTAGTTCCCCAAGGGAAGAAGCTGCAGATCAAATGGACGTTCCCCCATTCTGGTCTTCTGGAGGGAATCGGATCAGGGAGTTTCTTGGGGAGCCGCTCACTGGCCCCCGAAACGGGAGAACGATGACATCCCAGTGACTTTCAGGGCTGTGGTAAAACTCCAGAATATATGAGCTGTGAGGTTATGGTGGGAGTTTCCTTGACTATAAATAATGCTCTCCTGAGGTCGTATTGTTATAATGATAACTTAATCCTCACCCTTAATGTGGGTCATTTTCCATGGATCTCAATTATTGCTATCCTCCAGTCCACAGAATTTCCTGGTTTATCGTGGGAGTAAGGAGCAAGTTTGGGGGGGGGGGTCTCTGTTCTCCCTGCATAGGCAGCCTACAGAGGAGTGCTGGGTTTGAGAGAAGGGCTAGAACAAGTACCCCCACCCCCCGAATTCCTCCAGTTCTGGGTCCCTCACTTCTGCCCACTGAGTCAGTAAGTGAAGAAGCCACAGTTGGAGCGGGTAGGTGACACGCCATCATTGGGAGTTTCCCTATTGATTGCCCTCACAAAACGGGGTATGCCAACTTGTCCTTTCCTTCCTCCATGAAAAGCCTCTGGATGCCCCTCTGTAAAATGACAGGCTTGGACTTGGGGAACCCTCAGGGCCCTTCCTGCTCTCTGTCCTATCTGACTGACATGGTGAATGCAATTGGATGGCCCCCTTGCAGCCAAGATGCCACTAATTCAGCCCCCTCCCCCCACAACCGTGGCTCTGCTTCAGCCAGGCTTGCTTTGGGAGTCTGAGGAAAATGCTCTTTTGAGTAAAGCACATTGAGTCTAGGGCAGCTAGGTGGGGCAGTGGATGGAGCACTGCCTTTGGAGTCAGGAGGATGGGACTTTGAATCCAGACACTTGACACTTACTAGCTGTGTGACCTCGGGCAAGTCATTTAACCCTGAATCTCATTTCCAGAGCCATCTTTGGTCATCCTGATTCATATCTGGCCCCTAGACCCAGATGGCTCCAGAGAAAGTAGAGCTGGTGACTTAGCACAACCCCCCCCCCCCCGCCACCCCCAGTCAAATCCAATTCATGTGCTTGTCATGGCATCACCTCCCTGCTGTCATGGTCTTCTTCGATAATGAAGGACAAACATTATCACATTGCTTCCACCCCAATGGGTCCTGAATCCCCTCTCAGGATTTTTGGTTAATGAAGTCTGGATGCAGAAGGGTCTGCATGTAGCGGCATGGCCCCAGGGAGAAAGTCTGAAAACCATAGTTGAATGGCCCCTGCGGCTGTCTTCCTCCATCTCTGGTTTTCTCTTGCTGGTGTCCTTGGCCCCGGGTAACCCCTGTCTAGGTGCTGGGGCTCAGACCCAGGCTCCCAAGGAAGAAGCTTAGAAATGGATGACCTGGGAGTGTGAGGGTCAGTGGGGTTGTAAGGACTCTGCGGCAGCAGGAAGCCCAGGATAAAATATGACCTCCCACCATTGACTGGGCCTTTGGCTTCTGCCCCATTGTTGCTGGGCCAGAGGACAGTGGGAGACACATGCCAGACTTGATCTGTCTCGTGGCCGAGCTCTGTTTCCTAGAACCCCAGGGTGCAGGTGTTGACTCTGACCCAATCACTGAGGCTTGGAGAGACAATTTATGGTGCAGCCATGCCCCATGTCATAGCATTCTGGTCACCTTTAAGGAAGCCTTGGGTTCAGCCCTGGCAAACCTCTCAGTTCTGTGGCAAGTGCTAGGAGGTCAAGATGAGAACTGCCTCTGAGAAAATTGGGCAGGAAGGGTTTGTCTACCCAAGCCCCATTTGGTGGGCCCAGGGAGAAGGTTCTGGAAGGCAAGTTGCCTCTTGGACTACATCACTGTTTCTCAACAATGGGAGAAAGGAGGAAAGTGGAACTGGTCATTAAGCCAGAGAAGATCCCTATTCCTTCTTCCAACCACTGAGCAGGGCATGGCCAGGGAGAGACTCCTAGTGGAGTCTAAGCTGAGAGATTTTCATGAGCTCACACACAGATAACATTCACAGATGCATGGAAAAAAATCCCCAGGCTTCCATTTCTGATCCTACCTTGGTTCAGATTTGAAGCTAGTGGATCCTTTCAAGGCCAATGGTGCAACCTCATTTCTTTATAGAGCAGGAAACTGAGGCAGATCAGGTGATGTGACTTGCCCAGACCAACATGGCTAGTAAGTGTCTGAGGTTGGGTTTGAATCCAGGACCAAGCTAGAAGAGATCCTGATGGGATGTAAACAGTTAAGTTGTGAATACTAGTCAACAAGACCTAAACCTTCGCTGTCCCAGGTGTCCAGAGACTTCTCCCTGGCCCACATACCTCCTGGCTCCAGGTTGACTATGACCCATGGAAGAAGCTTTGAGGATCCCTCTCCCACTTCTATTCAGCCCTTCCTTCTCTTGGTTTCCTGCAGGAAAGCTTAAACTGGTCATGAGGAATGTGATGTACCATGCAGCAGACTCCTAGGGGGAAGGAGGGTCCAGTTGTGTCTGGAGCAGGGAGGTTCCTTTGGGGATTGATAAAGAGGAAGCCTATGCTTCAGAACAGGTGACGGGCACCAGGGGACATGATCCGGCCCTCACCACACACATGTGCATGTGTGTGGTGTCTTGGGCTACCTTGGAGGATGGCGCAGTGGTCTTGTGTAGCTTCTGTATCTCAGAGTGAGGACATTTTAGTAATGCCTGCAACAGGAGAACCTTAAGAGGATGTCTGTTTTCTGTTTTATTTCATTAAAACTGTTCACTTTGTCATTAATGAGCATCTCTATCCTCTATTTAGGTAAAAATGATTTCTCCCACACATCCTGGTGAAAGTGGTCTCTGGGTCCTCTGTCTACTCCCATCCTCACTGAGAGCTCTTCTTCCCTCCTCTGTTACCTGATGCACACACATCTCCCCTTCTCTTGCTGGGCCTACCCTTCCCAATAGCCTTGAATTCTCAGTGGTGGATACTTTCCAGGTTCCTTAGGTCTGGGATGCATCTCGGGTTCAAGAGGTTAGTCAGTCCTCTTCTTTGTTTCTGACTGGTCATGTGTGGGGTGTGAAGTCAAGGACATGTTTATTTGGCCTCTGGTGGGGGCCAGAGCTGAATCAGGAGGGGAGAGTCAGCCCTATCCTACCACACCCCAAAAGCGGCCTACAAGCATTTTAACAATTTTATTTTTAATAGTATTTTCCTTTTTTCCCAATTTCATATAAAAATGTTTAATGTTTTGTTTTTTTCTTCCCTTATTCTTTCCCAAACTGGGGTTTCTTTTCACCTTCTCCTTGTCTTGGTGATGAGGACAGGTGTGACCTGGCCACCTACTCTAGGCCCTGGCAGCCCCTGTGGTGATGCTGCCAGTCTGGCCACTCTCTGGCACTAGTTTTTGAATCTTCCCTCCATTAACCCCTCTCTTTCCCTCTACCTCCCCCACAAAACCCTGCCCTCGTGAGTTCATGACAATGATGAGCAACCCCTCACATCTCATGCAATCAGTCACCTGAGACCTCGTACTCATTTTAGGTCTGTCCATTCCCTTCAAGAAGTCACTCCTAGAAATTAACTGGCCCTAGGGGCAAGCAGAAAAGGACCACCATAAGCCCAGGGTTCACTCTTCTGTCTGTGGGTGCTCCTTGCTCTACTGGATGACCAGCAAGGTGCTGGGCCCCTCAGCTGGTTCCCTCTTGGCACCTTCTTCTCAACTCCCATCCACCCCGTTGTTTTTTTTTAGATTTTCTACATTCCTCCATTTGCAAATCTATGTTATACATTTTTCTACTACCTAGCCTTCCCCTTCCCCCTCCCCATGGCAGCCAAGAGTCTGGTAAAAATTGAACATGTACATATGTGTTTAACATATTTATATATTTGTCATTTTGTGTATGAGGAATTAGGATTAAGGGAAAAGAAAGAAAAATCATGAGATAGGAAGGAAAAGCATAAGAGAAGTTTTTAAAAAGTGAACATGGTGTCCATTCAGATTCGGTGGTGTTTTTGCCCCTGTGGATGTGGATGGTGTTGCCCTTAGCAGGTCTCCCAGGGTTGACCTTGATATCTGAAGTGTCGAGAGGAGCTGCATCTGTCATAGTTCATCTCACAATGTTGCTCATGTGGACAACGTTCTCTTGGTTCTGCTCCCATCGCTCAGCATCAGTTGCTGTAATTCTTTCCATGCTTCTGTAAAGTCTGACCACTTATGATTTCTTACAGAACACTAGTCCTCCAGAACATTCATGGACCATAGCTTGTTCAGCCATTCCCCCAACAGATGGGCATCCCCTCCATTTCCAATCTTTGCTACTGCAAATGAGCCGCTATAAATATTTTTGAACAGGTGGTATAGGCCCGGTATTTGGGAATACTGGTATTGCTGAGTTAGAGGGTAGGATCGTTTTATTGCTCTTTGGGCATTGTTCCATATTGCTCTCCAGAATGACTGGGTCAGTTCACAACTCCACCCACAGTGCATGAATGTCCCAGTTTTCTCACATCCTCTCCAACACTGATCATTTTTCTTCTTTGTCATCTTAGCCAATCTGATAGGGGTGAGGTCCCTCTGGAGGAACCACAGAATTCAAACCCACTCCTATCCCCTAAAAAGAAACACTGGCAAGAAGCTGTTGTGATCACAGGCAGCACTTGCAGGTCTGGACTTAGGGGAGGAGGCAGCAGGAGCTGGGACATGCTGTGGGCATGGGGTGTCAAGGGGGGTCTCCACCCTAGACAGGTCAAGCAGTCAGCCAAGGCCCCCCCCCCAGGTGTGTTTAGAAGGGAGTAAGTGTCAAGGTCAAATGATTTCACTGTCTGGAAAGCCTCTGCTGCACGTGCACCTCTGGCAATGAAGGGAAGTGGAGGTCATTGATTCAAGGGGTCCCAGAATTGACCTAGGCATGCCTTGAGGGGATCTGAGGGGCCACTGACTCCTCGGAGGTGGTGACAATGAGGATGGAGCCAGGTTCAGGAGCCTCAGCAATTCAGTTTGGGGAGCTGGTGCACTTCCCCAAGTTTACTCCCTAAGCCATTGGCCCAGGAGAGATGGAGTGTGTTCCATCTTGGGATCTGGGTCTGTTGTTTACCCTCCACAAGTGGCCTGTTGGGGTTCCCAGCTGTCTCTGAGAAGGGGTATGGGATACCTGGGATACCTGGAGAGAGGAGGGGGTAGCAGAGAACCCTTAGGGCTTTGCTAGCCCCAGACCCTCCACACTGTCTCATTTCATTCACCCCCCCCCAACAACTATGTGAGGAAGATTTACAAGACTGAGCTTCTCTCATGCAGAGAAGAAAACAGCCTCAGAAAGATTATGTGCCTGCTCAATGTGTGGCAGCCAGGAAGCCATGGGACCAGGGTATGTACAGCCCAGGTCCCTGAACCACAGGTCCTGTCTGTCCCCCTCCCCCAGGATGTCAGGGGGGTCATATCACATACCCCACATGGAACTGGACCCACTACATTATCACAATAGATGATAAATAGATGGAGGGAGAGGCAGAGGAAGAGAGAGATGGAGGTGGGGAGGGAGGGAGAGATAGCCAGCCCCAGACCCATATGCCCATGGAGACATGGATGGATGGATGGATATTCACATAGACTTCTTTCCCCTTTTGAGATGAGTAAGGAGTCCTCTGGGCATTGGTTGCAGCCAATTGGATCTCCCCAAGGCCAACCCCCCGAAAGTCTGTGGTGCCTCCTCTCAGTGGGAAGGATGGAGCCAAGCCACACCTTGGTCCAGGGAGGCGGCTGGGCAGAGCCAACCTGCCATTACTCTACAGGTGTCTGTGCAGGTCAGGGCCCCCGGATAGGATAGCCACAGGGATTGGCCACAGGCCATTGTCTGGTGGGATCCTGGGGCCTGAGGGCCTGAGGGCCTTGGGTCCCAAGCCGAGCTGCACCTGCACTGCTGGGATGACCACCGATCCCATTCCCTTCCTGAGACCTCAGTTTCCCCATCTATTCCAGGGACAGAGCTCACGTCCGTCTGGCCTCCCTCCCCACCACGTCATTGTGAGAATGGGCTGAGCGAAGGGAGCAGGCCAGGGGGCGAGCCAGACGTGACTCAGGCTCTGCTGCCTTCCTCCAGGGCTGACGTAGGTGTTCCTTGCCTCTTCCGTCACCTGCTTTCTCCCCTGCATCCAGGCAAGGTCAGAATGTGGGCAGTGAGGTAACGTGGGCTGTGCCCCTCACCCCAGCCCCAAACCTCCTCTCCGGTCCGGTCTATGTGTGGAAGCTTGGGCAAGACAGCCCAAGGCCCCATGCAGACTCAGCTGCCAGGAGCTGGGTCCAGGCTGGGCCTCCTCCCTCCACTTTAGGGATGCTCCTGGAGCACCTTCCGGGGGGTGGGCCCTTCTCCAGGCCTCCTCCCTCCAGCATTTGCTGATCCAAGCACCCCCACCTGAGTTCTCCGTCCTTGGGGACTTTGCTGCTTCTCCTCCTGCTCATCTGAGCTGCCCCTTCAGCCGTGTCCGGCCCACTCTCTGTGGGGCCCGTGTAGGGTCCGTGATCACCTCTGTGCGGCCCTGAGCTCGCTGGAGACTGGCATCACCAGATGCGCCCAGTATCAGGTGCTCACCATGCCTTGGAGGCAACCGTCTCAGCCTCATCCCCAACTCCCCTGTCCCCAGGCAATAAGGTGTTGTCTTGACCCTAGCGTCTCTCATGTCCTTGGCCCTCTGAGAGGCAGAGCAGTGGTGGAGGGCATTTCCTCGCCTGGGAGTCTCCAGCATTCAGCAATAGAGGCACCCCCAAGCCACACCCTCCTCCCCCCTCCCTTGGATGGTCCAGTTAAGCCCCTCATGGTGGGGGAAGTTGCCTTCATCCAATCCCACTGTGCCGACTGCTCCATCCACCACCACCACCACACTTTTGCCCTGGCTGGTCCCCATGCCTGGCTTTCCCCCTTTCTTTGGGAATCCTTGAAGTCTCAGCCTAACACTCCCTGCTCCTTGGGCCTTGCATGTCGCCATTTGGTTTTCATATTCATTTCTTGGCGTGGAGTCACTTAGCATGTAAGAGGAAGGACCAAGGGCCCAGACAGCCACCCACCCTCCCTGGTAGAATCCAGGCCTGGCATCTCTGGTGAGATGGAAGGATCACTTGAAGGCCCAGAGGAGGGTGTGCTGGAGTCGGAGTTGTGAGGGTCGGGGTTCAAATCCTAGCTGTGTGATCCCAGATGAGTCGTGGCATTTTGCAAGGCTCGGTGACCTTGTCTGCACAATGGCCCAATGGCCTATTGTCAGATCTCTTCCTGCTCTGATCCCTGCACCTCACCCACCCCTCGGTCTCACGTGGTGGGGCCCTCAGAAGCCAGCTGCTTGCGCCGAGGGGGCTTGTGTCATTCCTTAGGAGTGGAGAGCTCTTTGCAGAGGTGGGGGGCTCCGGGGACAGAACACTGCTTACACTGTCGGATCGGTTGATTTTACTGAATTTTCTCTCCTTGTGCTAAGAGACGGCTCCCTGGCTCAGGGAAGGCAGATTCGTCCAGAAAAACAAAATGATCAGTTTAATTGGAAGGGAGGGGGCAGAGCTGCAGGGTCCCTGCCTGCCCCCAGGGGGATGATGATCCCTCCTTCCTAAGGCTTTGGGGTTGGCAGCTGGGCTGGTTTTCCTTTGGGGATGTGTGGAGGCCACCAGGACCAGGTCCTTCCCTCTGGACTCCTGGATTCTGAGGGCCCCATGGAGATGCAGAGCGCTTCTCTGGAGGTTTGCAGAGACATGACCCACGGCCTCAGGCCTGGCCCAGAATAGAGGCCTACTGTCTGCTGGGCGGGGTGGGGGTGGGGGTGATGAGTGGCGGGGCCTCAGGGAGGAAGGTCCTGGGCATGGTCAGAAGCCATGCTTTGGGGACTCACTGAACCCGCCTCCTGCTCCCCGTCCTCCCTTCCCTCCTCCCTCTTCTTCCTCTCCCCCTCCAGGATCTTAGGCAACAAGGCTAGTCAGGCCATGGCGCCAGAAGGGTGAGAGGGGCAAGGGCGCTAAATCTGCTCTTCACCCGCCTGACCTTTTTTCTTCCTCCCATTGAATGGGGCTGGGAGAGGCCCGAGAGTTACATCCAGGGTCCAAGCCCCTAAGTAGCCCAGAGCCACTGATGCCTCGGGGTGATTTATGGAAAAGTCCAAGGTGCTGAGGGCATGTCAGACAACTGGGCCCAGGGACAAGGCCCAGAGATCCAGGCCAGCTGGGCCAAGGCAGGACCCAGGTGGCTGTCCTCCCCCAAGGGCCCTACAGCCACAGATCCTCCTCTGTGACTGGCCCCTGGGCAATGGGAGAGAAATTCTGTTTCTGCCCTTCTGCCTCCCTTGTGGGAATGTGGAAGGGGCAGAGGTGCTGATGGGCATCAGGGCAATCAATAGTTTGCTCCCACCTAGGAGGCAGGCAAGGCCGGGGCTAGCCCTTGGAGACAGCGTGGTGGTTGGCAACTCCAGCTCCCCTGGTTCCTCCAAGGAGTGTGACCTTGGGGATGAAGTAAACAGTGAGAGGAACCTGGGCAGCGGGTGGTACAATGTGGGTAGGGCACCAGGCCTAGTCTTAGGAAGACACCAGGCCTCAGACACTTCCTAGATATGGGACCTTGTCTGCCTCAGTTTCCCCATCTATAAAATGATCCGGAGGAAGCAATGGCAGACAACACACAGCACAAAGTGAGATCTTCCTGGAAAGGGAGCACCTTGGTCTTTGTCCCAGGGCCATCTTCATGATGCCCCTTTGGGACGTCTCCAACGACCATTGGTAGAGAGGATCAGATCCTCAACCTGGCTTTGCCCCCAGCATGGTAGATGGCCTTGGCCAAGTCCCTCTCCCTGCCTGGGATTGTCCCCTCCACTGCTGTAGGAAAGCCTCTAATTTTGGAGTTGGGGCTCCATCCAAATCCTTACTCAGTCACCCGTTAACTACGGCCTTGGCAAGGGCCCTCCTCTCTGGGCTTCCTCAGTTTCCCCTTGTGTTGAATGAGGGGGTGGAGCAGATAGCATCCAAGGTACTTCTGGAGCTTTGCTTTGTGTGGCTCCAGGTTGGGAATGGTTGTCCATCCGTACCCCAACCTCCTCAGGGCAAAGTGGGGCTCCCGGTCTGGCTTCACTCCCCTTGTCTAGTGGCCTCACAGAGCATGTGTTCTCTGCATCCACTGTCTGAGTGGCCTGAAGGTGGGTCCTGAAGGGTCTTAGGGTCTCCACTTTAGAGGTCCAGAGTCAAGGGTGCCCCCGAGATGATCTGGGCAGCCCAGGGGCGTGGCCCCAAGTGAGGGAGCCCACCTTCAACTGTTTCCTCCAGACCCTCTCCCTGCTCTTGGTCACCCTGTACTTGGTCCTTTGCCCTGGTATCCCCTAAAGCTTCCACCCACTTTGGGGCCCATGTGGTCTCTTTCTGAGGCCTGCCCTACTGTCTGCCCAGAAGAGGAGAGCCCCTCTCTCCAACTCCCTTAGGAAGTGGGGCCTTGTGGATGCCAGCCCGACTTGGGGTCAACATTGGGGGCTTTTGGCCTGGCCACAGGGGCCCTTGCGGCCCAGGCAGCCCTTCGCCTCTGGTCCATCCTCATACACAGGGCAGGCTGCTGACACTTGGATCTGAAGCTGGGTCTGTTGGGGCAGGTGAGGCTGGATGAATGGGGAAGGTGGGAGCTGGCAGGGGAGGGAGGTGGAGGGGAGCTGCCCCCCCCCGAGGGCTAAGTCAGCTCCTGCCTGCTCCCCAAGCCGGCTGGGATGTGGAAGGAGTTAGCACCCCTATAAACAGGAGAAGTGGACGGCTTGTCAGCTGATGAGGAACAGCTGGTCTCTGGCTGCTAAAGTACATTGGATCTGGGGGGGAGCTTAAGAGAATCCAATGGATTTGGGGCTCACTGATCCAGCCCAGCAGGAGGCTCAGCTGCAGGAGGAGGTTTATCAGACTGGAGACTTTCTCCAGCCAGGCTCTGTGGTGGGGTGGCTGCTCGGGGGGGCTCTAGGACCTTCCAGGGCCCAGCGCTTCCGCCCTCCTCAGTGCTTTTCCGACAGAGGAAGGAAGGAGCAGCCCCACTGAGCTGGTAGCCTGGGGTTTCTGGAGGGGGGTCTCCCCATCCTATTGCCCCCAGTCCCAATGCCCCTTTGGTGGGGGGTGGGGGAACCATGTGGCCTGACTTCCCAGCTATGGGTCTGTCTGGCTCAGGGACCAGAGAGGGCTCAGCCTGGGATTAGGAGCTGGCTGACAGGGAGCCGGGGCAAAAGGGGGGTTATCTATACTTGACTTCACACCTTACTCAAGGAACTCTTATGGCTCCCTATCACCTCCAGGATCAAATATCAAATTCCTTATTTGAGTAGGCCCCTTCCCATCTTGCCAAGCTTCATCCTCCACCCACTGTAGGGCCCAGCCTCCATGCCTTTGCCCTATTGTTCTCTAGAATCCCAGGTTCCTCCTTACCTGCCTCCCCCCCCCCCAACTACTTGGGCCACTGCTTCTGAGGTGACCCTTTCTGGTCCCCATTCATCTTGTGGCTTCTGATGGTCACATCCAGGTTCCTGGACCCTCCTCAGAGGAAGTTCTTTGCAGGCAAGGCCCTGGGGGCCACTTCCTATGTGTTTGTTGACTGGGGCTTTTTAGGGGGCCCTGAAGCTACAAGGGTCCACAGCAAACTAATTGTACATATTTTCATTGAGGGGTTGTCAAAGGGATGCCCTTTGGGAAGAATCTCTTCTTTAACAGGTGGGAGCCCCATCTGCCCTGATGTCACCCCCAGGTGGCTGTGCCCCCTTCCCCGTCCAGACCCCACATCATGGGGGGCCATGGATCAAGGTGACCTTTGTTGAGGACCAGTGTGTGTGATGGAGACACATGGAGGCTCACATGGCTCATATGTTGTGGTCCCTTACTGCTGTCACCAAACAGTCTGCCAATGACCAGGCCCCTACGATAAGGTCCTGGGCTCCACGTTTCAGGTGCCAAGACTGGACACTGAGCCTGCCCTCAGGGAGTTTACACTCTTGGGAGAGACATAGTGTAAATATGGATGTGAGGAGGAAGGGAGGGTGGGAAAGAGGGAGAGAGAGGGAGAGAGAGGAAGAGAGAGGGAGAGAGGAAGAGAGGAGGGGGAGGAAGGGAGAGAGATGGACAGGTAGATGGGTAACAGAGCACTGGACCTGGAGTCAAGAAGACCTGAGTTCAAACCCAGCATCAGACACTTCCTAGATGTGTGACTGTGGGCAAGTCCCTTAACCTCTATCTGCCTCTGTTTCTTCATGGACTATCAGCCCTGACCTCTCAGGACTCTTGTGAGGACCAAGTGAAATGCTTCCTGTAGGTGCTGTCTGTTAGATGCGGAAGGTCGCTAGATGGCGCAGTAGATAGCCCTGGAATGGAGAAGACCTGAGTTCAAATGTGACTTCGGACACTTAGCTGTGTGACCCTGGAGAAGTCATGTCACCCTGCTTGCCTCAGTTTCCTGATCTATAAAATGGGGGATTGAACTAGGGGATTTCTCAGGAATATATAGAATCCAGTCACCCAATAAACCTTTATTAAGAGCATAGCTAGATTAGCACCAGATAGAATGCCATCTAAGCCCTGGGGACCCAATGAAAGGCAAAAAATAGGGTCCCTGCCTTCAAAAGGCTCCCAGTCTAATGGGGGAGACAGTGTGTAGATAAGGATCAGCCTAGGAGGGAGGGGAACCAGGTGAGGTCACCTACTGAAGGAGACTCTTACTAAGAAGCAAGTCGGGGCTCAGAGTCCCAGAAGAATGTCTTCCAGAAAGGGGAACAAGAGCCAGTACACAGGCTGTTTGGGAGATGTGGGTTTGAATCCTGGCTCCGTCTCTTACTCCCTCTGGGGCAGAGGTGGGGGGGGATCTCTGCCTCAGTTTCTTCATCTGCCCAGATTAGATGAAGGGTAAAATCCCTTCTGAGGCTAAATCGATGACTGATCATTGTCTTATGTAGGCTTTGTGTCCCCAGCTGGACCAGACCAGGGCTCACTGTTTACTCCCAGTTGTGATTTCAAACCACAGCTTCCCTCCCAGTGCCTCAGTTTTCCAGTCTGTAGCATGGGTCAGCCATCAATACCTTTACTTTCATTTCCTACCTGAGTCACATGCTAAAGGAGACAAGTTTGGTCCTGAAATGTTTTTGGGAACTGGAAGGGAAAGGTTGGGTGCTAGGGGCTTTACTACTCCCAGGAGTTGGGGTCACCCTCCTCCCTCACACTGCTAGTTCTGCCTTTACCTGTCCTTTCTCCATCTCCAGGGAATGGCCCATGTTCTCTGAACCAGACTTCCTCCATGACTGCAGAGAGATTAGTGGAGCCAATTGGATGCTCACTTTGGGCCAACAGTGTGACGAGAGCCAGGGGGCCACTCATCTTAGATCACAGGTTCAAAGTGTGGGGTCTCCTCCTCCTGGCCAGACCCTGCCCATCAGTTAACCACCTCAGCCACCTTCCCCCCGGCTTGTGTCCTGGGTCCCCTCTGAGAAGGAGGAGGGCAGTTTCTCCCTCACCTGTCTCACCGATTCTTCCTTTCCTCCTCCCTAGGCTGCGGGAACATCACCGGGCCACTATTAAGGTTCTGAGGCGCATGCAATATTTTGTGGCCAAGAAGAAATTTCAGGTGAGTGGGGGCCTTTAGGCTGCCCCCCTTCTGCCCTTCCCCCTCCTCTCCCTCCCCCTTCTCTCCCTTCCCCCGCCCCCTGCAACATGCTCAGGTCACTGCTGCAAAGGGAGCCCTGGTTTCATTCCTAGGGCCGCTAGGGACCTCACTTCTATGTGTGTGTGTGTTTGGGGGGGAAGAGTGCTGCCAGCTGATTTGGGGCAGGGGGAGGGGGCAGATGGTCGCTTCAGTTACAATGTTATTTTCTGCTAATGGACTTGACCTCTCATCCCTGCCATCTGTAATTGCTCCCCACAAGGCCACCCTCCTCTTATCTCTTCATCAATTCTGGGCTGTGGGTGAGCAATGTTAACGGCATGGGCTTGCCCCCGCAACCTCCTCCCACACCAGAGGGAAGCACAAGGACCTGTCAAGAGAAGATCCCAAACCCCCATTTTACAGATCAGTAAACGAAGGCTCCAGAAAGAAGAAGCTTTCTCATGCCTACACAGCTAGTGAGTGACTCCAAGCCGGGGGCACTCTCTACTCCACAGAACTGCCCCATGGCAGAAGCAGGAAGTCAGAATGTGGTTTGATGGAGTGGATGCCTTCCGGTCTTCTTGCTGGACCAACCTCTCAGACCCAAGCTTTCATTTCCCAAATGGAACAAGTTCCCAATATTCCCCAGGGGAGGAGGGCTGGTCCATTAGTCAGTCCTTTTCACTGGAAGGGAGCTCCCACCCCCATTTCCCTAGGCCTAGAGAGGAAGTTGAACTTTGAAGTTCTGCCCTGGGCCTGGGCAAGGTGACTCAAGCAAGAAGCCCCATAAGGAGAGTCTGAAGGGAGAAGCCAAGAATCCATTTTACAAAGGAGAAAATTGATGGGGGGCCAGATGGACCTGAGGTCCCACCACTCCTTGGACTCCTCCCTCAGTGCTATCTGTCAGTATCATCTTGTGGTTAGGAAAGGACCAGGGTATGTGGACAGAGAGACACCCATAGGGCCCCAGGAGTCAAGCAGCAAGATGGACTGGGAGAGCTCTGGTCTGGTGGCTTGGACTGTCCTGTCAGCAGAGTTCTGATTTCTCCAGTCTCCAAAGGTGGCCTTGAACAGTAGGGCATTCTGGGTCCCATTTCATAGCATGTCTTTGTCTAGGATCCAGGAACAAGAAATAAAGACTCCAAATGAGGCCTTCTTCTGAGAGCACTTGTGACTCTAAGTAAACCTCATCTCTTTTCAAAGACTCAGTTTCACATTTGAAGCAGAGAGATACACAGAAGGTAAAGGTAAAAAGATGGAGCAAATATATTATGCTTCAGCTGAAGCAAAAAAAAATCAGAGGTAGCAATCCTGAGCTCAGATAAAGCAAAAGCAAAAACCTATCTCAGTAAAAGAGAGAAGGAGAGAAACTACATCTTCTTAAAAAATACCATAAGGTAATAAAGCTATATCATTGTTAACCAGGATGTACCTGGTGGTATAGCATCCCTAGAGGAAAAGCTGAGTGATTTCCAAGGAGACATAGCAAAAATTTAATAATGGGGGACCTCAACCTCTCTCTCTCAGAACTAGATAAATCTAGCCACAAAATAAACAAGAAGGAAGTTAAGAAGGTGAATAAAATCTTATAAAACTTAAATATGATAGACCTCTGGAGAAAAATTAATGGGGATACAAAAGAATATACATTTTTCTCTGCAGTACATGGCACCTATACCAAAATTGACCATGTACCAGGGCATAAAAACCTTACAATCAGATGCAGAAAGGCAGAAATAATAAATGCATACTTCTCAGACCATGATGCAATAAAAATTAAAGGGTCATGGAAAGATAAATCAAAAATTAATTGGAAACTAAATAACTTAATTTTAAATAATTAGTGGATCAAATAGCAAGTCATAGAAATAATCGATAATTATATCCAAGAAAATGATAGTAATAAGACATCATATCAAAATTTATGGGATGCAGCCAAGCCAGTTTTGAGGGGAAACTTTATATCTCTAAATGCTTATATGAATAAAATAGAGAAAGAGGAGATCAAGGAATTGGGTATACAACTAAAAAAGCAGAAAAAGAACAACTTAAAGATCCCCAATTAAATACCAAATTAGAAATTCTGAAAATCAAGGGAGAGATTAATAAAATTGGAAGCAAGGAAACTATTGATCTAATAAATAAAGAATTGGTTTTATGAAAAAGTCAATAAAATAGGGGCAGCTAGGTGGCGCATTATATAGAGCGCTGGCCCTGGAGTCAGGAATACCTGAGTTCAAATCCAGCCTTAGACACTTAATAATTACCTAGCTGTGTGGCCTTGGGCAAGTCACTTAACCCCATTGCCTTGCAAAAAAACCTAAAACAAAGTCAATAAAATAGATAAACTTTTGATTAATCTGATTTTAAAAAGGAAAGAAGATAACCAAATTATCAGTATCAAAAATGAAAAGGGTGAACTAAGCACCAATGAAGAGTAAATTAAAGAGATAATTTGGAGGTACTGTGCCAAACTGTTTGATAAATTTAATCATCTGAATGAAATGAATGAATAAATATTTACAAAAATACAACTGCCCAGGTTAACAGAGGAGGAAGTAAAATACTTAACCCCATTTAAGAAAAAGAAAGAAATCAAAGACTCAGTTTCTCCTGTGTAAAAATGAGAGTCAGATCTGGTCTTTTCTAAGGCCCCTTCCCAGTCCTCTGACAAGGAAACCAGGGAGCAAGACCCTCATCTCCGCCCTGTCCCAACTTACATAAAGATACCCTTGGATCATGATGTCCCTCCCTTTCACTCACCTCAGTCTCCCCCCTGACCAATGAAGAAGGCTGGCCGACTGATCCTACAGCTCCCACTGCAAGTCTCTGAACTCTTCCTTTTCTGCCACTTCCTTCCTTTATGGATGATGCCCATCCGGGAAGGCCAGAAGAACTCTGTCTGAGGGCTTGTGGCCTTGACCTTGGCTTGTGCCTTTGGTATCTGCTGGATGGGGTGTCATTATCGCAGGAAGCATCTGATCAGGCCTGGAAGGAAACAGAGACTCTCCCCCACCCACCCACCCTCCTATGCCACTGCAATAAAATCATCCGCCCTGCCCTCTTCACTCTCGACTAAATGTCTGTGCAAAAGACCCAAGGCTGCCCAGGCTCTTCAACTTGGCAACCCAGCTGTGGGAATCTCAGAGAATCCTTTCCTGCTAGGTTCCTCAGTTATCCCAAAAAAGGTAAAAAGGGGGTAACAGAGGAAATGTCTCATGCCATCTGCTTTAGTGGACTATGAGGCTTTGTTGCCTTTTATATAGGGGGGAGGGTATTTTAAAAGATACCAGCCAATTCCAATTGCGTTTCTTCTAGAAAAGACCTCTAGTCTTTTGTGATCCTAGCTCAGAGCGGCTCCTTCCTGCCATTCAGCATGGCCAGCCATGAGTCCTTCCTAGTACCAGTCCTTCCTGAGCCTTCAGACACTAGGAAGGCAAAACTCCAGTCTCCACTGAGCCCAATGGGTAGGTTGGGGAGATGCTTAAAGTAAAGGCCGCAGGAGGGTCTGTGCCCAGCTGGTGATGCCCTGCACTACTCTGGGTCTAGGACTTCTGCACCCCTCACTGGAGTCTCAGGACATCCTTGGAGCAATTGTTGCCCCTCTTTTACAATGGAGGATATTGCTGTCCAGAGAAGGGAAGTGATTAGCCCAGTTAGTCACACAGTTAGAACATGTGGGAGGTGAGATTTGAACCTAGGATTTCCTGGCTCCTCATGCAGAATCCCAGTCTCTCTCTCTCCTTTGGCTGAGTCCCTGGAGCTTCTTTGGTCAGGGGCACAGGAAGGGAAGGCTTTCCAGGGAAAGGGGGAAACTCTCTAGGAGCCTTGGAGGACCAGGTGGGGGATTATTTCCACAGTCTGGAAACCCAGAGTATGACCCCAAGTCTGCCCCTGGCAGGGTCAGCAAGCATGTGGCGTCTGTCCTGGGGAGGAGCCCCCAGCTGAGTGGAGCTCCCTCAGCTACAATGATGACCCAGACAGGCCAGTGACCCAATGTCTCTGTAGACCTTTGAGATTCCCAGGGAAAGAGGCCATAACCAGTAACCCCTGGACCCACGAGGTGTCTTCCTGGGCCCTTCCTACTCTAAGCCCAGGCCAGGTTGTTTTTGTTGGTGGGGGGAGAGCTGAGGGCTGGAGTACTGGGATACAAGGGTGGCCTAGGGCTGTCAGCAAGGCCCTGGATCCCTCCCAGTGATTGGTGTGATGCCTCCCTCCCCTCCCCCATGGTAGCAACATCTTGGAGAAGTCTTGAGCCCTGTGAGCAAGGCTGAAACACATTGGGGCTGGGGAAAGAGGACTGGGAGTTGGCCCCGGGGAGGCCTGCTGCAAGGGCATGTGGACATCCCTTCCCTGGCCCTTATCTGAACCCTGACTGTGCTAAGGTTTCTCTGACCAGGAGGAGAACCAAGAGAATGGAAGTCCAGGCACAGAACCCCAGGGTCTTCAAGATGGAGGAGCCCTCAAAGCCTCCTCAACAAGGTGGCCCCTGCCCTCTCTCCAGCCTCTCCTCATCAGAGGACCAGAGGGAGAAACTAAGGCCCAGGGAGGCTCTGGGATTCACCCAGAGTCAGGCAAGATTTGAATCCTGACTCTAAACCAGTGTCTCTCCTCCCTCCCAGACTCCCCTGGATCTGACTCAAACTGCATTCTGCACTGAAGTATCTGAGTGTAAAAATCCTCTGGCGCTATAGACTGGGGTCCCAGGCCCGCTTATATGGCCTCAACAAAACTACCTTTTTGTAGGCAAAGCTGCTTCTAGATCAGAAAGCTTTGGCCTACACAGGCCTCTGGGGAGTGCAAGAGTCAGATCCCAGTCAGCTTTTCCTTCAGGGACCTCAGTTTCCCCATCTATAAAGCAGGGGTGTCCCTGACCTACCTCCCTTCCAAGGGGAGCCTCTGGGGCACTGCAGAATGAAACTCCCATGGAAGACAATACTGAGAAGCAGGGCAGGGAGGCCCCTCCTGAGCCCCAGGGACCAGCCCAAGCACATGAAGTATGTCAGCTCCAGGTTGTCAGAAGA
The DNA here is from genome assembly GCF_037893015.1 of Macrotis lagotis. Taxonomy (NCBI): domain Eukaryota; kingdom Metazoa; phylum Chordata; class Mammalia; order Peramelemorphia; family Peramelidae; genus Macrotis; species Macrotis lagotis. The sequence goes on from NC_133660.1 coordinate 276,037,046, forward strand.
GGTGGGTTCAATCCATCCCAGATTGCCTCCCATGCCCAGCTGGCATTTCTTTAGGATTTCAGGCTTGCCAAACACATGACCCTTCCCCCCCACAATGATCCCCCAATTGGGGACACTGAGATTATACCCATTCTCTCTTCAAGAGGAAAAGTGAGACTCTGGAAGGAAAAGTCCCTTGCCGAGATCATCTAGTCACAAGACTTGGAAGGGGAGCCAGCATCTGTTCCTCACAAGTCCCCACCTGCTCCAGGTTCCAGGGTCCCTCCTGCGGGCTCCAGGAAGGGCCCTGAAGGTCCCTCCCAACCCAAACAAGAAGAGCCTGTGAATCCAACAGAGACTCTCTGGACTGGATGATACTTGGTGATCCAAAGCAAGATTAGTGGAGACAAACTGGTCAGGAATCCTGAGCCTGCTCTTCACTTACCAGCTGTGTGACCTTAGACAGGTCCTGTCCCTTTTCTGGGGCTCAGTTCCCTCCTCTATAAAAGGAAAAGGTAGGCTTCACAGGACTCCAAAGTCCCTACCCTGCATGTTAAGCCAGAGTGCTGTCTGTCCACACATTCAGGCCCACACACTGGCTCAGGTGGGCAGAACCATACCCCATGGCACAGGCAGTCAGACATACATACCTGCCTATATATTCACACGCACCCAAGGGACTGACTTCATCACAAAGACAATGGGAGAAGGGGCTTGAGGATCTCATCTGCTTTTTCTTCCTCTTGTCCTACAGCAAGCCAGGAAGCCTTACGATGTCCGCGATGTCATAGAGCAATACTCTCAGGGTCACCTCAACCTGATGGTGCGCATCAAGGAACTCCAGAGAAGGTACAACCATGGGGGCCTGGTCTCTGTGAGAGCTGGGAAGACTGCCCCCTCACTCAGTCACCCACAGGGGCCCAGGATGGAGAAGTCACATTGTAGATACACCTTATCTTCCTCCTGAAGTCATGAGGTGAACCCCTTCATCAGGATGGGTTCCAGAACCCTGGCTGGTAGGCCCTACCTGGTCAAGGTCCTGATACCTGTCTTGGAGCGAGGCCTAGCAGGTTCACCTCTACCCATGCTACCACTGTGGCCATTGATCAAAAGGGTCTGAGCCAATGGCTCCCTGGCTCTGTCTTTCCTTTAAGAGGTTAACAACTTCATCTTCCTATTCCAGGGCCAAGGGCTCTAGGCAATGTCAATGACTCAGGTCACCCCTTCTCCTGCTCCCCAATGGTCACACCTAGGATACGTGCTGAATTTATCCTTCCACCCACATCTGGAGTCAATTAACCCAATGAGGTCTCCCTGCCCAGCCTCTCCTCATGAGAGTTCTGAGATGGCTAGGATTGGTCGAGCCAACCATCATCCAACCATCATCCACCCATCCATCCCATTTATTCAACAAATGTGTCAAGTGCTGCCTATGACCCATACATCAGGACTGGGTATGGGGGAGGCCCAAAGACAAAAATGAGCCAGTCTCTGCCCCCTTGAAGCTCCCATTGCACCATGCCTAGGCCCCTTGAGTCACCTTCTCCAGCTTGTCCTTGGTCCCCAGCATGTCTGTCCTCTAGGGCCATGGACTCTGCTCAGATGCAGAAGCACCTGGGCTTTGCTAGGGCTTGTTCAAAGCAGAGGTGAGTGTTTCAGAGCTGTTCAGATTAGGGGCTCCTGTGGCCCAGATGGGCCCTCCTCTCCCCCCATGCTTTCTGCTTAGCTCTGAGCCCCCAAGGCAGTTCAAGTTCCTGAGGGAAGCCACTGGACGCATTTTGGTTCCCACTCCCTAAGCTTGTCTCCACCTTTAGATTGTGAGCACCTTGAGATGCTCCTTTCGATTGCGAAGGCCTTTCTTTTGCCTCTTTGTGGCCCAGCATATCATTTCTTGGTTAACCTTCCTTGACCTCAGGGCAGGAGTTCTCCTACACTGGACACATTCAGTAATCTGCGGCTGAGCAGGGAAGCCAGCCTCTCCTAAGGGGGAAGCTTTCCTCCAAAATCCGCCCTCCTAGCACCTGCTAAATGAGTCACCGGTGTTTGCTGATCAGTCCTTCTCTAGTGGGGATGTATTAGCAGAGACGCGGTGTCTGGATGGAGGGCAAGGGGACCAGCCATCAGGAGATATCCAACCACTCCCAGCTTCTGAAACCCCAAGTAGAGAAGGCAGGTGGGACAAGGCCAGCAGCAGCAGGACCAGGCGTACTGGGGAAAAGGCGAAGGAACCACCCCTGAAAGCAGCCCCAGTTGCTTACTGGCTGAATACACCCCTCCAGCAGCATCTCACCAGCTCTCCAAAGCAAGTCAAATCTGCTAACTGGCTCTTAGGCCCCTTGAAAGCAGGATTACTGAGAGCAGGATTAGGCCCGCCCTGGCCCAAACCTAGAGATGGGTGACAATCAGAGAGGTTTGTAAGAATGTACCTGCATTAAACTCAGTCTATACTGGGGCTCTCCGTTGAGAGTCAGTAACAGGAAGGGAAGGAAACGAGGCAGGACCAGTGCTGGCCGTGAGGAGGGGGTCCTGCAGTACCTATGCCAGACTGGGCCTGAGCTGGTGCAGACCACAGGATCCTCTCTTGTCTGACTGGGTGGGCTAAGTGGTGCAGTAGACAGAGCACCGGTCTTGGGTTCAGGAGGAGGGGAGTTCAAAGCCAACCTCAGACGTTTGCCATGACGGCCTCACACCCAGGATCATCTCCAGTTGCCCTGATCCATATCTGGCCACTGGACCCAGATGGTTCTGGAGGAGGAAGTGAGGCTGGGGACGTAGCCCAGCCCCCTCACTCCAATCCAGTTCACGTGCTTGTCATGGCATCCCCCCCGCCCCGATGTTGTGGCCTTCTTCAAAAATGAAGGACAAATGTCCTATATTATCCCCATCCCATTGACCCAGGTCCAGAGTAACATCTGAGAGCCCCCCAAATGCTGGGGCCTCGGGGAGGCTGAAGGGGCAAGACAGTCCCCATCGGAGGGTACTCTGACACTTCATTTCAGGAACTGATGACAGCATTTTGGAAGTTTCAGAGCATTTTCAACTTGTGCCCTGCTGGTCTTAACATACTCTGTTCTTTTCTTCACAGGCTGGACCAGTCAATAGGGAAACCTTCTCTTTTCATCTCTGGCTCAGGTACTACCCCCTGCCCCCACGTTGGAGACCATGATGTCTTCCTGAGCTTTAGAGGTGGCCACAACCTCAGGAGGTGTTCTAGTACGAGGGAGTCACCTCTCAAATGCCACCACACTCTTCAGTGCTGTGCTAATGGCAAGTCCCATTTAATTGGGGCAGGAAATGAAAAGTGAGACCTATAAAGGAGGACCCTCATTTAAACAAAACCAAACTGAAGATTTAAATAAATGATAAATTAGAGGGAAGGGTTTCATTAGCACGTTTTTTCAAGTCAGATTATGTGATTATTGAATTTGGTTGTACTGTGTTAGAGCATGTAACTATTTCATTTTATACAGTCTGTTAAAAACCCTCTCCTGAGAAGGGGTCCAGGCTGCCAAGAGAGTCATTGACACACACTAAAAAGATTAAGAACCCCAAATTTAGGTAGTGAGCTCTCCAAAATCTTTCAAATAAGATCTAGTTACTGGGTTTTTTTGTCTCCATTTTTTTAGGAATACGATAGGGAGTCTGGGCCTAGAGAATTTTATAGCAAAGTAAATGTGTTTGACAGAGAGACTTAGAAAGAAAACACCCCAAGAATCATGGAGAATTACTTTAAAATGGTTGCATTGTTTCTCTGAGTAGCATTGTGTATGTCATGGGTTTATAAGAGGAACAAGAATTCACTGACTTTCATGATGTATCCCAGAGCTGAGCATTCTACCTGAGGCTCTTGGAGAATCTTAGGGAACATTTATATTGACTCCATTGCTCTACACTGGGAAACTGAGCTCCATAGAGGGCAAAGTTGCCTGGGGTCTCTGGGAGAACGACCCCCATATTATCCCTAGTCAGTGGCCAACTGTGCTTGGACCTGCATCCATTGTTTATCCAGATCTTTGTCTCTTTTTCTTTCTCCAGAGAAGAATAAAGACCGAGGGAATAACACCATTGGAGCCCGACTGAACAGGGTAGAAGACAAGGTAGGAGCTGAGGCTCAGTATTTCCTGCTGTCTCAGTTCGTTTCCGTCACCATTTCCATGTGCCAAACGTGGGCTCTCCAAAAGCAGAGAAGACACTGTTTCTCAGTTTGAGCACCCCAGGGAAACTGAGAAAATTTCACATCTTGTCATTAATCTTTCCCCCAGCTCAGGGAGAAAGCAAATCCCCCCCCCCCCCACCGCCGTGTCTCTAGTTCCCACTTGGCATAATTCTTCATGGTATAAATGATGTGTCTTGGTGATCTGCTTGCTTCCCTCATCCTCCTGAGGGGATGCGTCCCTTGAGGGTCCCCCTCCAAGCTTTCCTTTTGACCTCCCTCAGGTATCTCACTCCCTCTCCTAGACCAAGGGAAGCCCGGATCTCCTGCTTTTTATTCTTTGTGACCAATGAACCTTTCCTTGCAAGTGATAAGCAACCAGGGGCATCACTCTTCTTGGTTCATGATGAGGTCCTACATGGTTGAGGCGGTAGGCATTTCTGCCAGAGCCATCTTTGTATCAGGCTAGTACAGACTAGACCATATCTGAATTTTCCAGAAACATTTACAACGGAAAATTGGTATATTGAGACTATGCTCTATCCTGTCTGGTCTGGTTGTCATCTGGAAGGGGACAGTGTCTATGAGTAAAGGCAAGGCAGGTGTGTGTGTCTGTGTGTGCACACCCATGCATCTGAGTGTGTGGGTTGACCTGTGGCTTAAAGCCTGGAGGGCTCCACAGACTTTGACTGGCTTTGATGATTCTGAGAACTTGGTGCCGCCCCTTGGAGCTAGAATTAGTGAGAGCCATGGAATCTCCTTTTATCTGATTTCAGACTTTTAGGGTAGACACTGCCCTACCCAAGATGAATTTGGTCCTCTTTGCCTCGCTATGGGTCCCAGGTTGACTCTTGAGTGTCTACAGCTGTCCTCTTGGGGGAGGGTGCCAGAATAGCTCTGTGGGAGGTGGGGTCTAGCCACCATTCTTGGAGTATGGTCTGAAGTGGGAGGCAGAGGGCTTTCTTTTGGGGGTATGAGAAGAAGGAAAGTCAAGACACACACACACACACACACACACACACAAACACAAACACTTATCCAAATCAAAACAGGTTAATGGGAATATCAGGGATATCTTTGTGGGGAAGAGCTAAGATGTCTAAGGAAAGAAGAGGAGGCCCAGGCAGGAAAAGGATGAGGCTGCCTATCTCATCTCAGTGGTTGTACTGGATTGGGTTGTGCTACATGTATGAAGAGGATCATCACTGAAACCTTTGTAAAGCATTGTTGGTCTCCTCTCATCTATCTATTCCTTATAGTAATGAGTACAAGGCCATGACCTCAGGAGCAAAGTATCCAATAGAATCTCTCCAAATATCATGACTATCCCATGCTATCAAAGCCCAGAAGGGTCATGGTGAAGCTTGGATGTGTGTCTGCTGTCTAGCCCTGGGCCTGGTCTGATCAAGGGCAGACCATTGCACTGTTCTTGGGGCTTGTGAATCCTTCATTTGTAAGGTACAAAAAGTTAGAAGCCCCAATCTGCAGGCTGAATCCATCAGTTCTCTCCAGAAGTATAGCATGATTCATGAGAAGTCCTCCAGAATTGTGATGGATCATGGCATGGGTCAGAGTTTCAAAGTCTTTCAAAGTTGTTTGTTTTTACATTCACATTTTTAGTGTATAAAAAGTTTCTTGGTTCCGCTGACTTCACTCTGTATCAGTTCCACGGGTCTTCCCAGGCTTCTTTGAAACCACCCCTTCATCATTTCTTAGAGCACAATTGTGTCCCATCACATACATCTCTCAAAACTTATTCAGTCATTTCCTCTATGTTTCTTTTTCCACCACAAAAAGAACTAGTACAAATATTTTAGTGAAAATTGAGCCTTTGCCTTTTTTCTTTGATCTCTTCGGGAATTAAGATTTAATAACAAGGGGTGGCTAGAGGTGGCACAGTGGATAGAGCACCGGCCCTGGAGTCAGGAGAGCCTGAGTTCAAATCCATTCTCAGACACTTATAATTACCTAGCTTTTGGCCTTGGACAAGCCACTTAACCCCCATTGCCTTGCTAAAAAAAGATTTAATAGCAGCATCACTGGGTCAAAATCAGTACAGTTTAATAGCTACTTGGACATAGTTCCAGATTGCTTTCCAGAATGGCTGGACCAAGGGGCGGCTAGGTGGTGTAGTGGATAAAGCACCAGCCTTGGAGTCAGGAGTACCTGGGTTCAAATCCGGTTTCAGACACTTAATTACCTAGTTGTGTGGCCTTGGGCAAGCCACTTAACCCCATTTGCCTTGCAAAAACCTAAAACAAACAAACAAAAAAAAAAAACCAGAATGGCTGGACCAGTTCACAGATACCTATTTCTCCATAGTTCCTCTATCATGTCATTTTCTTTTCTTTGTCAACTGCTTCAATCTGGTGTTGTGAGGTAGTAACTGAATGTTTTAATTTGCATTTCTCTCATTAATAGTGATTTCAAATTATCAATACCTTGAATTTCTTCCTCTGAAAATTTCTTATTCATATTCTTTGTTCATTTATCAATCTGGGCAATGGCTCATATTCTTATAAATTTGAATCGGTTCTTTATAGAAAATAAGACTCTTATCAGAGAAACCTGCTACAAAGATATTTTTCTCAAAATTTCTTACTTTTTTCTAATTTTAGAAGTACTTATTTTATTGGTGCAAAAAGTTTTAAATTTATAACTAAAATTTTCTATTTTGTGTGCCCTGAATCTCTATCTCTTTAGTCATGAACTCTCCCCTCATTCAGGGATCTTATAGCTACTTTCTTTTCTGCTCCCCTAATTTGTTTGATATTATTCTTTAGGTCTAAATCATGTTCCTATTTGGAGCTTATCGTGATAGATAGTGTGAAATGTTGGTCTGCACTTAGTTTCTGCCACTCTGCTTTCCGATTTTCCCAATAGTGTTTGTCCAGTGGTGAGTTCTTGCCCCATAACTGGAATCTTTAGGTTTATCCCATGCTGGACTATTGTATTCATTTATGTCAGTACATTGTGAGTCTAATTTACCAATCAGTCTCCCTATTTCTTATGAAGAACTAAAATATTTTGACAACTTTCGCTTTGTAGTATAGTTGGAGATCTGGTACTGCTAGGCCCCCTTCTTTTCAACTTTTAAAAATTAATTTCCTTCATATTCTTGTTCACCCAGCTAAATTTTGTCATTTTTTCTAGCTATATAAAATAATTCCTCAGTATATTGATTGGTATGTCACTGAGTGAGTAAAATAATTTAGATAGCATTGGAATTTTTATTATATTGTCTTGAAATACTCATGAATAATTATTTTGCATTTAGATCTGTCTTTATTTGTATGAAGTAGTTTGTAACTGTGTTTACATAATTCCCATGTATGTAAACCTATCTCCAAATCGTTTATATTTTCTGCAGTTATTCAAAATGGAATTTCTCTGTCTCTCTTCCTGCTGTATTTTGCTGATCATATACAGAAATGCAGATGATTCCTGAGTTTATTTTGTATTCTGCAACTTTATTGAAGTTGCTAATTGTCTCAATTAGTTTTTATTTCACTAGGCTTTTCTAAATAAACTATCATATCATCTGCAAAAACTGATCAATTTGTTTTCTCTTTGACTATGAGTATTTCTTCCATTTCCTTTTTGTATTATTGTTTTAAATGTTTTGTACATATATATATAGCATTATAATACGATCTAAAATAGTAATATTGATAATGAACATCCTTGCTTTATTCCCTATCTTACTGGAATAGCTGCAAGTCTATCATCATTACAGGTTATTGATGGTTCCTGTTTTAAGGTATATTCTATTAATCATTTTAAGGAAAACCCCATTTATTCCTCTGCTTTCTAGTCCTATTTTTTTTTAATCAGAAATGAGTCCTGTATATTGTCAAAAGAATTTTCTGCATCTATCAGTAGAAAGAATATTTTTATGCTTTTTATTATTAATATAATCAATGACATCTATAGTTTTCTCCATATTGGACAAGACTGCGTTTCTGGTCATTTTGTCATTCTTATTAAACTAAATCCAGTCTGCTTATAGTATATTTTCTTTATATGTTGCCATAGTTTTCTTTCTAATATTTTCCTCAAATTTTTTCTTCAATATTCATTAACCCTGGTTCAGGTATCAAGGCCATATTTACATCATAGAAGAAATGTGTTGGCATCCCTTTCCCCTCAACTTTTTCAAACCATTTATGTAGAATTATTGTATTTGTTGTATTATGTAGAATTGTTCTTTAAATGTTTGTTACAATTTACTTGTATCATTATGTCTGAGAATTTATCCTTTTTTGATAATAATTGTTTTAAAAAAAAAAAACACTAAATTCGGGTGGCTAGGTGGTGCAGTGAATAGAGCACTGGCCCTGGAGTTAGGAGTACCTGAGTTTAAATTCAGCCTCAGATGCTTAATAATTACCTAGCTGTATGGCCTTGGGCAAGTCACTTAACCCCATTTGCCTTGCAAAACCCTTTTAAAAAACACATTAAATTAACTAATGTCTTATCTTTTTTCAAAAATCTATTTTTATTCATGCAAATGTTTTCTCCTTTGAATTTTTGTTCATCTGTCCTTTGAATTTTAGACTTTTATTATGGCATTTGTTTATTTGCAGCTTTTTTAGTTGTAAACCCAATATATTAATCACCTCTTTTATCGATGATAGAGATAGATTTTTCCCTAAGTACCATTTAAGTTGCATTCCAAAATATCAACTACATTCTCATTGTTATCATTATATTCATTGAAATTATTTCTGACATCCTTTGACCCACACATTTTTCAAGATTAAGCTATTTAGCTTCAACTTAATTTTTAATCTTTGCTTCAAGGGTCCTTTTTTGAGCATAATTTTATTGTATTTGGTTGGCAAAAGATGCATCTAATATTTCTGCATTTGTTTATGAGGTTTTTATGCCTTAATTCAATTTTTTTGTGAAGGTGTGATGCACAGCTAAGACATGAGTACACTCTTTTCTATTCCCATTCAATATTCTAGAGTATTTTATCACATCTATAAATTCTATTAAGGTTTATGTCGAGATTTATCTAAGTCTGAGAGGAAGAAAGTAAGGCCCTCTATTTGTTTTAATATTTCTTACTGAAACTCATCTAGTTTTTCTGTGAGAATTTAGATGTTATATCATTTGTACATTTATGTTTAGTATTGATATTAATTTGGTGTGTATGATAACTTTCTGCAAGTTATATATTTAATTATTGCTGTGCCTGAGATCATAATGGCTACTCCTATTTTTTTACTTAAATATACTAGATTATGGGCTAGCCTTTTATTTTTACTCTGTGTTTATCTTTTTGTTTCAAGTGTATTTCTAATGCATTCTATTATCTTCTTCCATTTTATGGGTAAAATCAACCCATTCACAGTTATGATTGTTATTTATTTCCCTTTACCAGTCTCTTATGCCTTTTCTTCTCTTTGTTTTTTGTCATTGATAGATAGATAAATCGATTGATCGATCGATCAATCTAGGAGTCACCTGTAGACTGAAATCGGAGATCGGTTCTCTTTTCATTTTCACATCCCCAGTACATTGCATAGTAGGCATTCAAAATCAATAAATAATAGCTTGTATGCATACATTGTTTGCAAGTTTGCAAAGTGCTTTCCATGCTGTAATTTCATGAGAATTATTTTTTATAATAAGAAATACTTGCCTGAATGAATTGAATCCAACCAAACCAGCCAACTCAAATTATATAAATTCAGAGGATTCTGAGTCAACGAGAGATGTTACATTCTAAGCTAGGGAAGACCATGGTGAACAGAAAGGGGAAAGCAAGAAGGAAGAGCTAACTCTCTCAGAGCTCAGGCAAGGCTAAGAATGAGAGTCAGGGTCCAGACTCAGGAGCAGACTGGCAGACTTGATGGTCAGGACAGAGCAGGGAGTCAGGGTGAACCACCTACAGCCCCAACCTCAGCAAGAAGTCTCTTTCAGGAGTTTGCCCATGAAGGGTGAGCTCTGGCTCTCAAAGGTGCTTTCCAGATCAGACATCTATGAATGAGATTCTCCCTGTCCAACTGTTCTTGGTAGGGACTGGACAACATTCTGTAGTCACAGAAACTCTTTGGCAATGGGATCATCTGATGGCCAAGATCCAGTGACATCATAGAGAACTGTTTGTTCAAGAAGGAGCAGTCTTGTAGGACCCTGAGAGACCTAACTTTGTTTTTTGCTTTCCTGGGGTCACCTCCTGTATTTTCTTTGGTAACCCTCAAACTGGTTCTTCTTCACTGTACTCATGGATATCTAGCCTTTCTTAACCTTTGTCTGGTCCTTCACCCACCTCTTCATATCAATTAAGTCAGACCATATAGGTGGTATTAGTGAATCACAGGAATGAGCCAAGGGGTTTGTTCTGGAATATACCTCAAGCTATTGTAAATGAGCTGAGACTTAGTGTTGGCCATTCATTCATTTATTACACAAAGATGTTGTAAGTGATGATTTATGGCACTGTGCTAAGTGCAAGGATACAAAAGATAAAAATATCAAACAATCCCTGTCCTTAAGGCGCTTACCTTCTGTTGGGGGTGAACACCACAGACAAAGGAAGGTATACAGGGCCTCAAGTCAGGAAGAATCATCTTTGTAATTTCAAATTCATCTTTAGATGCTTACTAGCTGGGTGACCCTGGGAAAGTCACTTTACCCTATTGGTCTTAATTTCCTCATCTGTAAAATGAGCTGGAGAAGGAAATGACAAATTCCTCCAGTGTCTCTGCCAAGAAAACCCCAAAGGGATCACAAGGAATTGGATAAATTGGATAAACAGAACAACAACTGAATCATATAGACAAAATAAAGGAATATAAAGTCATTTCTGGTTATGGGTGGAGACCTTATCAAATGGTGGGTCTGACATGTGTGGTATCACAGCTCTAGAGATGAACCCAAAAGGGGGTAACGGGTTGGAGAACACAGGCTAGGCAAGGTCAGAGAGTTGCAGGGTCATAATGGAGAAGCAGCAAGGGAGGCTGACGTAACTGGAACAGAAAGAGGAAGGCTGATGGGAGATTAGTCTGGAGAGAAGGCAGAGCCAGATCAGGAAAGGCCAAAAGAGGGAGGCCAAAGAGACCAGTGGCTGCATCTTTCTAGAGGCTCTGGGGAGTCAGGAGAGGTTCTTGAGGAAGGGAGTGAGGATCCAATCTGTGCTTTATTGATCCTTAACCGACTTGAGAATCCAGAAAGGTCTTGGTAAGGAGGCTCTAAAGAAGGAAGGCCAGGCCCCTCCCATTGTTCTGTCGGCTCAGCAGCTGCCTACTTCACTATGACTCAGTGGTCACAGCAGCTCTTGCTCACACTGGTGTCTCCATCTCCTGCAATCTGCCTCATCTCCCTCCGTCTCTCTGTCTCTGTCTCTGTATCTCTCCTCTCCTCTCTCTCTCTCTGTCTTTTTGTTTTTGTCTCTGTCTCTTCACTCTTTCCCTTACTCCTTCCCCCCCATCTCCCACACTCTCTTGTTGCAAAGGAGTCTGGGGAGCAGAGGTCACTGGTCTGGGCTGGAGGAAGCTGGAATTTGCTCCTGGTTTTGGTTCCAGACGTGCCATGATCTCTCTGGCTGGGTCTCCAAGATCTCTCTTAATCCACCAGGCCCAGCTATCAAGCTCAGCCTCAGTTTGACCCTGGCTGGCTGCCATGTAGTCCAGAGGGATGGATACTCTGGTCAGAGAACTTTCCCTTGTCTGGTCCAAGGCCACAAAATCCCAGCAATGGGGAACAATGGCCAAACAGCTCCCCTAGCAGAGGTTGCAGAGAGAGCCGCCCTGCCCCCACCTCCACCCATCCTGGTGGCTTTGGTTATGTCTTAAGAAAACCCCAGCTTGCTGCTTCTGATGCCAAATGGGAAGATGGGCTGTGCCTCTGGGAGTCTAGGTCCCTCTCAGCCCTGGGTGTCCTGAGAGCCAGTGGTGCTGGGTCCCCAGATCTTCACAAAGAGAGGACTGTTTCAGGGTCCTTGCTGACCGTGCTGGGTAGGCAGGCCTGGGCAGGAAGGGCCAAGGTGACTCTTTGCAGGCAGGAGCTGGGCTGGGGGAGGGGCAGGCCCTTTTGGAGCCCCTGTTGACTTGGCTGCACTCTGTGACTGCGATGTGGTCCCAGAGGGCTCTTATCTCACCCAAGCAGCCAGCCCCGTCTGGTAAAGAAAGGTGATCTGCAGAGCCCTGGACTAAAAATAGCGGTTTCTGTTTGGCTACTGGCTGCTCCATTGCTTGGTTTCCATGGCAACACCATGGAGATGGGGGTGCACACTGGGCTGCAGCTGGGCCCCATTGACCTAGGACTCCAGCCTCCCCAGGGGCTGAGCCAGAGAGCACCAGCACTCCTGACCCCTCCAGGCCTGGTGTGTCCCAGGTGCCTGCCAGGGAAGGGCAGAGCTTGCAGGTCTCTAGGGGCTGAGGACCATAGAATTAGTTCATCAAGGCCAAACCCTCATTTTACAGAGGAGGTGACTGAAAAAGCTCAGAGAGGTCACTCGACTAGCCTGGGGTCCTACAGTGAGTTAGGGGTGTGAATGGGCTTTGAAGCCTGGCGGTGGAACTTCAGAAGAAAATTCTTTGTTCTCCAAGCACTGCCTCCCTCACCTGCCTCAGTCTGCTTACTCCGCCGTCCCTGGCAGTGCCAGCCAATGCCAAGTAACCCTTCCACTGCCCTGAGAGAGACAAAGCTTTCTGTCGCCCCCACAGTCCCCAGCCTGTGGCCCTTCTCACATAGAGCCTGGGAAAGCTTTCCCAGGATGCCCTCCAGGCTGCAGAGGCAGAGACGGTCCAGACCAGGGCCCACGTTATCTCTGAAGCCATCAAGGCTGCAGACAGCTCTGGCAGAAGCCCTGCTGACTCTGGGGAAAATGCTGGGCCCCGGAAATCCCAGGGCTCTCCAGGGGACCCAGTGCCCTCCCAGCATGCCTAGCTCTGGCCTTGATCCCTGGCTTCTTCACAGTCAGATGGGGGAATCTAGATCTCCCCTCTAAGCAAAGGGTATGGAGCCGGGGGAGGGGCTCTCAGTAAATTCTGCCGCTGCTATCTGAACTTTATTGGGGGAAAGGCCAGCCCCCCAAGACCAAGAGGGTCAGGGTCCTGGAGATTAGGCCATAGAAGAGGAAACCGAAGCCCGCTGATGAAGTTCAACTCTTTGTGATCCCTTTTGGGGTTTTCTTGAGAAAAGCACTGCTTTGCCATTTCCTTTTCCAGCTCATTTTTGAGATGAGAAAACAGAGGCCAACAGGGTTCAGTGACTTGCCCAGAGTCATGCAGTTAGGAAGGGTCTCAGGCATTATTTTATTCAGGTCCTCCTGACTCTAGGCCTGTTGCCCCATGGATGAAAGCCCCCCAAGTAGTAGAGGCAAACCCGGATTTGAACACTGGTCCTTGGACTTTAGTTACCCCTGAATGGATGCTGGTCTGCAAAGTACAGGCAACCCCGCTTCCTGAGCAGGGCAGAAGGCAACTGCGGAGAAGAGCTGGAAAGCACGAGGAGCCATGACCTGTAAGGGCCCCTTAGAACTATAGAACGTGGGATCGTGGAATTGGAAAAAGGCCTTGGAAGGTATCTGCCACCCCGGATAGACAGATGACGCAACTGAGACCTATAGAGGTGGGTTACTTGCTGGGGCCTCATAGGCAGTAGTTGGCACAGCCAGAGATGAACTGATGCCCTCTTCTCTACCATGCTGCCCTGAAGAGCAGAGTAAGGAGTTGGCGAACTCTAGGGTCCTTCTGTGCTTAAATCCCATCCCATTCCCCTCCCCCTTCCTCCCCTCCCCCCGCCTCCTTCCCAACCAGATAGGAATTGTTTGCAATGTCAGCAGCCTTCAAAGTTTGAAAGTCAGCTAGATGCCAGAAAGAGGAAGGGAGCTTCCCCCTGTTCTGTGATCAAGTCCATAGGAGGGAATGGGAGGGGGGAGCCCAGAGGGGGGTATCCCCCAGGAGATCAGGAGAGCGGCAAATGGGGGGGCTGTTTGAAGGGGAAAACCTGGCCCTTTTTTCCAGGACCCTCTCTCCTAGGTGGGGCAGATTCCTCAGAGAACCAGCTGAAGGGTTGCTCTGTGGGATCCCGAGCTCTGCAGGAAATGGGCAAAGTGGGGCCTTAACAATGCAAGAGGGTACCAGGGCAGGTGTCCTGGCTTCCTCCCTTTCCTGCTTACTGGCTCACCCTTTGAGGCATGAAAACCCATTTTCCATGGAATGCTTTCTCCCCCAATGTGGCCCAGGCTTCCGTCTCCTCCCTCTCCCCCCTGCGGGATCATGGAAACTCAGAGATTAGCTGGGAAATGGCCCTGTTGTGCCCACTCAGCACAAATGGGGCTGGAGCCAAACCAGCCTTTCCCTGCCCCATGGGGCCTTTGTCCTATTGAAAACTGGGTGTGGCTGGAGGCACTCTGGGGGAGAAGCCCATCTTCCTCCTGGGGACGCTCCTAATCCCAGGACCCCTCAAGTGCCTGCCCTGGGCTGATCTTTCCTGCCTCTACCCCTGACCCTTGGTTCTGGGGTAGCAATCAGTTTTCTTTGTCTTTTCACAAAAAGTCAGAAATCGAGCACACACACACACACGCACACACACACACACACACACACACACGCACGCACCCTCACACACAAAGGGTTACCCAAAGCCATGTGGCCCCACAGAGATCCTCTGCACCAGCACCTATGGACTAGCCGTCCAGGATGGGACAGAGTGGAAGGGGGGGAAGGAGGAAAGCCTTCGGTTTACCATGGCCCCCCTCCCCCGAGGCAGCCCCTTTCACTGGGGACATCTCTCATTCTGAGGAAGGTTTTCCTAACATTCAGCCATGTCTGCCTCTCCCCCTCCCCGGTTCCTTGTTCTACCCTCTGAGGTTCTCCCCATGAGATAACCTTGCACAACTTGGGGTCTCACACATAAAATCTACCCAAGTTTCAATTTTCTGCCCCAATATGGAGTAGACTTTGATGGACCATTCTCATATTTGGACCTTCTGTTGAGTTTAAAGTTCTTAAATCATCATTCCCTTAAGCACTCTATCATCCCCAGGATTTTTAAGTGTCTGAGGCTGAATTTGAACGCTGATCCTCCTGATTCCAGGACCAGTGCTCTGTCCACTGCACCACCTAGCTGCCCCTGGGATTTTCTTTCATTTTTTTTGTTGAGTCTTGCATTCCCACCTATGACCTTGATCCCCTCCCCGGTGGGCTTGGCTTATGTCTCCTCCTTCTCCAGGTCTCTTCAGATGTAACCCTGAATTGGGCTGAACAGGAAGGGAGCTCAGGTAGATGTTTATGCTGCCTTGGGTGCCTTGGCCAACTGGGTGTGCTCTCAGATTGGAGGTGGGTGGCAATGCCAGGAAATCTGACCACAGCCACAGAGATGATCAATTTTAAAACATTTAAGAAGGTAGAACACCAGTGCTGGTAGACACTTTAAGTAGAAAATGAAGACTGGAAAGGATCTTGGAACCTAGAACTCAGAAGGTCAGAGATAGGAGGGCCCTTAGAACAATGAAAGGTAAACTTGGGAAGGATCCTTAGGATGTAGAACCCATTAGATCAGCGATGGGAGAGGCCTTAGTACAATGAAAGGTTGACTTGGGAGAATCTTAGAACATGGAACCCAGAAGGTAGGAGATGGGAGGGTCCTTAGAACAATGAAAGGTAGACTTGAGAGAGATCTTGGGACTTAGAACCAGAAGTTCAGAGATAGGAGGTCCCTAGAGTAATGAAAGGTAGAGGAAGTAAATGAGCACTAAAATTCAGTCCAATTCACAAGCATTTATTAAATGCTTGCTATATACCAAGGACTCTGGATACCCAGACAGAAATGAAGAACCCCCTGCCTTCAGAGAGTGTCTAGTCTAGTGGCGTGTGGTCTCTGAGGTGATTTCAGAAGAGGTCAAGGGGGTGCTACCAGTTTAGAAGGGCAGAAAAGGACTGGCTCCCTGGGGTCAGCAGCCCCAGAACCTGACCGTCCTGTCAAGGCAATAGGAGCCTAGGATTCTGGGATTCTTTCAGGACAGGGTGCCCACTCACTGGAGCCCTCTGAGTCAAGTCAACCCTGCCT
The DNA here is from genome assembly GCF_037893015.1 of Macrotis lagotis. Lineage (NCBI taxonomy): Eukaryota > Metazoa > Chordata > Mammalia > Peramelemorphia > Peramelidae > Macrotis > Macrotis lagotis. The sequence continues at coordinate 276,053,205 of NC_133660.1, forward strand.
ATTTCCATTCAGACCAGCCTAAGGTATAATCTGAGGAGACACCCTGAGGGGCAGTCACTCTCCCATGAGCTCAGCTAGTTAATGGCAAAGGGGCAATTTGAACCCTTGTCTTTCTGACTGTAACCTTGCCTCTCTTCTCTACCCTAACCAACCATTAAAGGGTTCCCAGGGAACCCTGGGTGTTCCCTGACCCTCCACGCTCTCAGAGCCAGGTGGTGAAAAGGGAGCTCAGCTCCTTGAACAGATAGCGGCCCAAGGAGGTCATTTCCCAAAGACTGCAGGATACCCACTGTTGTCTGGTCTCAGCCTGAGCTAGGGAGGCCCAGGATGCTTGTCTTTTGCCTTAAGTGACTCTTACTGGTAGAGGAGGCAGCAGTCTGGTGGGGAGGGGCCGTTCTTTATTTTTCTGGAGGTTGTCATGACTTGCAATCCAACACAACTGATGTTCCTCTGCCCAAATCACGTGCAGAGGCGGATCATGCACCAAAGCCTGGGAGCCTGAAGCTGGGAGGGGCTTTGGCACAAAGGGCTGGGTCTCCAAGCAGGCACCACCTGGAGAGAATTAGCACCCTGGACCAACTCCTCCCAGGGCTGGGGCAGGCAGGATGTCCCTAAGTGGACAAGTCTAGGTGGTGACCTTGGGTCAGAGTTCAGTGAGATGAGGAACATGGAGGAGCTTCTTTCTTAGAACTCCTGGGAGGAATCAGTGAGAATCCTCTCCATTAGTGCATGTCTAGACATAGCATTTTCTTGGTTGTTGGTTTGTCCATCTGTGGCCAGAAGGCTTCCTCACCCATTCCTGGGCCAGCTCCTCTGGGCTTAATTAATTTCCTGGCTTCATTAGGGGGTTGTGGACCCACATGGTAGAGATGCCAGCATGGCTGAGAACAGCAGACAGACTAAAATGTAAGGACCCCCTGGGTCCCCTCTGAGTGTATAAATCCTCCCTACACAATTGAGAAGGGGTTTCCCCAACCTCAGCTTTCAGGCCTCTGGGGAAGGGACCTCACTACCTCCTGCCACAGCCCATTCCACACTCAAACTTAGAAGGATATACTCAAGTCCACCCTCAAGCTACCCCTTTGTCCACCCTCAAGCTACCCCTTTGTCCACCCTCCCCCACTGTTCCTCATTCTACCCTCTAAGACTAATTTGAGGCAGGCCCCGTCGATCATTCCTACATTAATGGCTGCCCCAAGTCTTCTCCAAGCTGAATGTCCTCATCCAACAATGGACTCCAGGCCCTTCATCAGGATGCCTGCCCTCCTTTGGAAACTCTCCACCTGATCAGGGTGAGAACTTACCATAGGTCTCTATACAGGACAGAGAAGAGAAGGGTGCTCACTGCCCTGGTCCTGGACAGTGAGGTCCTCCTGAGATGGCCTCAGATCTCCTGAGCTTCCCACAGCTGCCTCACTTGGAACTGAGAACCCCTAGAACCCAGCTCCTTTTCAGATCAGTTATCTCTGACCATGCTCCTCTTCTCATATGGGGAAGTTAATGTAATAACACACATCTGTGTATCTTGGTTGAATTTCTTCCCTGTGGGTTCAACCCAATGCTCTGGGCTGAGAAGATGCCCACAGTGGAGTATGTGTTAGGTGACCAGAGAATGCCAGAGAAAGGAACAGGGCTAAAGGAATGATGTGGTCCTTCCCTCCTATTTTAAAAATGGAAAAGGGAAAATGACAGCCCCAGGTAGCCAGGGAATCGCTGCCAGGGCAGGTGGAAAAAGGCAGCAGTATCAGGTGCTTCCTATCATGGGACACCACCTGAAGAAGTCACAAAGCAGGCTTGGAGGGATATGTGAGTAGCTGTTCATTAGTGTCATACCAGCCCTGAGGTCAATCCAAAGAGGTGGGCTCTGGTGGCAGTGACTGAACTGTCAGGATGATGAGGTCCTAGAGAAAGAAGGTGACAAAAAGAGTGCCTTTCTTTCTCTGTGCCTCAATTTCCCTATCTGTAAAATGGAAGATTTATAAATAATAGCAAAACTAATATAAAGTAGTGCATGGAAAACCAGCCCTGAAATCAGGTTTATATGGGCCCAAGGCTGGCCTCTGTCATTGCTCTAAAGTAATTCTCTTAGACTTTAAGTTACAAAAGCAATGCTATCTATGCCAACGGAGATATATTCCCAGTGAAAAGTCCCCTCAACAGATGAAATCTCAGATCCACTCCATAAGGTACCTGGATTGAGAAAATGTTTTGCGTATTCATTGTCTCCTGGGATCGTCATAATGTCTCTGGGAAGGACTCCTGGTATGTATCATCTCCTTTTAAAATATGAGGACATTGAGGCACCCAAAGATGGAAGCTCTCACCCGAGGTCACACGAGTGGGAAGTGACCCCAATCTGTGCGCTCCAAAGCTCGGGAAAGTGGTTCATCCTCCTGTGGTCTGCAGCCAGGAAGTGTCCAAGATGGACTTTATTCATTCAAAAGGTGGCCTCTCTCTTCCATCATCAGCCCAGCCTAGCCTGGCATAGTCTGGTCTGGCCCAATCTGACTCTGCCAGATCCCAGTTCAATCCAGCCTAGGCCCCAGCCTGGCCTGTCCCAACCTGATTCTGCCAAGCCCAGCCTGATCCTGTATGGCTTGGCCCAACCTAACTACCCAGCCCAGTCCAACCTGACCTGGCCTTTTAGATCTGACCAGCTCATTCTCCAGCCCTGCAGAGTTAGAAGGGTCCAGTGTTCACCCTCATGCACTGCTAGCATCAGAAACAGGAGCACATGTTTCCTTTTCAAGTCTGTTTCTGGACCAATGTAGCTGCTTGTGGTGGAGTTAGTTTAGGGGTGACCAGTGCATGATTCACAAAGGAACAATAATAATGCTTGCACACCCTCATAATCAGTCGCTTGCCCTTCTTTTCCCCTTGGGGCATCAAAGCCAACTCTCAGTTTGGCTTGTGAGCTTCTTCCATGGTACTATGACCTTTTGGGGAGAAAAATGGGGTTCCCAAGGTCTGGGTCAGGAGGGAAAGGGGGCTGTCAGCAGCAAGAGCAGGATGGCATCAATTGTCTAAAATTGGACAGAGTTGCTCAAGGCTGAGCCCCACCTCCTCAAATCCCACTACAACTCCCTTGTTGCCACCAGAGTTCAGCACCACCATAGGCTTTTTTTCTTTCCACCTCTTCTTTTCCTCAGCTCCCTTACTAGATCCACAGGCCCAGGATACTGCCAAGGGCATTCCATTGCAAGACTACTTGACCCACTTAGAACTGACTGGTAAAAAAACACCTGTCTTTGGGTTGCCCTGTCTGGAAGGGACCTCATGGCCCAGTGAATTCCCCCGGGGGGAGGGGAGGGAGAGGTAACACTGAGCCTCAAAGGAGTAAAAGGACTGAGCCAAGGCCCCACAGCTGGGTGGTCTCTGCATTTCCAGGCTGTTGCTTTGGTTAGTGGCAGGGCTTGCTGTCCCCCACCTATGCTCTCAGCCCCAACCCTCCATTGTCTCCAAGGTCCAGCTCCAGACTTGCTTCCTCCTGGAGCCTTTCTGGGATTATACAGACACAGGCTTGGATCTCATAGACCCGAAGCTGAGTTGCCCTCATTAGCTAGACACCAGGTCTTCCCTTGGCTTACCTCGCCTCTCATCTCCCAGAGGAGTTGGGAGCTCTCCAGTGGCAAGGACTAGCTCAACTCTTCCTTCTGCTTTTCTCTCCCCTACCTCAGGAGTCATTGGCTGGCTGTGTGACTTCCCACATCCCTCTCTGTTCCCTCACTTCTGTATAATGAGGAGGTTGATTCCTAAAGTGCCTAAGGGTCTCATCTGGAGCTCAGGAAGCAATGCTTGTTCGATGAACAAGTGAGTGATTGAATACAGTGAGTGAATGAACTTTTCCTCCGTGTACCTGAGATACCCTCTCTACCTTGAACAGGAGGCCAAGGATTGAGGAAAAGCTTCCTGGGAGCAGGTGAGGGCTGGGAGAATGGAAGAAGTTGCCTAGTCTTTGTTCTGAGAGCTCTGGGCCAGGTGGCCCCTCTTTGAGAGGATCCCTCTTAGGACTTTGGCACAATGGAGGGAACTGTGGTCATAGAGGCTAGGGACATGGGCTCCCATTCTAGCCTTGACCTGAATCCTATGAGCCCTCAGACTAGACTTTTCCTTCCTCTCTCTGGGCCTCAGTTTCCCCATCTGTAAAAGGAGTAGCTTGGGTGAGATGACCTCTAACATCCCTTCCGTTTCTTATCTCTGCATCCCAAGGACACCTCTCTGGCCTGCTGGGGCTCTGTCTGACCCAGAGGCTCACATCATCCACTGTACTAACGGTCCTTCCCAAACAATAATACATTGATTCAGCCTCCTTCTTTTGGGGCTTGGCCACGGGGCCATCTTTATAATGTGTGGCTTCTGACAAAGTGATGGCTGGATGGCACGGGCTGCTCAGCGCACCCGAGTCCTTGATATATTGAGGCTATTAGGATTTAATTAGGTTAAGATGCAGATGTTGGGGAGGGCATTACCTCATATCTGTGTAATGGAAAGCAAGAGACTGAATTAAGTGGCGTCATTTGTTATTGGGGGGGCGCAGGAGCAGATGTCGGGGAGGGGTCAGTGCTGGGCCATGGGGCCTTCAGGCTCAGCTCAGCTGGGGAGAAGCCCAGACCCTTTCTGTTTGACCCAGGGTGGCTGGGCCAATGGCTGGCCATCACAGGCCTGTTGCCTGGACCAGGAGAGAGGAGCAGCTGTGGGGTTGGACCCTGGGATTTTTGAGCCTAGAGGCAGGTACTCTGAGTCAGAAAGAACCTGGAAGGCTTGTATAGGTTCTTTACAGGGGAGGAAACTGAGGTCCAGAGAAAAGAAGGAATTTGTTGAAGGGCACACACCCAGGAGGGACAGAACCCAGGTCAACTGACTCCCAGGCTGTAGAAGAGAACTAGAACATGGACTGTCAGAAATGAGAGGGTCCCCAGATCATGAGGGATCAGAGCATCAACATGACCTAGAACACAGTCCATCAGTGCTGAGAAGTCGCTAGAACACAAACGATGAGAGCGGGGAGCGATCCCGCAGACATGATCTAGAACATAGTCCGTCAGAGCTGAGAGGCTAGAACATGAGCAATGAGAGTGTAGATATGATCTAGAACCATCCGTCAGAGCTGAGAGGGTCCCTAGAACATGAGCGATGAGAGTGGGGAGTGCTCGCATAGACGTGACCTAGGGCAGAGTGTGATGGAGGGGAGAGAGGCAGATCTGAGTCAGAACTCCTCCTGCCTCTTCTTCCATGTGTGCTGGGCCCATGGCATCTCACTTTTCTGAGCCTCCGCTGGCTCGTGTGGCAATGAGGGGCCTCCAAGTCCTTTCCAAGCCTGCAGACTCTGAACAGGGCATCTCCGTGGCCAGCAGAAGGCCCACAACCCCCCTGAGGGCTGCCCAACTAGATTCAAATGGGATTGGGAAATAGTGAATAATAGATAATGTGAATTTGTGGTTTGTCATAGCAGTCTACCCCCCCCCACTAGGGGTCCTTGGTCCTGTTATGATTTGAGGTTGATGCTGCTGGGCCAGAGGAGGGGCTCCCAGCCCTAAATCAGATATCATTCATTTTACAGGTGGACAAACTGAGGCCTACAGAAGAGAAGGGGTCTAGAGGGAGCACGTGAAAGGCAGAGCCAGGGTCCAATCCTGCCCAGTGGATAGAGGAGGAAGCTGACCCTAGAGAGGGCTGGGGGCTCCCTGGGAGAGGAGGGGCTGAGGCCCTGGCCCCCTGGGCCCCTAGGAGAGGCTCCTAGCCAACAAAAGCAGCTGCAGCTGCAAAGGTGGGAGCCCCTGCCCCCTCCCCCATCTCCCATTCCAGCTCAATGAGGTGTCAGACCCCAGCCAGAAGATTCTTGGCAAGCCTTGTGTTGAGAGAGCATTTTGCTGACAAGCCACTTTGGGGGACGCAGGAGGGTCAGGGGGTGGGGAACTGCTCTTATCCGCCTTCACCTCCCCCTCCTCCTCCTTCTCCTCCTCCTTAGAAAAAACAAAACTGGATTGTGAAAAGCAGCCCGAGGCCTAGAAGCCTCCATCCGTGTGTGACCATCCTTGCTGGTCGGGAAGGGTGACCGCTTTCTAAGCCCTCTGTCTGGGGCAGGATGCCTTAGATCCTCTTGGGGGTGGGGGTCTGAGGAGGAGCTGGGCCTGTGCAGGGGAAGAACTCCTTCCAGGCATGTACCCCCAGCCCCAAGGTAGGCAGGGCAAGGGCCACTGTACTGGGCTCTGGGCATGCCTCTATGGGCCTCATGGACATTGCCTCAATTAGATCCCAAATAACAGCGGTGTGCCCACCATCATTTTTTCTGTACCTAATGGAAAATTTTGTTCAGATCCTTAGGCTGCTCTTCCTACCTCTAGAACCAGTGTCAGGGTTCCTTGAGTCACCTGGTCTAGGCAGCCTGTCGGGCCTTAGCCTGGGCCCCCTCCAGTGCCTGGGCCCTATGTTAGCTATGCTTCATGATGATCTCCAGAGGGTTTGGGGCTGGATCTGAAGCCCTCTCTTTGGGGAGTTCCGGAGCAGGGTGGGCCACCCACAATGGGGGAAGAAGTCAATACAAGCTGTCATCAATCAATCAATCAGTCAATCACTGATTACCAAGTACTGGCAAATGCTAGCTGATATTGGGGTATGAGGTGATGAGCCAAGGCCCAATCCCAGTAAGTTTGGGGTGACTCAGGAGAAGGCTGAGCACCCCTGCCTAGAGAGGGGGATGCTCCCCTCAAGTACTCTCTCTACTTCTGGATGGCCAATTTTGTCTGGGGCTGCAGGACCCGTCTTGTTAACAGTGTGGAGACCACAGCTCCAGACCTTTGTCCTGAAGGAGTCATCTCCAAACCCCCACAAAGAGCAGAGGTGACCCCAGCTCTGTCCCTCCCCTCTCTCTCTGACTGGCTCCTCTCCAAGCTTCCCTGGTGCCTTCCGACCAGCCTCCCCGCTCCCCCTCTTCGCACGCCAATGCTCACGTATGCAGCTTACACAATACTCCGGATCGCCTGGGCATCCCCCATCCATCAATGGCTGAGGCGGAGGCAGCTGAGAGGCCTCGCTGGAGAGTGAGGGAGGGTGCCCGGCGCCTGCTGTCCCCCTGCCCTGCCATTGTTCCCCACGTCTGCAGGCCTACCTACTTACAGAAGCAATTAGCCTCACGGAGGCGTTCCATTGGCCAGACATCTCCTGATGAATGGTGGGCGATTGGGGCCGTTGGGACGGGGGACAAAGTGGCCTTGCTGGTTCAGCTTCATTATTTCCAGGAGCGCTCCGAAGATGAATTGTACAGACGATACAAAGAAAGGCCTCTGGTCCCAAGAGGCAAACTCAGGCCAGGGAAGCCTGGGCTGAGATCAAGCCATTCTTTTCATTTCATTTCATTTCTTTTGGAAAGTCCCTATTTGCCCTCACTGCATGGTCATTGGGAGGCACGACTGAGTCCATTTGGACCACTGAGTCTCAGAGAGCTCCCCGGGGCTGGCCGGGCCACCTGTGAAGGCTGCTGTGCACAGGAGCCTCTGAGGCCAGATGACCAACATACTCCTTTGGAAGAGGATAGACCTGCCTCCAAGTCCCTGGGCAACAAGGAGCAGCTAGAATTCGAATCCAGGCCCTCTGAGCTAAAATTTGGTGCCCAGCCTCCTCTAGGATCATCTCCATTTTTATCAGTGGGGAAACTGAGACTCAGAAAGATGACCCAAAGGCTGTCCAGTGAATCAGTGACAGCCAGAATACAACAACCCCTGGGCTCTTGCATCTCATGTTCTCACTCGGGGTCAGGGGAAATGTAGGGGGGAGATGGCCCAGGAACAGCCCTGCCTGAACAAGGATCACTCTCCCCCAAGCCAGGGGGACCCCTGAAGTCAGAGAACATAGAGGGAGAGCACTAAGAAAGGGCCGCCAGAGAGACCAGTCCTGAAGGCTGAGAGGTGTGGGGGGGGGCGCCAAGTCGCCTTCCTGCCAGCATCCCGGGACTTCGGTCTGGCTCGTGTCAGATGTGCCGGACACAGTGCATTCCAGATAACGGGATCCCCGGACGTGCTCCCCAGCCCTGGGCCTGAGATAACTGAGGCCCTGCAGATTCCTAGTCATCCACAGCCCTGTCAAAGACACGTCCATTTGCAGGAGCTCAAGGCCTCTTCTCCAGGCTTATCTCCCTCCCTGGTCCCCATTCCCATCTCTGGGGCCTGCCAGGCTGCTGCCTCCCCCCTTCCCGGCCAGGCCCTCTCCCCATGTGCCTCTCCCCATCCTACCCCTTCCAGGCAGCCCTCCTCAAGTACCTCAGTCTAGAGAAACAAAGGCTGGGGGTGAGAAAGGGGAGAGAGGTGCTGTGGTACAAGAGGGCTTTTCCCTGGCAGAGAAATAAGTTTGTACCCGTTGGCCCCAGCAAGTGGAAGGGATCAGAAGGAGATGGTGACTGGTAAGATCACCACCTGAGCTGCACCACGATGTACCAGTCAAGCTGTCCCCCAGATGCGACAGCAGAGCCCCCCTCCCAGAGGCAGCAGCAGGCTGCCCCTCAGATGGGCCGTCCTGGCCTCCCTCGTGGGCAGCATCCGCACAAGCTTGGACAGGAACACTCTGAGGACAGGTCTACGCAGGGGCCCGAGTCCCCTCCTTACTTTGAGGCTCAGATTCTGGGGCTTGGAAGCCCCCCCCAACATGGTACCCTTTATCACAGCCCACCCTCCGGCTGCCCCACCTTGATTCAGTATCTGTCATATGGACCATCCGGATCTAAATCTAAAGGTCTCTGACCCAAGCCTTTCCCTGCTCCTGGCCTCAGTTCCCGTTACTGTTAAGGGAGGGAGATGGAGCCACTTGCCCAGGGCCCTTTCCAGCCCTTAGTTTGCAGGATTCAGGGTGCTCCCTTCTCCTCCTTGCCTTTTGGCACAGCTTCCCCTCCCAGCCCATTGCTCTCCATTCTCAGCCCCCCACCCCAATCCCTTTCTAACTCTCAAATACTGGCCTGCAGGAAAAAAGAATGTTTTAAGCCTTTCAGCTCGAGTAGAACAGACTGTTCCATTGACTCTAAGGGGCAGTGAGGACTCCAAGGGGCAGGGAGGACTCCAAGGGGCAGTGAGGACTCCAAGGGGCAGGGAAGACTCCAAGGGGCAGTGAGGACTCTAAAGGGACAAGGGCAGAAGGATGGGGGAGCGAGGCTGAGGTGCACGCACTGGGCTCTCTGGGGCCCTACGTGAAGATTGGTGACCAGAAATCCGATGTCTGAATTGAGGAATTTGGATAGCGGTCTTCTGGGTAAATGCTCGGGCCTGGGAGAGGAACAGTTGGTTGGTACCAAGCCTGGAGACAGACCTCAAGGTGCATGAGATGGAAAGGAGAGTCTTTTGGTCAAAGGGGTCCATTTGTAAATTCAGGTGGGGATCTGTCTGGCCTGTGGACCCTGCAGTGGTTCTGAGGCGAGGGCCCTAGGGAGTGGAGGCCTGTTCCCCTTCACTTTGAAGGAGGCTCTGAAGCCCGGGGATGGCTGATTATTCCTCCCTCCTCAGTCCTTCCTCCTTTCCCTCCTTCACTTTTCACTCCCTTTTGTTGGCCACAGGCTTCTCCTGGTGGATGCAGAGCTGCTTTTGGAAAGAAGGAATGGGTGACCATGGGTTGTCATGCTCTGAGGCTTCTCCTCCCTTCCTAGATGGTGGGGGAATGGCAAGAGTGATCTTTTCTGCCCTGGGTTGGACCCCTGACCTTAGTGATTTTGTTATTCTGAGGCCATGGTCTCCCCTCACCCACTCCCAGCTTTCCCTCCTCCCCCAACATCTACATGTATATGCATCCATATACACACATGCACACTCTCCTGGCTAAAGGAGTGGTCATGCCCTGAGTGACAGCACAATGGGGGTACACCTGGTTTGTTTTCCATTCCCTAAAAGGCCATTTGATCTATCCAGAAGCAAAAGAAAGATTGGGCCTGGGGCCCCCTAGGAGGCTCTTCATTGTCTTGGCAGTTCCCTGGCTTAGCAGACTGAACCCCAAGTGCCCAATGAGGTCCCCTCCTACCCACAGCTTTCCCCTCCTCCAGGAAGGCAGGAACAGAGTTTTTGCCCTTTGCATCCCCAGCATTTAGCCCAGGGCCTGACAACAAAGGTTTGTGGCTGATTGCCCAGCTTCCTTCTTCTTCCCCCAATCTCCCCCATCCTTGTCCCATGGCATTCGCTGACTTCCCCTGCACCTAGGATCTCCCAGAAGGTCTCAGGCCATATTTGCGGCTTCAGGGGTGGGCACGCTCCTCCCAGCTCCTCATATAGGCCTCAGCGAGCTTGCAGACAAAGGTGCCTCTGACTGACTCTGGCACCTGGTCCAGTTACCTCCTTATCCAGTACAGATACCTCTTTATGCTTGAAACCCGAAACTCATAGGCACAAAACCATCCAAAGGATTAACAAAAGGGAACTAGCAAACTGGAGCCCACCTGTTCCAGGAGTAAGGCGTAAAAAACCTGGAAAGGGAGGAGGAGGCCAGGCTATGAAGGCCAGGCAGAGCATTTTGTATTGATCCCGGAACTAACAGGGAGCCACTGGAGGTTATTGAATAAGAGGGGGGGAGGGTGGCATATTGGACCCATATTCTAGAAAAATCACTTTGGTGGCTGAGTGGAAGATGGAGTAAGGAGATCCCCAGAAGCCACTGCAGTGGTCCAGGTGATGAAAGTCTGTATCAGGGTGGGGGGAAGGGACAGAAGAGAAAAGGTGGCAAATTGGGGAGATGTTGCGGAGGTGAAATCAGTGAGGTACTGATGAGCCACACAGCAGAGGTGAAGGGAGGAGAGGATGCTGGCAAAGGCTAGACAGAGAGAGGAGGTGCAGAGAGCAAGGCCATGAGAGATACCAGAGAGATGAGATTCAGGAGAGAAGCTGAAGAGAGCAAAGCAATGAGAGATACCAGAGAGATGAGATTCAGGAGAGAAGTTAGAGAGCAAGGCCATGAGAGATGCCAGAGAGATGAGATTCAGGAGAGAAGCTGCAGAGAGATGAGATTCAGGAGAGAAGCTGCAGAGAGCAAGGCCATGAGAGATACCAGAGAGATGAGATTCAGGAGAGAAGCTGAAGAGAGCAAGGCCATGAGAGATACCAGAGAGATGAGATTCAGGAGAGAAGCTACAGAGAGCAAAGCAATGAGAGATACCAGAGAGATGAGATTCAGGAGAGAAGTTAGAGAGCAAGGCCATGAAAGAGGCCAGAGAGATGAGATTCAGGAGAGAAGCTGCAGAGAGCAAGGCCTTGAGAGATACCAGAGAGATGAGATTCAGGAGAGAAGCTGCAGAGAGATGAGATTCAGGAGAGAAGCTGAAGAGAGCAAGGCCATGAGAGATACCAGAGAGATGAGATTCGGGAGAGAAGCTGAAGAGAACAAAGCAATGAGAGAGGCCGGAGAGATGAGAAAGTATCCAGTGTTGTGGCAAAGATGAAAATCCACCAGAGATGTCAGAGGCGACATCAGTAGCCGAGGCTGTTTGGGTAGGGGGTGGGTAAGAGGAGGGTGAGAACGTCTAGTATCCAAGCTGTCTCCTAGGTTGGCAGCCTGAGGGCCTGGAAGGAGGGGAGCACCCTCAATAGTAACAGGGAAGTTCTGAAGATAGGGGTATGAAGGAGAAGAGGGTCAACAATTCCCAGGTTACAGAGCCATCACGAAGGAGGGTGTTGGCATCTGCCTCAGTGGAGGAAGTGTCCACCCTACACAATCCTGGGTCCTTGAGGATGGAAATCTCTTCACTAATCATTTCTATGTGTTAATTATTTAATCTTTTCAGTGCAGTAATGTTGATTGTGAGGATGGATCAATGTGGGAAATATCAAAGAGAAAGAGACAGAGATAGGGATGAAGATGTGGAGGCTGCTCAAAAGTGGGCCTGGCCCAAGACTGCAGCCAGACCAATCAATCAGGACAAAAGTGTAAGAGAGAGCTGACCCAGTGTGGGAGGGCCTCCTTTGGAGGTAGGGGTCTCCTCACCGAAGGACATTACGCAGTGCCTCTTCCCCTTCTTGGTTGACTTCTCTACTTGAGGATGCCCTTCTGAGGACCAGGAGATGGGAGTCCATGACCATTAGCCCAGGAAGTGCATGGAGGCTGTAGCTGAGAAACCTCTTTGATTCACTCTTGGAGAAACCATGTTTGAAACAAGAACCGATCCTCTCTCAAGGTCTTTAGCTACAGGCTTTTCTATGGTGACCTCTAGTCTTCTCTGGCTGAATTTGATGGATTCTCAATTCCAGAAATATAAGATAGGAGACAGAGAGATCAGGTCATCCTAGACTTCCAATTTATAGAGGAGCTACAAACATCAAAGAATTCTTCCTTCTTTAGCCATGAGCTCCTTGAGGGCAGGACATTGTATGGTCTACACTTTGTGTCTCCCCTCAGTACTGCCCCAGGCTGGAACACAGTCCAGGTTGAATGAATGAATGAATGAACAAATGAATGAACATATAAATGAATGAATGAACGAATGAATGAACATATGAATGAATGAATCCATTGGGACATGGACTGGAGGCTTCCAATGAGAACTCTGGCTCCCCCTCTCCTCAGGGCACCTGTCTGTTCCCGGACTGTCTCTGGCTCGACCTCCATCTGCTGGCTCAGTGTCTCCCCCAGCCCTTATCTGGACTGCTTCCTGCTTTCCCACCAGAACACCTGACAGATGTGCCTTGTGACACAATCACGCTGCGGAGAAACGTTAGCTCTTCGGTGCCAATAAAGACGCCATTGATCCTGGCGCACAAGTGGGTTCTGTGCCTGATAAGACGAGGCTTGTCCTGTCACTAAACTCAAATCAGCCACAGAAGAGAAACGAGATCTGGTGGGTGGCAGGTGTGGGCACAACAGGGGAGGCCTCTGGCAGTCTCCGTCCCTAGCCACTGGGGACAATGGGCTGCTGTGTTGGCACCTCACCTGGGAGAACCAGAGGCCCCTTCCCCTGCTGTCCCCACAGCCTCAGACTAGAGGCCAGGCCTCAGGAGCAGCCCAGATTACCCTGCTGCTGCTTCCCTCTATCTCAGGCCCCTTCTCCTCCCTTCCCAAGACTAACAGGTAACAACATTTCAAGGGTAAGAAAGAAGATTCAGAACATCCAGGGTGAGGGGAGGTGTCTTGCTCCTTTGGCGCCACCCCAGTCTGGACCCGCTGCTCTGAGATGGATCCCTCTGCAGGATTCCTGCATCAGTCCTGACCATGACCCTGCTTTCCCTCCTCTGGCCTTGCCTCATCCCAGGATGCTGTTACCCCCACATTTCCCCTGTCCTTTTAGACCAGTTCCAATGCTGCCCCTGTCAGAAGCCCTCCTTGGTTCTCCCAGTATCCAAGAGAGGAGCAGGAGATCACTGTGAGGCCTTAGACCAGGCTCTCTGACCTCCCTAGGTCATGCCTCCAGTGGCAGGGCTGACTGGAGATATCAAATGACCTCCATGTAGACAATCTGTGAGAGCCCCATCCAGCTCTCAGATCCAGCAGGATCCACAGTCAGAGGACCCAAACTCAAATCCTGTCTTGGCCAATTCAAACCTAGACTCTAGGTCATTCATCTCTCTAGGCCTTTGCATGATCTTCTCTAGAATGAGAAATTAGACTGGAGATTTCGCCAACAGAGCCATGGGCAGTGTCCTGGTGATGACCTTCCAGGACACGGTCCAGCCCCTTCTTGGGTGCCTGGGTCCCCTGGTTCTCTGGGCCTGCTCTATCCAGGTCAACAGTCCAGTTTTTGCATAGAAACCTAGAATCAGGAGAACCCTCCTTGGTTCCTCCTTCCCCAAGCACCCTGGAAGATGTCCAGCCTTCCCCCAGTTCCCATCTGAAGCCTTCCCTGTTCCTGAAGCTTCCTCCCTTCCTTCTATCAACCTGACCCCAATGGGAGAGAGGGTTTGCCTCTTCCCTTCCTCCCTGCCAAGGACTTGTATGTTTGTGGATGATGGTCAGTTGAGGTAGGGGCTGAGCATCAGAGTCCTGGTGAACAAGAGCCCCTCCCTGACTGCCCCCCCAGCCTTCAGCTATTGACTAGGACAAAGCCCTGGCTCTGGCATCTAAAGGCCTGGGCTCACATCCTACCTCCCACCCTCCTTTACTGCCTGGCAGCCCTGATGGGACCCTTGGTCTCCCAGTTACAGTGGGATGGGATCCGCAGGCCTCTTCATACAGGATCCTGTGGCTGGGCTCTCAGTCCCCTCATGATGCCAAGTCTGCAGCATGGTTCCCTGGTGGCCGACTTTGGGGCTGGGCGGGGGGGGGGCAGGCATCCCTCAGCTGCAGAACATTTGAAACCTAATTCTTGGGTAATGGGCAAATTATTCTGGGGTCCCTGAAAAGAAAAAAAAATTAAAAGCAGGGGAAGGGACAACTCCTTTGCTTTCCATTTCCTCATTAACATAATTGCAAACAGGCCAGGCTGGTCTGAGAGTAATTCTGAGCCTCCTGGGTCCCTGATTAAGTCCTTCCTGGCATTAATTACTCAGGCAGGGAGAAAAATTGGAACTCTGTGTATTTGTGACAAGAAAATGGGGAGGATAGTGCTGCGTGGCTGGCTGATGGATCATCTGAGTGGATTGGTAAATGGATGGGTGGATGGATGGATGGATGGATGGATAGATAGATGAATGAAGGGATGGATGGATGCTGGCTAGCTGGTTGGCTGGTTGAATGGAAGATGGATGGATGATTGGATGATGGATTATCTGGATGGATGGATGGATGGATGATGACTGACTGATTGAAGGATGGATGAGTGGATGGATAGGGGATGAATGGATGGTTGATGGATGGATGAAGGGATAGATGGATGGAGGATGGATGGATGGATGGATGGTTGAGAGATAAATGGATGGCTGGATGGAGGTTGGCTTGTTGGCTGGCTGGCTGGAGGATGAATGAGTAGATGGATGGATGGAAAGATGAATGGATGGAGGATGGCTGACTGAAAGGAAGATGGATCATCTGGATGGATGGCCAGGGACAAGCTTGCTTTCAAAGGACAGGACTCTGGGAAGTCTTTCAGGCTCCAGCATTGACTGAAGTTGTTCCTCTCTGGGCCTGAGGATGGTCCTGGGGCTGCTTGGCTAGAGCTGGTGTTTGTTGTACCCTCATTCCCTCAGAACAAAGTGGCTTCCTCCTGGACTGCCAGCTCCCAGGAGACTCTTGGAATTCTTCACCCACTCAATGAGCTATCCCCAGAGGTCCCTTGCCTCCAGGGAAACTGCTTTCTGTTGCCCTGGCTCTGATCACTGGCAGAACTGGTAGTTCCTAGATCCTGGATGGAGAGCTGGCGCTTGGCAAAACCATAAACTTGGCAGGATTTGCCCACTCCTCCTTTTGTCAAGTGCCTTCCTAGCCAGGCTTCTTGGAGGAGAAACATCCTGAGGTCCCAGACTTTGCCTTTATCTAGCCAATCCTCCCCCTCCCCAATTCACCCATGCTGAGAAATGCCAGCAGGAGGGCAAACAGCTTCACCAGTATGCCCACAAGCTCAAGTTTTGCTCCACCCTTCCCAGAACTGACTTACTTCCTGATGCAATGCCAGTGGAGATATCACATTTAGTTCTCATCTCTAGGGGTTAGACTCTATGGAGTCCCAGGGTCTTCTAGTTCTCTGTTCTTGCTTCTAAGGGCCTGACCCATTCTGACATCTTCCAACCAACCAATCAGATGACCAGTCAACCAACCAGATGAATTAAGTTCCTACTTAGAGCTTCTAAAAAAGAAGGCCTGTCCTCAAGCTGTTCCAATCAAGAGGAGGAGAGGAAACCTGAGGACATGTGGGAGTCTGTATAGAAGATCTACAGGAGTTCAGAGAAATAGTGAGCTTCCCTCAAGAAGAAGGAGTGATCAGGAAGGACTCCCACAGAAGATGGTGCTTCCATGGAGCCTTGAATGAATTTTCCAAGGGATGGCTAGCTGTGGAAAATACATGTAGATGGGAGATGGATTGCCATATAGATAACAACATATATAACAGGGAGAAGTGTGGAACAGGTACCCTCAAGCTATAACTTTCTCTGGTCTCAGGTCCCTCCCAACTCTGACTCTGCTTGCCTAGAAATTCCTTTGGAGTGATGCCAATATCTGGGGCTTCAGACAGGCAGGTGAAGGGACTTCCAAGGATCATCTGCTCATGCCAGTTTTGGTGGCTTCTTCCAGTTCTCCCTGGGGATTTTCTGGAGGCCCCGGGTGGGTGGAGAAGTGGGGGAAAGATTGGAGGGGAAGACAGAGCCTGATTATTACAAACAAATTATTATTATTCAGAGGTCAGGATGCCCCTCCTCAGGGTCATTTAAAAAATTTACACTTAATTGTATTTTTACTTGTAAAACTAGTTTTCAATATACATTTTTATGAGATTTTGAATTCCAAATTTTATTCCCTCCCCGCTCCCCAAGAGAACAAACAATTTGATATGTTATACATATATAATCATATAAAACATATTCCCACATTAGTCATATTGTGAAAGAAGAATCAGAAAACTCACCAAAACCCACCCCCAAAACAAATTTAAAATGATATATTTTGATCTACATTCAGACTCCCTCATTTTTTCTCTGGATGTGGATGGCATTTTCCATCCCAAGTCTTTTGGAGTTGTCTTGGCTCACTGTACAGCTGAGAAGAGCTAAGTTTATCATAGTTGATGTTCACACAGTGCTGCTGTTACTGTGTACAATATTCTTCTGGTTCTGTTCACTTCACTCAGCAACAGTCCGGACTTTTCTGAAATTTGCCTGCTCCTCCTTATAGCATAATATTCCATTGCATTCATGTACCACAGCTTCTTCAGTCATTCCTCAATTGGTGGGCATTCCCTCAATTTCTAATTCTTTGTGATCCCCAAAAGAGCTGCCATGGATATTTTTGGATGTGTGGTCCTTTTCTCTTTCGGGGGATGCAGAACTAGTAGTTGTATTACTGGATCAAAGAGTATGCAGTTTTATTGTCCTTTGGACATAGTTTCAAATTGCGCTCCAGAATGGTTGGTCCAATTCACAACTCCACCAGTGGTGCATTAGTGTCCCAGTTTTCCCCCATCCCCTCCAACACTGATCATTTTCCTTTTTTGTCATAGCAGGCAATCTTATACACGAATTGCTTTAATTTGCATTTTTCTAATCAATAACGATTTAGAGTATTTTTTCAGTTACTTTAAATAGTTTAGTTTCTTCATCTGAAAATGATCTGTTCATATCTTTTGACCACTGATCAGTTGGGGAATGACTTGGTTTCTTGTAAATTTGATTCAGTTCTCCATAAAATTTAGAAGTGCTATATGTGAAAATTGTTTCCCAACTTTCTATGTTCCTTTTAATCTTGGCTGCATTGGTTTTATTTATGCAAAACCCTTTTAATTTAAGGTAATCAAAATGATCTACTTTTCATTTCATGTTCTCTATCTCTTTTTGATATACATTCACTCCTTCTCCATACACTTGATAGGTAAATTAACCCTTGCACTCCTAATTTGCTTAAGTTGTCACCTTTTATGTCTCAATTCTGTAACCATTTCGACCTTATCTTGATATGCCTAGTTTCTGCCATTCTATCATCCAGTTTTCCCAACAGTTTTTGTCAGTGTTTTTGTCCTAGAAACTGGAGACTTTGGGTTTATCATACTACGGATTGCTATACTCATTTACTATTGTGTCTTGTGAACTAACCTATTCCGCTGATCCACCACTGTTTCTTAGCCAGTACCATATAGTTTTGATGATCGCCCCTTCACAATATAGTTTGAGATGTATTATGGCTAGGTCACCTTTCTTGGAATTTTTTATTAATTCCCTTAATATTCTGGATCTTTGCTTGTCCAAATGAATTGCATTATTATTTTTTCAAACTCTATAAAATAATTGTTAGTAGTTTGATTAATATCACATTGAACAAATAGATTAGATAGAATTGTCGTTTTATTATTATAGGTAGATCGGCCTATCCATGAGCAATTTATATTTTTAGTTATATAGATTTGACTTTATTTGTGTGAGAAGTGTTTTGTAATTGTGTTCATATAGTTCCTGCATTTATCTTGGCAGGTAGACTTCTAAATATATTATATTATCTAGTTATTTTAAATTAATTTATTTACTATTAAATTATTTTAAATTAAGTTATTTTAAATGGATTTCTATCTCTTACTACTAGACTTTGTTGAATAGAATATATTACACATATATTTGCAGATTTATATAGATGTATATGTTGGTGTGAGTGATATATATATATATATATATCTTTGTTGGTAATATATAGAAATGCTTATGATTTATGTGAATTTATTTTCTGTCGTGCAACTTTCCTAAATTTGTTAACTGTTTCAAGTATTTTTAGTTGATTTTCTAGGATTCTCTAAGTATACCATCATATCATCTGCAAAAACTTAAAATTTTATGCCTTCACTCCCTCTTCTAATTCCTTCCATTTCTTTTGCTTTTCATTACTAAAGTTAATGTTTCATGTACAATATTGAATAAAGTGATGATAATGGACATCCTTGTTTCACCACTGATCCTATTGGGAATGTTTCTAGCTTATCTCCATTACATATAATGTTTGCTGATGGTTTGAGATAGAAAAAGGTTTTAAGGAATACTCCATTTATGCCTATGCACACTAGAGTTTTTAATAGGATTGGGAGCTGTATTTTGCCAAACACATTTTAGCTTTTATTGAGATAGTCCTATAATTTGTTAGTTTTGTTATTGATATGATCACTTATGCTGATAGTTTTCCTAATATTGAACCAACTCTGATTTTCTGGTATAACTTCCACCTGGTCATACTGTCTTTTAAATATATATATCTTTTTTTTTTTTGCAAGGCAAATGGGGTTAAGTGACTTGACCAAGACCACATAGCTAGGTCATTATTAAGTGTCTCCAGCAGGATTTGTACTCAGATACTCCTGACTCCAGGGCCAGTGCTCTCTCCACTGCTGTAATATCTTTGCTAACATTTTATTTAAATGTTTGTGTCAATATTCATTAAAGAACTTGGTTTGGGAGCAGCTAGGCGGCCCAGTAGAGAGCACTGGCCCAGGAGTCAGGAGGATTTGAATTCAAATCCATTCAGTCTCCGACATTTAATAATTACCTAGCTGTGTGACCTTGGGCAAGACACTTAACCTTATTGCCTTAAATAAATAAAAATTTTAAAAAATTGATTTGTAATTTTATTTCCTTATTTTGTCTCTTCATGGTTTCAACACCATATTAGTGTCATAAAAAGAATTTTCCAGATCTCCTTTTTTGCCTATTTTTTCAAATAGTTTATATAAAATATTGAATCAATTGTTCTATAAATGTTTGTTAGAATTCACTTGTGAATTCACTTAGCCCTACAGATTTTTATTCCTTGGGGAGTTCATTGATGACTTGTTCAAATTTTTTTCTAAATTGAAGTTATTTAAGTATTTTATTTCTTCTTCTGTTTATATGGAAAATTTATATTTTCATAAATTAACCATTTCACTTAGATTACCAAATTACTGACATACAGTTGGGCAAAATAGCTATTAATTGTTGTTTTATTTCACTCTTCATTGGTAGTGAATTCATCCTTTGCATTTTAATTTTTTTCTTTCTCTTTTTAATCAAGTTAACCAAAGGATCATTTATTTCAAGACTATCCAAAATGCTGTCCATGGGCCACAGGTGATCTGCAGAGGGATTTTATGCAGCTCACCTATGGGTTTACTAAATGCTTTAGTAAACAAAACTGAGCTAAAGCAGAGCTCTCACTAAAATGGCAAATCAAAAATATATTGTCTATTACTTCAATAAAGACTTTTAAAAGTAAGGTTAGACAGCCCTGATCTATTTTATTAGGGATTTTTTCATAAAACTAACTCAATTTTATTTGTTAGTTCAATAGTTTTTTTACTTTCAATTTTATTTGCCTCACCTTTGATTGTCAGAATTTCTAATGTTACAGTTACTTGGAGATTTTAAATTTGTTCTTTTTATCTTTTTTAGTTTCGTGTCCGATTCAATAACCTTCATCTTTCTCTATTTTATTCATGCAACCATTTAGAGTTATAACATTTCCCCTAAGAAGTACACTGCCTGCATCCGATAAGTTTTAGTATGTTGCCTCATTATTGTCATTCTCTTTGTTGAAATTATTGTTTGTATGATATGCTGTTTTACCCTCCTATTTTTTAGGATTAGACTGTTTAGTTTCCATTCCATTTTTAGTCCATCTTTCCATACTTTTTATTGCATGTAACTTTATTGCATTATGTGCATTTAATATTCCTGTCTTTCTGCATTTGATTGTTAGATTTTTTTTAGACTGTAATACATGGTCAGTTTTGGTGTAGTACCATGTACTACTGAGAAAAAATGTATATTCTATCTCTATTAAATTTCCTCCAGAGGTCTATCAGATCTCTCCTTTCTAACATTCTATTCATCTCCTTATACTTCTTTCTTGTTTATTTTGTACTTAAATTTATCTAGTTCTTAGAGACAGAGGTTAAGGTCCCCTTCTAGTATGGTTTTCCTATTTCTTCCTGTAACTCATTTAAATTCTTCTCTAAGAATTTGCTGCTATATCACTTGATGCATATGTGTAATATTTATGTTACTTCATTGTCTATGGTACCTTGTAGCAAGGTGTAATTTCCTTCCTTATTTCTTTTAATTAGATCTTTTTTGCTTTTTCATTGTCTGAGATCAGGATTGCTACTTAATGCTTTTTTTTTTACTTCAGCTGAAGCATAAATATTCTGCTCCAGTCTTTTACCTTTATTCTCTGAGTATCTCTCTACTTCAAGTGCATGTTTTGTGAACAATATACTGTAGAATTCTGGTTTTTAATCCCCTCTGCTATGCATTTTCATTTTATTGGAGAAGTTAATCCCATCATATTCACAGTTTTGTATTTCCCTCAATCCTATTTCTCCCCTATTTTTCTCTCTCCTTTCACCCTATCCCTTCTCACCAGTGTTTTGGTTCTAATCACTCTCTCCCTCAATATATCCTCCTTTCTATCAGCACCCCCTTTTTTCTTTCCCCTTTCCCCTCCTATTTCCCTATAGGGTAGGATAAATTTTTAAATCCAAATGAGTGCATATACTGTTCCCTTTATGAGTCAAGTCCAGTGAGAGTGAGATTCAAGCAATGTTCCCTGTCTCTTCTTTCTCCCTCTACTGTAATAGGTCTTTTCTACCCCTTCATGTAATGTAAATTTACAATTCTTTTTTCACCCTTTAATTTTTTCATACATCATCACATCAAAATCACTCTCTGTCTACCTTATACCCTACCTTATGCCTACTTATACCTACCCCCTAACTACCCTACTGGAGATGTAGTCGTTAAGAGTTATAAATATTATCTTCCTGTGTAGGGATGTAATCACCTTAATCTTAGTGAATAACATACTTTTTCTCTCCTGTTTATCTTTTCATGTTTCTCTTGATTCCTGTATTCAAAGATCAAATTTTCTGTTCAGCTCTGGTCTTTTTATCAGGAAAATTAGAAAGTTCCCTGTTTCATTAAATGTCCATCTTTTCCCCTGAATGATTGTGCTCAATTTTACCAGGCAATTGATTCTTTCCTGGGTTGATCCTGCTTTCTGGGCACTCTTTAAAGGCTCACCCTGTGCATCATTGGTAGCTACTTGCTGTCTAAGTGAGGATGCTTATAGTACATTTGACAATGCCAGTTCACACACACACACACACACACACACACACACACACACACACACACACAAACAGAGGGTCACTACCCAATTCCAGCCTGCCTGACAACAGCTCAGAACATTCAAGACTTACCAATGAAACTTGCTGAGTTTTCCTCCTGGAAAACCAATATTATTCCTTTCTCTTAGATATTCCTTCCCCTATGATAGAACCAGGAATCTGCAAATCTTAAGGCTAAGAGCTGAATAAAGGGAAGCATGTCTAGGGAGCAGGGAACAGCTGTAACCTCCAGATAGCAAGGTCTCCTTGTCACGGGTGACTTAAACTTCTCAATGCCCTGCAGATGGTCAATATGGGCAGTTTTGGCCCCAAGAGTGAGGTGCTGAGAGGCTCCATCCTGGGGTGAGTTAATTGATTCATTGACTTTGTCCTGTGCATGAAACATTTTTAAGACTGTGTGTCCATCAACAAAGGAAAGCTCAACACAATCTTTGCCCTAGGAGAACCTATAATTAATGTCATAGGAGACATTCATATAGGTAGGAAAAGAGCCTTGAAGGGGAGTGAAGAAGTTAGGCAACCCCAACAGCCATTAACTAGCTGGTTCCCCTCCCTCCCTTCACCTATGAAAAGGAGAGGAAGCCCAGAAGGAGGGTCTGGGGTCCCCCGCAGTCTCTCCATAATGATCATTGTTTGATTGTTTTGATCCTGCAGGGTGACCCTCTATCTTTCTGGATTGGAATGCCTCCCTTTGTCCTTGACCTTGGTTCCTCTCTTCCCCATTCTGCCTTCATGTGAAAGACTGACTGTTCCCCTGCAGCCCATCTTGGCCCCAATCTGGGCCTGTCTGAGCCTCAGCCAGCTTTCATTAGAGTCTCCGGGCTCTAGGACCCCTTGAGGCAAAACCGAACGTCTCGAACTGCCTCCTTCCTTTTCAGGCGGAGCTCCACCACCCACTCACCCACCCAGGTGCCCAAGTGTCCCGGGGCTCTCCCTTTGCCCTGGGGAGTCTGGAGATCATGTGATCTGAATCCTTCCCCATTTGTACAGTCCACCCTGACTTCACCTGTCCTGTGATTCGTCTTCTCAGCAACCCCAGATCATAATTGGATCAACAATTCACCTATGCCAGGATCCGGTCCCTTCAACTGGTCCTCATATTCCTGATATGTTCTGGGATCCTCTCTTTCTTGATCACCCTCCTTAAGACCCTCTCTACCTCCTCAGTGTCCTTCAAAACAGACCACAAACTCCGGGGCTATCACTTCCCATGTCTGGGAGATGGACGCAGGAAACGTTCTTGCTAGCTTTTTTTGGCTGACATCATACAAGGGTTTCACCTGGAGCTTGTGGTCCATTCAAACCCCCAATTCTTTTCCAGAATGAGTCTCTCTTTCCTTTAACCTTCCCATCTAATACTTGAGAGGACAAATTTTTCTCCTTGTGGTCCAATCTCTTAGTGTGCTTTGGGATCCTGGTTTTCACATCCAGCTCTGCCACCTGCTATGGTGTCCCATGCCAATCTGTTGAGCATGTCATCTCTGCCAGTATCATTAACAGTCATTGGTAAAAGGATCAGGCAACTTAGGGTGCAAATTAATAGCAGCCAGGATTGGTCCAGTCGTAGAATCCAAGAATCTTAAGGCTAGTTGAGACCTCCAAAGCATGGAGTCCAAGCTGGAGGACAGCAGACGTACCCTGTGATTTAACTGGCATAAGGAACTCCTGAGGGAGGAAATAATTTGTGCTAAATTAGCATCTTTTCCATCACTTAGATTCTCGGGGAGCTGCCAGAAGGTCATACTAAGAGTTAGGGAACTTGTCCAGGGGCACATATCTGGTGGGGGTAGGGGCTGGATTTAAACCCAGTGCTTCCTGACACAGTACAACTCACTGCCCACTAGGCAGCCCTGCCTCTCCAGGCCAACCCTACCTGAAGAGGATCCTCCCTGGGTATCAAATTCCACTGGGGACAAAATGACTTTTGCAGAAGCTTCTTTTTCTCTGACATTGAGCTTAAAGTTGCTGCTCCAATCCCTCTCCCTTAACATTTGCTTCTATCCTCCAGGACCATGTCTAAGAAGATGAAATGTAATCAGAATAATAGGAACTCCTCTTGGGTACAAACAATCAATTGCTCAGGTAGAGAACAAAAGGGAAGAGGGAGGACTCTTGGCCAGAGAAGTAGATACGAAAAAACTCTGAAGATTGTCATGAAACATCAGGTCAGTGTGAATCACTGGGGCAAGGAAACCAACCAAGGCTAGGGGGGATCTTTGGACCATTAAGGGAAGACTGACATCCAAGACATGATGGGACAATCCCATTGTCCTCTTCCCAGGGCAAATCCCATTGGCAGTGTTAGGTCTGAAATTGGGTACCACATTTTAGGAAAGGACAAGATAGCATTTCCAAAGGAGGTCATCCAGGATGGTGAGAACAAAGAGAGCAGCCTGCTCGACCAGCAGCTGAAGGCCCTGGGGATGAGAACAGGAAAGAAAGGATTTTCAGCAGGGGAGAGGGTCCCTCCAATAAGATGGAGAAAACTGTTCTGCTTGATGCCTACAGTCAAGTGATGTCCTGGGGAAGCAACACAAGGAAAATTCAAGAAGGATCTAAAGCAAGGCATTCTCACCATCAAATGCATCTCCAAGAAGCACGGGCAGCCTGTAAGGTCATGGGCTCTCTCCCTCCAAGGTCTCTGAGCAAAGGTTGCAGAACCATTTGGGAAGGCTGGTATAGAGGGAGTTAAAAGGCAGGATTAGGTTATGGTGGATGCCTCCAACAGCTCTTCCACCTCTAAGATTTGAAGATTCTGCTGCTTTTCAAACTCTAGAGACTGGCCCTGGCTTCCTGAGGATGACAATGTGCCCATCTGGGTGCTACTTGTATCTACCTGAAGGCTCTGGGTCCTTCACACAACTTTTCAGGATGAACACATTGGATGGATGGTTGAATAGCTGGATGGCTGGATGGATAAATAGATGGATCACTGGATAGGTGGTGGTAGATGGATAGGTCTGAGGGTGACCAATGGATGAATAGATGGATGTGTATGAGTAAATGGATGTTTTGATGAGTTATTACATAGATGGGACATGCCTTGAGATGGGATGGGATGTTGCTGTCCTTCCTTTATTCCTGGGAAGATTGAAGCATTCATTCAGTCCAAGTGTGGCCAAATCAATAGGAACTTTTATTACTCTGAGCCGTTAACGTGTCTATTGCTTTGGCTCTGAAAGAGCACTGCCCTCCAGCATTCCCCTCCCATTGGCTCCATGCCCAGTGTTTCCATGATGGCAAGTCGCCGATCTGTTTTTTTTTAACATATGAATCTGGAATAGATAAGACTTTCCCCAAGTGTCAAAGAAGGTATGGAATGGCTTACATTTTCTCCCTTAGTGGACAAAAATAGAAGTTGGAACAGCTTAATGGCTCCCACCCACTCCCTCACTAAGACTCAGTAAATTCAGAAATTTCCTCTCATACAGAGAGAGACTATGGCACTCTGAATGGAGCCTATCTTAAATGGCTCAGAAATCTGATTTTGGACTTACATGACCTTTTCTATACAACTGGCCCCAATAAATCCATCTCTTCCTTTTCTTTCTCTCTCCTGCTTCTTTCTCATTCCCTCACCCACTTCATTCTTCTCCAGTCTTTATCCTTGCCTCTGCCTTAGCACTGCCAACTTCGACAGGCATTGTTCCCCTAAACCAAGCAGAGGTGGTCAAACCTTGGATCTGGTAAGAAGGTGAGGTGCCCCATGAGCTTACTGGTGATGAGTTGACTGCTAGAGTAAGCAGAAGGAACCAGGGAAAGGGGGGATCAGAAGCCATCAGAAGGCAGCACAACAGAGTAGAACCTCCTGAATTAGACAGAGAGGTCAGGTGGAGGCCCTGCCATTGAGATGACTGAGCTAAGTCAGCAGGAAAAAATCATTTCCTTTATCATTAGTATTCCTGAATGTGGAGAAAATTCTGCCTGGCTCAGTTTTAAAGCCCTAGTCAGCTTCAGTTCAAAGTTCTGGGGGAAATTATGTACATTTAATAATTGGAAGCAGATTTGAGAGGGAACTTTCAGCCTCCAGGGGTCAGTAAAGAAATCCCTTTTGTTAGCATCAAATGTGCTGGGGCTATGTCACCTGGATACCTAGGTGGAAATGGTCGGTGTGACCTTTGTGACAGACACCTAGAGTGGGGAGTTGTCCATGGTCCCTCTTTTTCTCTCCATGGATAAGCATTAGGGAGGGGGAGAGAGAGAGAGAGAGAGAGAGAGACAGAGAGACAGAGAGACAGAGAGAGACAGAGACACAGAGACACAGAGACACACAGAGACACAGAGACACAGAGATAGAGTTGGAGATAGAAAGAGAGATGCAGAGACAGAGAGGAGATAGAGACAGAGATAGCGATAGAGAGATACAGAAAGAGACAAAGAAGTAGAGAAAGAGAGAGAATGTCCAGAGGATTCACTGAAAGGACCCAGATGGAAAGGGGGATGCCTTCTTTGAGATGGGTGTGAACAGACCCCAGGAAGCTCTAAGTGTGTAGAGAGTCACCACCCTCAAAGCTGGCCCTGTTGAAGGCCTGTGAGCCTGTGCAGAACCACAAAAATGACATCTACATTTGTCACCTTTGGACCACAAGGAAAGTTCGAGGATTGATGTGACTGTTTTCTACTCCAGCCTAGAGGAAGGCAAGGTTTAATTAACTGAAGGAGTTGAAGTCTGCCAAGGACAACCTAGGCCTGGAACTGTTCAGGGTTTTTTCTCTTTCTTAGACCTTGTTTCAAAAGTGTATTTTGTAAGTACATTGATTAGATCAGTCAATCAAGTGCCTACTATTTGTTGAGTCGAGGCAGCCAGGTGACCTGGTAGGTAGAGTTCTAGGCTCTTTCAGACCTCCTTCTGATTGGGTTCTCTAAACCCCTCCAGCCCACCTCTTCCAGGAAGGTTCTCCTCATTGCTTTGAGCTAGAGACCTTCCCTGCTCTGAGCTTCGACTGGCCATGGCTCTGGACCAGTTTCCTACTCAGTAATTTGTCTGCTCTTGGCTCATCTCCTCAGGTGGACTGGAAGTTTCTTGAGGGCAGGTGCAGGGTCTTGTTCTTAGTAACCCTCTGCATCTTACAGCAGAGGGAAGGGACCTGTAACTATGACATTTGAAGGATGACACATTAGCCTTCTCATAAAAGGGGAGAGAAGAATGCCAGGTTTTACAGAGATGGAAACTGAGTCTCAGAGAAGGAAAATAACTTATCCCAGGTCCACAGCTGAGGACTGAGTCAGGATTCAAACCGGTCTTCTGGCTTTTAGCATCCTGCTGATCCAGAAGCATCTTCAAGGAGCCTGGAGGACTGAGAAGGGCACAAAGCACTGGATTTCAGTCCCAAGCCCTCTGCTGCCAGTCATGTCACCTGAAGCAGGTACTTCCTCTTCCATAAAATGGGCACAGCTCTCCCCACAGAGGGTCAAAGAAAATCTGGCACGACAACAGGGACTGCCAGCCTTTGTGGCCCCATGAAGAGGCCCATGAGAACTGATAGGGCTGCCCTGAGACCAGGCAGGAGGGCAGGGGCTGGGTAGGAGGGTCAGAGTGCCAGAACCTGGGCAGACAAAGCAGCACAGGCCTTCATTCCACAGCCTGGAGCCCCAGCTTCCCCTGCTGCTGTCCAGCCCCATTTCCTCTTCTTGGGCAAGCCAAGGACGCCTGGCTTGGCACAGTCCTGGGTCCTGTGAGGTCACACGAGGACATCCTCACCCAAGGAAAGGACATCCAGGTGCTTCATGAATATTGATCAAATGCTCCCCTTCTGTCCTTCCCTCCCTCCCCCTGACTCCTTCCTGTCTACCCCCACAGAGCCCAGTTTCCTCAAAGCAAAGCAGGTCTGCCCTTCTGATCCCCCAGGGCTCACCCAAGGTCTTTCCGTTCATCCCTCCCTGGTGGCATTCCACAACATGACCCCCTTGCCCCTCTCAGTCATTTGGGGGGGGGGGCTCCTGTGGACAGACAGAATGGATGAATTCAGGACAGGGAGGGCTCCTTGATGGGGACTGGCCCCCAGCCCCCACCTCAGACCACATCCCCTGGACTCATGCTAGAAAGCACACTGCTGATCTGAGAAGGGATCACTGGGGCCCAAAGGAAACCACATGAAGAAAGGGAGCCTCCCCTGACCCCTCCCCAGGGCCAGCGGGAACAGACAGGGCTCTGTGGAGAGGACACTGGGGTAGCGAGCACCTGAAAGACCCACATCTAAGTCAACCTTGGCCAGGCCCCAAGTCTGTCGATCTTTAGAAGGTGAGGGGAGTGGTCCTGGACCCCAGGGGCTCAGTCCAGAGCCTGGCAAACAATAGGAGCTTAATCTATGCCTTCTGCCATCCTGAGCTCTTCTGTCGTGGGCTGACCACACTGCTTCTCCCTGTCCAGGCTCCATCCTAATTTGGAAAGCAACTAGATCCCATCCCCTACTCTCCACCATTGAAAGTCTGAGAATGACTGAATCTGAATGTGAACATGAGTGTGCAGGTGAGTGTATGTGAATGTGTGCAAGTGTATTTGTGAATGTGTGTGCTTGTGTGTATGAGTGTGTAGCATACGTGAATATGTGTGTGGGTGTGCACACATGTGAATATGTGTGTGATTGTGTAGATGAATGTGAGCATGTGTGTAAGTGTGTGATTGTATGTATGAATATGAGCTTGTGTAGATGAGGGCAACTATATGTGTGAATGTGTGTGATTGTGTGTATGAGTATGAGCATGTGTGAATGTGTTTAACTGTGTGATTGTGTGCAAGTGTATGTGTGAATGTGTGCATGAGTGTGTGAGCATATGTGAATGTATGTGTGTGAATGTGTGATTGTGTGGATGAGTGTGAGCATGTGTGAATGTGTTTAACTGTGTGATTGTGTGCAAGTGTATGTGTGAATGTGTGCATGAGTGTGTGAGCATATGTGAATGTATGTAAGTGTGTGAATGTGTGATTGTGTGGATGAGTGTGAGCATGTGTGAATGTGTTTAACTGTGTGATTGTGTGCAAGTGTATGTGTGAATGTGTGCATGAGTGTGTGAGCATGTGCGAATGTGTGTAAGTATGTGAATGTGTGGTTGTGTGGATGAGTGTGAGCATGTGTGGATGAGTGCAAGTATATGTGTGAATGTGTGTGATTCTATATGCGTGTGTAGCATTTGTGAATATGTATGTGTGATTGTGTACAAGTATATGTGTAAAATGTGTGTTATCATGTGCATAAGTGTGTGAGCATATGTGAATGTATGTAAGTGTATTGTGAATGTATGTTTGAGTGAGTGCGTGCATGAGTGTGTATGAATGTGGGCATGTGTGAATGACTGAGTATGAGTGAGTGTGTGCATGAGAGTTTGTGTGAATATATGTATGTGTAGGTGGGAATGTGTGTGCCTGAGTGTGTCTGTGCAGGTGTGCCTATGAGAACACATAAGGGCAACTATGGAGTGCCACTGTGCCCAGAAAGCCCAGGCCTAGAATCTGGAACACTCATCTTCCTGAGTTCAAATCCAGGCTCACACTCTTACTGGCTGGGTGACCCTGGGAAAGTCTCTTCACCCTGTTTGCCTCTGTTTCCTCATCTGTATAATGGGCTGGAGAAGGAAGCCTCAAACCCCTCTAGGATCTTTGCCAAGAAAGCCCCAAATGGGTCACAGAGGATCTGTCTTGACTGAATCCACATGGTGCTTGTGTGAAGGTAGGCACGAGGACCATGGGTTTATGAGGATCTGGGGGCAAATGTTCAAAGGCCATTTCGGTCCTCCTGAGCTCTAGGGCTGCTTGGCTTCCACACTCACTGCCTCCTCGGTATTACTGGGACACAAATCCTGACCCAGGTCCACCCTCCCCCTAAGTCTTTCAAGAAGAGAATGTTTTGCACACTTTCAAGTGTTATAGAAAGAGGAACTTTTTGGAAAGAAAGAGAAAGAAAAAGAGAGAGAGAGAGAGAGAGAGAGAGAGAGAGAGAGAGAGAGAGAGAGAGAGAAGGAAGATCCTATTTAAGGAACAGCTAGGTGATGTATGTGGTGGATAGAGCACCTGAATTCAGGAGGACCTGAGTTCAAATCCATCTCAGACACTTGATACTAGCTGTGTGACCTTAGGCAAGTCACTTAACCCCATTGCCCCACAAAAACAAGAGGAGTTTTTTTGACTTTGCAATTAAATGTGTGTAAGAGAAAGAAAACCAAAGAAAAGTCCACGTACAACCTGCTCCTACTGCCCACCCACCATATGCACCCTGCACCCTTCTGACCTAGACAGAGCTTGGGCTAAGAAGCCCCTCTGCCCTTGCCTCCTCTCCCCTGGTTTGTCCTTGAGGAGACCATAAGCCGCATCAGGACAAGGGCTGCTTTGTGGGTTTAGCACAGCACTTGTGGTGGGCACTTAATAAATGATATTAATGGGTGGGTTGGATTTTTTTAAGAAGCCTGGTCTAGCTGTCCTAAAGTCCCCACTCCCTAGAGAACTTAAGCTCCAGCGTCAGTCGAGGACATGGAGCTGAGCCAGTGGTGCCCAGACAGGAGCCTCCGCACTGTTGTTGTATGAGTTCTGCTTCATTCTAGATCAGTTCGTTCAGCTCTTCCTGGGTTTCTCTGACTTCCTCCTTTTTGTCTACAGGCCAATCAGGAATGGTCTCTTACACTTTACACATCTCTGTGCGTATCTGTACATGCCAAGCTTCTCTGCAAGTCCCCAACCGGAGGGCATTTCTTTGTCACTGCAACAAGCGTTGCCATACATCACTTTGCACATAGGAATCTTTTCTCTTTTTATTCAGTCTCTTTGCAGTATAGACTTAGCTGGGGTACTGCTGAGTCAAAGGGTAGATTTTTTAAAAAAATTTAATTGTTATATTTTATTTTTGTCTCACCTAAAATTGCTCCTGTGCCCATTTCTCTTTCTCCTCCCAGAGAACCATCCCTTAGAATAGGAGGGGGGGGGAAGTAGCAAAATTGATCAGTACATTGAAATAATCTGCCAAGCTTGATCTTTGTTATTTTTGCAATATTCATTCCCAGCTGTATCGTGGTAGTCGTTCTTTCCATGGACATCATTGTTGTCATTGAGCTCTGCTGACTTCACTCTGCCTCAGTTCATGTGTATCTTTTCCTACTTCTCTGCATTCTTCCTGTTTATCATTTCTTATAACACCGTAAGATTCTACAGTTTGTTTAGCCACTTCCCAATGGATGGATCTCCATTTGGTTTGCAGTTATTTGCTACCTCTTCCCCAAAATGTCCTATGTATTTTGAGTATATAGAGCATTTCGAATATATAGAGACCTCTTTGGGATCACCACCTCAGAGTGGAATTTCTAGATCAAAGAATAAGGACATTTTGATCATTTTCTTTGCATTGTGACCAACTCTTTTCCAGAATAGCTGTACTAATTCATAGCTCCACCACCGACTCATTCATGTTCCAATTCATTAGGGTTTCCACACAACTCCTCCAACATTGACTTTTCCCATCTTTTGTCATCTTTGCCAATTTACTGAGTGAGAAGTGAGATTCAGAGTGGTTTTGAATTTCATTTCTCTTTTTATTAATGATTTGGAGCATTCTTTCATATGGCTGTTAATCATTTTCCATTCTTCTTTTAAAAATTGCATATCCTTTGTCCACTTCATTGTTGATAGTCTAATCTTAAATATTTTTATTTTCTATAAATCCTTGACATATATCCTTACCCAATGAAAATGATAAAGACTTTTTTCACAATCATTTGCCTTCTTATTCTAGATGCAATAATTTTGTTTATGCAAAAGCTTCTCAGTTATATTTAATCAAAATTTATCTGTTATAATTGCTATAAGGAGATGGGCCAGTCAATGTATTTTTCATCTCACTCCAAACTGCTTTCCAGAATGGTTGAATCAATTGACCATTTCATCCACAAAGTAGGGGCATGATTGTTTTCCTGCAATTGTCATTTTCCCTCTTTTTGCTTTTCTACCAGTGCAATGGGTATGAGATGCAAGCTTAGAATTGGTTTATTTTCATTTCTTTAATGATTAATGAGTTGGAGCATTTTTAAATTGGTAAATTCAGTAGCTTGCTCATTTCCTTTGATCTTTTATCTATCAGTGAATGGCTTCTTTTCTTACAAATTTGAATCTATTCCTTATATATCTTGATTATGAAATCTTTATCAGAGAAGCTTACTGAATCCATTGTTTCTGTTACCTCATTCCCTTCAAATTGTAACTCCAATGGTTTTAATTATGCAAAAATCTTTTAGTTTTATATAATCAAAACTGTTCAACTTCTCTTCTTTGATTCTCCCTATCCCTTGTTTTGTCATCAACTCTTCCTCTATTTATAATTGTGAAATTTTTGCTGTGCATAATAGTACAAGATCTGGCATTGTTAACTCCATTTTCTACTTTGTTCCACATTATTTTCCTTAAGATTCTTGAATTTTTGTTTCTCCAGTTGATATTGTCATTTTCCCTCTTTCTTCCTGTATTAGTACAGCCTACCTATGAATAATGCATACTTCTACAATAATTTAAATTTGTCTTAATTTCCATAAGGCATGTTTTGTAGTTATACAGTAATATATTTCCTAAATGTGTTTTGACAGATAGACTACCAAATCTTTTAAACATTCTTTAGCTATTTTGAATGGAAGTTTTTCCTTTATCATCCTTCTGGTTTTGTTGCTAATATACAGAAAAGCTGATGATTTGGGGGAGGGCTATTTTCACATTCTGTAGTTTTGCAGAAGTTATAATGTATTTCAGTTAGTTTTCTAGTTGTTCCTTTGGGTATCAATTTTATTTCCCCTTTACCTATATTTTCTCCCTCAATTTAGCATTAAAGCTAGAATTTCTAACATTATCTCAAATAATAGTGATGATAATGGAAACAATTGTTTTACCTCTGATCTTATTGGAAAGACTTCTAGGCATTCTTTATTATGTTAAATCTCAGTTTTAAATAGATGCTGTTTACTATTTTAAGGAAAAAAGCATTTATCCCTCTGCTTTTTAATGTTTTTGACAAAAGCTTTTTATTTTTAGCATTTTTTGAAATAATCATGTGGCTTTTGTTATTAATTTTCTCTCTATTATGTTTAATCAATCCTAAATTCCTGGTAAAATAAAAATTAGCCATGGTGTATAATCCTTCAAATGTGTTGACTCGTTGGTAATATTTTATTTAACTTTTGTGTCAGTGTTCATTAGGGATAGAAATTTATATTTCTTTTCTGTTTTATCTCTCTTTTGTCTACATTATCCTTATCCCATTTGTACCATGAAAAAATGTTTGGAAAGAACCTTTTTTCCCCTATTTTTTCAAAACGTTTATGTAGTACTGGAATTATTTGTTTGAATGCTTGAAATAATTTACTTATGCATTCAATTCATCCTAGAATTTATTCCTTTGCAAGTTCATTTATTGTTTGTTCAAATTTCTTTGTTTTTTGACATTGGATTATTTAAATAATCCTTTTTGTTCTGTTAATTCTGTTCTGTTAATAATATCTGTAAATATTCATCCATTTCATCTAAGTTATAAAATTTTTGGAATATCATTAGGCAAAACAGTTTTTACTAGTTACCTTTATTTCCTATTCAGTTATGAATTCTTCTTTTATATTTTCAATAGTTTAGTTTTCCTTTTCTAAAAACAAGATCAGACGAGCTGCTTATCTTCTTTTTAGTTTTTCCTTCAAAAACAGCTTCGATTTATTTATCAATTCTGTTATATTTTTGTTTTCAATTTTGTTAAGATTTGTTTTACAGAATTTCTATATGTGGATTTGTTTTAAATTGTTGCTTTTCTATTTTAAAAAAGGTAGATACCCAGTTCATTGATTTGTTCTTTCTCTCTTTTGTTGCTGAAAGTGTTTGACCACATGCATTTCGCTACATTCCATCTTTACAATGAAGAAGGTGGTAAAAGAAGAGTTTGCCTAATACTAGAGATCTGTAATTGAAACAATATGCTTCTGTTATGTTCACCTGCCTTCTCTTTGCACCGCCCTAGATCACAGGTTCTTGCGCTTTCCCTCTCCCCTTTTAATTATCCCTTCATGTTCCACCATCCCAAACTAGACGTTGTTTTGCATATTATTACTCCCACCTAATTTGCCTTCCTTCTTCAATTTCCCTTTCCCAGTACCCACCTATTTCCCTCTTGCCCTTAATGTCTCTCTATATAACATTCCTTTTTCCATATATAAGTTCAATCTCTTGTGTAGTTCAGAGGAAAATCATTTTCGTAGGTTTCCTGTGATCTTGAGTCTTTCTTCTTTATTTCTGTATTCATTACCTGTTGCCTTCTTTCTTTCCAGTATATTTCTCTTTTCTTCTTTCCTAAGACCATCAAAAACAGTAAGAAACCATTCCAAAATCCTCTCTTTGTCTTATTTAACTTTCTCTATGAGCCTTGAAGGAATTACAGTTTTGAGATGTGTTTCTTTTCTCCTTATTAGAATGTAAACAATTTCTCATCCTCAAACAATCCCTTTCAGTTGATGAAATACATTTACCTTTCTGTCTCTTTTTACTCTGGTGTTTACCTTACAGAATTTTTTCTCAGTTCTAACCTTTTCATCGGGAATTCTTGGAATCCTCCCATTTCCTTAATGGAAGTATGGAGTATTTTCAGTTTTATCAAATTGTATTTGGTTTTGCCTGATAGCTGCTATTGTTGCTGGTTGTCTTTATCATTTAGGATATTGTATTATAAGCTCTCCTCTCCTTTATAGTTGCAGGAGCGAAGGTGACTTGGCATCTAAACTCCTTCTTTCCGTCTCCTTGAGATTTGAAGTTCAACCTTTGTCATCGAAGAGAACCCATGTCATCATAAGCATGATGATGTGACTTGCACAATTAAGTTTATTATAGTCAGAGGAGTGTTATGCAAAAACATCCTTCTCACTTGACTTGTGATTTATTTTTTAACCTGAAAGCTTTGGACTTGGATTATGATGTTTGTGGAATTTTCATGGAGGGATACATTTGGGTAGTGACCAGTGAGTTCCTTTTACATTACCTTTTCCCTCCAATTCTAATAGATCCTCGCAGTTTTTATTTATGCTTTTTTGAAATAAGGCTTTTACATTTTTTTTGGTCATGATTTTTAGGTAGTCTAAATCTCTTCAGTTGGTTTTGATGGTGACTATATTAAACCAAAAGAACATTGTACACAATCATGAATATATTACATTTTCTTTTGGCCATTTTTTTTCTCTCAGCCTTTTGATTTTAATTCAATTTTTCTTTATTTTCAATTCTGAATTCTCTCCTTCCTTCCTCACCCTTTTCCGCCTATTGAAAAAGTAAGCAAGGGAAAACTTAGTTTTGTCTATCTCTCTCTTTGTCTCTCAGCCAGCTGTCTCTCTCCCAGCACCCAGGCTTGGGCTCCCTGCTCTCTGCCTTCCTGCCTCGGCCACTCTTGTCTCCCGCTAAACTCCCTAGCCCCCAGACTCCTGCTCCACGTTTACTGGGAGTGAAGCGGTGGTGAAGCTGAAGAAGTGGTCCGCCACCTAAGTCTCAGGAAGGGCCGCTTCTCTGGGGCTAACTGCAGTTCCACTGCTCACATCGATCCCCAGCCCCTCTATGGGAGAGTTTCTCAAAGGCAGTGACTGTAGGATTCCTGGTCTCCCTTATCTACACTGAGACCTCTCCCCCTGCCTTGGATACCAAGGTTCCCCCAAATAAGCTCAGCCTTTGTTCCCTTGCCATACTCTGGAGCACTCCCCCCAGTTTTGTAACTGCAATGAATTATTCCACTCTCCCCTGACTATGGTCCCCCCTGCCCCCTGCCTCTCTCCTGTCCCTCCAACCAATGGCTCACCAACTTCACAATCCCGAGGGACCCAGAGCTGAAAGGGACCTTAGAGACATCCTGCTTTTATAGAGGGAAGAGGCCAGGCCCAGGGTCATGCAGGAAGTGGGCAGGTCCTCGGGACCATCCAGCTGCAGGGCTTCAGCCCTATTGATGCGCCTTTTACGATGTCTCCCCCTCTGATCCTTCTCCTCCACCAGCTGGGACTTCTTGCCCCCTAACTAGCCCCTCTCTCCCAGTGGGATAGGAAAGCCTGTGTTCCCCCTCACCTGTTCCAGCACCTGTTGTGGCTCCCACATGCCTTCAGGACAAAGTCTGTCCTAAAGGCCCTTTTTACTTTCATTCCTCTCCAAGCCCTCCCTCTTGATTTCTTTCTTCCCCGTGCCCTCCTTCCCTCTTTGGTCCCTCCTTTGATGTAGCATCTTCCCCTATTAGAATGGGAACTCTTGGAGGGCAGGGACTGGTTTATTTTTGCAGTCTCAGGCACTGGACAAGTCTAGGTGCTTGCCACGTGCCTCCACACCTGGCTCTAGCCTGCCCCTCTGCCCGGCAGGGATCAGCCTAGGCTCCTTGGTCCTCGTCTTGCTCTCCCATCATTCCACCATCCTTCAAGTCCCAGCTCCTTCAGGAGGCCTTCCTTGGAGGCTCATGACCACTCCCATAGCCACTGCCTTATTGAGTAGCGTCCTGCGCATACCAATCCTTTATTGGGTGACTCTCCCATGGGCCCCCATGGTACCCCCTCCCAAGGTCCAGGGGCTAGCTTTCTCTCTCAGGCACAGAAAGGAAGGTGGCCACCTCCTGGTGAGGCCCCAGGAATGGGGGAGGGCAGGCAATGGCCCCATGCTAAAAGAGTTAAAAGTGAAGCCAGGGTGGGGGGAGGGAAACAAGATTAGGGGAAAAATGTAAAATTCAAAATAAATAAAATCTCAAAAAAAAAGAAGTGAAGCCAATCTCAACCCATCCTTCCTGATTCTCTCCAGAATTCCCCTGCCTGCTGCACCCTCTGTGGGAGTTTCCCTAGGCTGATCGGTGGCGCCTTCACTGGGAAAAGTGCCTGGGAATCCATCGCCACCTTCGCCCAGCTGGCTGCCCACTCTCGGGATCCTCCCCTCCCCACCCTGTCCTGGGTCCTCCCGGAGAGGTTTAGGACAGGCTCTAGCGAGGCACCAGCAGGGCTTTGTCACCAAAGGAACTGGGTGGAACAATTAAGCTAGAGAATTTTCCATTGCTGACTTAAACTAGTTGAACTCTACTGAATATTCTCTTGGGGGAAAAGATGAAGGTTAATTATAATAATGAAAGTGGAGCAAAATATGTCCAGTGTCTGACAGCCCACAGCCTGGGGGAGGGGTGGGGGCTTCAGAAGCAGACCCGATCCTGGAAGGAAAAGCTTCCTACCCTGCTCTGGCCTGATTGGCACAAGAGAGCCCAGGTGCCAGCCTGAGGCACTCTCTGAAGCCCCCTTCCCCATGATCTACTGCCCTCAGCTAACATAGAGGACACAGCAGGAAAAAAAATAGGACAAAGGAAAAGGAGGGAGAGAGACAGGGAGAAGGGAGGAGAAGGGGATGGAGGGAGAGAGAGAGAGAGAGAGAGAGAGAGAGAGAGAGAGACAAAGAAAGGAAGAAAGGAAAGAAGGAAGAAAGAAGAAAGGGAGGAAGGAGAGGAAGAGACAGGGAAAGTCAAAGAGAGACAGCGGCACAGGCCTGCAGAGGCCGCAGGGTGAAGGAGGCCCAGCCAATGACGCTTTGGCCCTTTTCCCTCTGGGCCCAAGGCCAAGGTGCTGGCGCAGTAACCGCACAAACAGTCCTGCTTGAACCCCCCCACCCCCACCCCTGCTTTTGTTGCACCAATAAATCTCCCCCCAGATCCCTGTGGGCAGGCCTCTGGGCTCTCCTCTTTTCTGAGGAGCTCTAACTAACTGGAGAGTCACTGTCTGCACAAAACCAGTTAAAATGGGGACAACTCAGGAGGCTGTTGGTTGTCTAGGACCTGTTCTGAGGGGGCATCCAGGGGGCTCGCTGACCGGGGCAGGCCCTCAGCCACCTGAATGCCTTCTTCCCTTCCTCCCCCCCCCATCCCCGTCAGCCTTTCTCCCCTCCCTCTCTCCTCCTCTCCTCTTTGCTCTCCTTGTTACACACACACACACACACACACACACACTCACATCCCCTGTGTCAGTGTTTGCCATCCTTCCCTCCTCCAGTCCTATGGTCCCCAAGGCAGCTCAGATCCACAGAGTGACCTCCAAAGCCCCCTCATGGTCCCTAAAAAACCCTCAGTGTCCATTTCACTGTGTGAAAGGGGGACTTCAAACTTCAGTTGCCTCTGCCCCCACTTTGGCTCGGAAACACCAGAAACGACTTAGACAGAGGCCGGCCAGAGGCACCTATTAAAGACACTGCCCCACTGTTAGAAGTGGCTCCTCAGTAGGCTCCAGACCCAACCCCTGGGGCAGGCCTTGGGTCTTCTTGATATCAGATTAGTTAGAGCTGATGGATGGGGCAAGGTCTCGTAGGCTGTTGGGCTGCTGCCTCTTGGGCAGAGACAATTCCTTTATTCTTTCTTGTTTCTGAGGTTCTGTAGAGACCCTCAGGGAGATGCTTCCAGGTGTAGGTGCCGAACCCATACTTCTCCCTTAGACCAGTGTTTGCCAATTTGGGGAGGCCACTGGGGCCAGGCAATGAGAGGCGAGATTCTAGAGCTTTATCCCCAGTGAAGTAACCAGTAAGGCTGGAGACATGAAGAGGATGGGGTAGGGAAGAGGGAAATCGTGGGGATGAGAGAGGACTCTGATGCCCACAATGGTCCATTGGTCCAAGAACAGTCAGGAGAGCCGAGGAAACCCAGACAGACCAACAAGGGCCCCGCCCTGAGATTCCCTTCATCCTTCATTTCTCATGATGGACGGCACCACATGGGCTTGTGGAGGGAGATGATTATCCAACATTTGGCCTTGAGGAGAAACGGACTTCCTGGCGCGCGTCACCCAATAGCTAATGGCCCCTACATGAGGCCGGCACATCTGGCCCAGATCACCCAGATGCTCCATCCGGATAGTGCCAAGCCTTCAGATACTTGGCCCGAGCCCACAGCTCGACATGGTGCTGAAGGCCCAGCCAGGCTGTCTCGGATGCGGCCTTTCCCTTCCGCCCAGATGTTCTGGTATTGCAGAGTCTCAAGGCTGTGGGGAGTGGGGAGGCTGGGCTCTGTCTTCAGCTATTAACATGTCCAGTGAAGAACTCCAGCCACCGGGCAGGCTGTGGGGCCAAGGGACAGAGGGCTGGTTTGGTGGATGGCATCTGATGACAGCCTGTCTGGTCTCTCTTTGTGGGGACTGTGGGGACACTTGTCACCCATCAAGAATTCTATGCTGCGGAGGTAGAGACAAGATGGTGTGTTCGTGAAGGTCCCTTCTAGATTTGACCAGCTAGGCTAAGTAGCCAGTCTTTCTATGAGGGCAATCCAGTCACAAATGCGAGAGGGGAATCTCACATCTTTTATTATTCGTCAACCTTTCTGGGTCCTGTGGAGACAGGAAGAACTGCATCCTGGCCCCATCTTGCCTTAGAAATAGAGGGGCAGAAGCAATAGTCCTGCCAGCACCATCCATTGGTTGTAGTGGTAATAGTGGATAGTGGATAGTGGTAGTGGAAGTAGTAGTAGTAGTAGTAGTAGTGGTAGTAGTAGTAGTGGTAGTAGTAGTGGTAGTAGTAGTGGTAGTAGTGGTGGTGGTAGTAGTGGTGGTAGTAGTGGTGGTAGTAGTACTAGTAGTAGCAGAAGTAACAGATGTCCATTGGATGGATGGATAGATGGATGGATGGACGGATGGACACGTGGATGAACAAGAGGGGTGGATGGGTGCCTTCCCCGAGCCCCAAAGTCCATGGGTATGGGACTCTCTTCCCTTGGGTGGCTATCAGTGCCTATAGGGGAGGGCTCAGGAATAAATGTCAGAGTGTGTCTGAGTCCCCTAGCCTTTCTCCTCCATTCCTAAAAGTTATTGAGAACTTACAGGGTTGAACCTCTGCTAACAGTGGCTCAGGGGCATACAGTAGGTCTGTGTTGCATATATGCACCTGGAAAGCTGGAGGTGCCCAGGCACCTTGGAGTGAGTGTGAGAAAGAGAAAGGAAGAGTTTGCCCCAGAGGGTGCTGGGCTCATTTCCCTGAAAGGTTCTGAAGTTGGCAGCACAAAGCCCCGTCCAAAGTGAGACTGAGTCCGCCATGCCTCCAAGCTACCTTGGCCACATCTCATCATCTTTCTGGCTTCCTGATTTGAATCTCGGACACAATTATCCCCTTGAGGCCAAGGGCTGGTTCAGTCCTCTGGGTCCTCAGACCATACCTTGGCAGGATGATACCCAGATGTTTATATGTCCTAAGCCACTGGGTTATGAGAAAGCAGAAGGAGCATGAGGCCAAGGAGTGAGAGGTCCAAGAATTCAATTCCACTGAGAGTTTGAGACCTCAGTAGAAGCAAGAAAGGGCCTCTGGCCTAGGGGAGGTTGCCCTCCAGACACCCAGAAGAAGGGAGTGGAGAGAACAAGGGGGCCTAGAGGCACATGACCCATCCTGACCCATGTGGAGGGACTGTAAGCTGGCCCTGTCCTGGGAGTCCTCTCGTCCTCTCTCATCCAATCCAAAGCAAGTCAAAAACACACTGATCAATAAAACATAATGAGCTGACCAATCAGTGAAGTGCCTTCTCCGGGCTACTCACTGTCCTTGGACTGAGATTACCGACAAGAATATCAGGCCATCACTGACCTCAGGAAGCTTCCCTTCTAATGGAAGAGATGCCAGAGAACAATGAATTCGAGGGAGTTTAAGGAGGGTGGGCACCGGGGCAGTAGCGGGGGGGGGGGTCATCAGGAAAGGCTTCATGGTGGAGGGGCAGGAGAGTAGACATCAGGAAGGAATGAAGGATGTGCCAGACTCTGTGCTGGACATGACGATGTCCTGCCCTCCAGGAGTTTATATTCTATCTAGGGAAATAAGCATCTATTAAGGACCTACTCTGTGAAACATCAAATCACAAACCGTCCCTGCCCTGGAGGAGCTTACACCCTCCTTGGAGGGGTGTGGTGTGTACCCAGAGGTGTGCATGTGGGGTGTTTTTTTAGTAATGACTTTTTTGTTTGTATCCCAGGCTTTATCTCGGTGAACCCACAAAGCGCTCAATAACTGCTTGTCTCCTTCCTAATACCTATTTCTTTATATTTTTTCGATTCACCGGTATTTTTTGGCTTTCCTCTTCCCCACCCCTATTGGGAAAAAAGAAAAACAAGTGTTCACATTGTAGAGGTTCCAAATGTATGTCTTCGTAGTCTCAGATTTAGACTTCTAGGCCTTGGGAACTTCTCGTAGGAGATGGCCTGGGAAACGGGGCAGGTTCCTCTCACTGACTTGGGACAATCAGGGACTCAGTACTGATCTAGGTCTGGAACCAGAGGGAACCCAGAGCCCCCACTCGCCGCCGTTCACCCCGCTCCACCTTTATTGGGTGCTCCATCCTGGTCAGACCAGTGGGGTCACTATGTCCATTTTAGGATGTACATGGACAAACTGGTCACGTCCAGAAGAGAGCAGCTGACATTGTGAGCAGACAGGAGGTCAGGACCCAAGAACATAGATCTGGAGGGGGAAGGGTCACATGAAGTCAGCTGACCCTCCCAAGTGCATCTGAAGGATCCAGGGATGGTTAGCCTGGAGAAGGCTGGAAGGAGAATGTGGGGTGATCACAAGGGTGATCAGCATGTACACATCCCCCTTGGCAAGGCAGCCCCTCCTGGAAGAAGAGATTCCAGGGAGAAGCTGCAGAGGCCAGGGTGGCCCCATCTGGAGAAGAGGCTCGGACCCCTACCTGGAGCTGTCCAACCTGGGCTGGGAAGATGTGGAAGATCTCTACCTTGGGAGTCATCCTGGGAGAGGAGGGACTCCATGACCCCCAGACCCCCTCCCAGCTCTGCAGGGCTAGTTCACTAGCGTTTGTACGGTGCTTCCTGTGGGCCAGGCACGGTGCTGACCATTTCACAAATAGGGCCTCGTTTGATCTTCACAACAACTTAGGCACTATGGTTAGGCTCATTTTACAGATGAGGAAACTGAGGCAAATGGGGATTCAATGACGTGCCAAGGCACGTCCAGCTAATAAGTATCTGTGAATGGATTTGAATTCAGTGTCCCTGGATCCAGACACCTGATGCCCACCTCACCAATGTGTCACCATCGCTCACTTCCTATGCCTTCCTTTCCATCCACAGTGACTGTGCCTGGGTTCCAGCCCCTCCATGGGGACCTCATTACCTCACCACCAAGCTCAGTCTTCACAGGCTAGTGATTTAGTCTCTCATCCTTGCTGTGGGTCTGCCTCCCTTTGTAGCCCTCTGTCCAGATTTTGGGGCCTCCACCCTGGCTCTCTTGAGGACACAAGCTCTAAGCCCGGCAACTGTTCCCTTTTTCAGTGATTCTTCCAGGTGGAAGCATCCAGGGCAGACAGCTGTCATCCCCAGGTATGGTGGTGCTTCTCAGTTCCAGCCCCAGGGCCACTGTGACCCCCACCATGAAGGTGGATGCCCTCCTCACTCCGAAATGTCCTCAACCTGCAGAGCTCTATCAGCTCCTGTCCAGGGTGCCTTTCAGCCCAAAGCCAAGGCAGAACAACCTGGGAGTCAGGGCTGTGAGTCTGCGCAGAACAGGATTCGGAGGCTGGGTTCAAATCTTCACTCTTTTCCTTACTGGCTTTGTGACTGTGGCTCTTCCTCTCTCTGGCCTCAGTTGGCTCTTTTGTAAAGTGGGGGGTTGGGGAGCTGCTCCTCAGGGCCAGGATTCTAGGGATGGTTCCTGGATCCTTTCACATACTTGGTGTTGGGGCTGAATCAGAACCTCCCCCTCATTCCTTCTTCCCCTTTCTGGTTCTCTCCCACCTCCAGGCCTGGGACCAGGCTGCCGGGAACATTCTTTCTGTCCTCCCCCACCTCTCTGAGCCCTGGGCTCCCTCCAGGTTTCTCGGGTTAGTCTCCCATGGGAGGCTTCCAACAAATGAGGTGGTCACCTTATTTGAACTCATAGTGTTGATTTCCAGTAGATCCGAACCCATTTCATAATTATAAAATGGTTTGAATTCAAATCCAGCCGTGCACTTCAGGGGATTCATCCCTAGAGGGTAGATCAGTGAACAAGCCTGTGGGTTTGGGGGCAGGAGCTGGCTTCGAATCCTGGTTGTGCCCACCACTAGATGCTATCCTTGGATAGGGCACTTTATTCTCACTGGGCTTCGGTTCCCCCCTTCCTAAAATGAAGAGGTTTAACTCGGCGGCC
Source organism: Macrotis lagotis (assembly GCF_037893015.1). Lineage (NCBI taxonomy): Eukaryota > Metazoa > Chordata > Mammalia > Peramelemorphia > Peramelidae > Macrotis > Macrotis lagotis. The sequence continues at coordinate 276,095,981 of NC_133660.1, forward strand.
TCTAGGGTCTCCGGCATTCTACAATCTACACAAACTTGAGGGTAGAGAGTGGGTGTTTTTCTCCTTAAATGCCCAGATCCTGGCACATCCTAAGTGGCCAGTTGAGGCTTCCTTCATTCACTTTGGTTGAAGGCCTTGAATCGCCTAGCTAGAGCGAGCTGCCCTTCCTCCCCCCGCCCCTCCCCTCGGTACTCACTGAGGCCTAACGGGCCATTTGACTTGTCGGTGTGGCTTAGCCTTCTCGGCAGATTCTGAGCTCCCCAGGGCAGGGGCCTTACATCCCCATGTATTGTACAGTGGAGGTGCTGAGTCAGGGGCTTTGGAAGGAGCTGGAGTGGTGGCCAGCTTAGGAAATGGTGCCCTCCAGGTGCCTGTGGCCCCCCCTGCACCCCACCCCCAATTGGCAGCCACCGTCAGTTCAGTAAAAAGCTTCTATGTTGTTAATTCTGCCCCTTCAACTGGCCCTCTGTGGCACCCAGCAGAGCCAGCCCACCCTCTGGGGAAGAGGGTCCCCCTTGAAGATACAGCTACCACTCTTCCTCTCTGAATTACCCTCCTTCCCCTGGCCTCAGTGCACCAAGTTTCCCTTGTACTAGCCCCAAAGGGAGAGGAAACCTTTGAACCATCCCTCACCACTCCCAGGATAGCCCCTGTGTTCCACAGCCTCAGGCCCAGATTTGGGGGACCCACAGACCATGCACAATCTTCTCCCCCATGAGTTAATTTAAGTTTAAGTGGCATCAGGTATAGGATGTGTGTGTGTGTGTGTGTGTGTGTTTGTGTATGAGCATGTTTCCTGCCATCCAAAGCCCATGAGCCTGGAAAGGGCCGCCCTGCGCACAGCTGGAGGAAGCCACAGATTCTCACGCCTTGGGCCCACAGAGGACATTCCTGCTGCTATTCCAATCTGTAATGTTCTGGTACATTAACTCGGAAACTGGGAACCCAGTCTGGGTGTGGTGGGAATGGATGGTTTTTCGACAACTTTCCAATTAAGGAGATAATGACGCACAATGGGAAATACAGGGAGTTGGGGCTGCCAATTCTGGACTGTGCGCTATCAGAGGACCTTGCTAGCTTCCAGGCTGCGATCTCTCCGCTAGGAAAATGCTGTGGTTTTTCTTCTGGTGAAAGAGAGAATCCCATCTAGTGGCCTTCAGGCCACTAACTCTGCTTATGATTGCATCGGGTCCCAAGGTCAGACCGAGCATCGCTGCCAAGAATCCGTTTGAATCCACCATTCCTCCTCCTGCCTCAGGCTTGTCCTTCATAGTCACAGTACTCCGAGCCAGCCTGTGACAGAACTGAAGTCCCAACAAATGGTCTCTCAGTGTTTTGACTGAAGAGCCCCACTCGCCCAAGGCAGGCCGTTCCAATCATGGCTGTCTATCATCACCAGGAACGTTTCTGGCCTTGAACCTAAACCTGCCTCTGTTTTTCCCATTCAGGGCTCCACCAGGGCTCCTCCTTCAGTGCTCTGGGACAAACTGGACCAGCCTAAGCCCCTGACACTAGGTAGCTAGCTGGTCTCTCCCAAGCCTTCCCTTCACCAGACTATCCATTATTAGGACCTTTAAAACAAGTCTCATAAAGTGTGGCCTGCCACCTCTTCTCATCCTTGACGCAAACTGCCTCAAGGGTCCTGGGAAGGACAAGGTGTATTCAGAGGAGTGTGTTTCTGGACCGGTCCTGGCCAATGAGCTTCCCTACTCTGTTGATGTCACAGGCAGATTCTCCTGCAACATCCCCCTCACACCAACCATAATCCCCTCTGCCAGGGCCATTACTAAGAAAGTAGTGAGAGGTGCTCCCAAGGGACTCTGAGTCGGTTCTCCAGATATCTCAGCTAGAAGTAGGGATTCACTGATTCATCACCTTCCTGGGGATCTGGCTAAGATGATTTCCCAGTAAGCACAACATTCCCAGGTCTGGAAGGACACAAGTCATTATAAACCAGAAAGGACTGAATGGCTGACAAAGCTCTTGACTATACCAACCTCTGCCCTCTAGCCTGTATTCTCTCTCTGTCTCTCTGTCTCTGTCGCTGCATATGAACTGTTGCTATCTCCTCTGTATCTATAAAGCTACCTGCTTATCTCCCACATTTCCAATATTTTCCCTTTTTTTGCATCCCCAGTGCTTGGCAGAGGGGTTAGCATACAGTAAGTGCTCAATAAAGGCATATCGACCAATTCCCTTGTGGGTGGACTGTGAATGCGTTTTGAACAGGTGACTGTAGCTACATATCTATCCTCAAATTCTCATGACCCAACAGCCTATGTCTCGTCAGGGATCCTTGTTGGTTGAGTTCATGGGATGCTGTCCAGGGAAGACCCTTTGACTCCAGCAGAGGATCTCCAGCATTTCATGGGCTCCTTTCAGAGACAATCCAATTTAGGTCACATTTGCCAAACTCCACGGTGTGTATCTGCTATCAGCTTTTGTTTTTGTTTTGTAGAATGAGGTCTGTTTGTTCCAGAAAGTATTTCTGTATATTTTTAGCTATGGGTTCTGAAAATATCTCGAAGTCCTCTTCCTCCTTCTGGATGCAGAAGTGTTAGTCTTTCCATAGCTGCCTGGGCTTTGGTAACGCTGTGCAAGGTTCCACACCCATTGTTAGCCATTTTACTATGACAGAAATATATATTGAGCCTTGTGTTGTACAGGTCTTAATTGCACTTGTCAAATGTGCTCTTCCCACTAAGCTTTGTCTTCAGGATTCCCATCAACCACTTGCCATACGCAGCCACAATGGCCCCTTTGATATTTACTTTCTATGCATCTTGCCTGTAGAAAACCAAGGCTTGGTATTACCATTATCCAGTGGCCCAATTTGGCCTCCAGATTTAAGCTCAGAATCTCTCATTTCAATGTTTTTTGGTGCACATTAGAAATTTTACATTAAGCCAACTCAAATGATATTTTAACGTCAGTGGAGGCAGCGCCCTGAGAGGAAGTCATAATTTAATTCACTTTTCAGTAGAGCCCTAGAGCTTGGTCCCACAGATGCTCATCAATTTTCATCTGCACATGCTTTAATATGGTATAATTCCCTTGGGTTTAATGGCCATACTCAGCTCTGTTCGGGTGGAGCTGAGATCAAACAGAACCAGCTATTTTTTTTTAGGTTTTTTTTTTGTGCAAGGCAATGGGGTCATGTGGCTTGCCCAAGGCCACACAGCTAGGTAATTATTAAGTGTCTGTAGCCCAGATTTGAACTCAGGTCCTCCTGACTCCAGGGCCGGTACTCTATCCACTGTGCCACCTTGACATGATTGTCTTGGTTGGTTACATCAAATTTTCAAGAATTAGACTTATATTTGCCATCTGTAAGCATCCCGACACTTTGAGAAGGGCATGTTTAACTACCATTGAACTGATAACAAGCTGCCGTTTTGGTGCACACTTCTCTTGCTCCTCCAATATATTGCTTTCTTCCAAGTAAAAATATTTTGAGTGATATGACTCAAAGTGTGTAAATTTAATTTGCTTGTATTTTGAGGGTCATGATATTCCCATCTTTTTCTAATAAATATTTGATCTCTAATGCTGAGTACCTTAAGTCCTTGAGCAGGTCATTCAAGCTCCCTGGACCTCAGTTTCCTCAACTGTAAATGAACTAGATGTTCACAGAGGCCACTTCCTGAGCTAGACCAAAGTTCCTATAATAACAGGTCAGCCCTTCTGGTAAGAAAATGGTATCAGATTTTCATGAGAAGGGAAATAGAAAGGACTTTGATGACAGAACTCATGTTCTACCAGAACTGATTGATCTCTCCTGGAGCCACCACTTTTTGGTTTTCAGCCATTCTTTCCTTCATGATACCAGTGGGACACATGCTTTCTCTCTGTTTCACAAGGGCTCCAACTTAAACAAACCTCTGTAGACTATAGAGAAAACCAAAGACTCTCTGAATCCTATAGACTTAGTTTCATATTGAATTGTTCATTCTGTTCTTTGCTTTGACTCTAGGTTGCATTAAGCCTTTGGCTTTTACTTTTAATTGTTGATTAATGGAATCAGAAACCCTTTCCGGGGTGGCTAGATGGCGCAGTGGATAGAACACTGGCCCTGGAGTCAGGAGGACCTGAGTTCAAATCTGGCCTCAGACACTTAGTAATTACCCAGCTGTGTGGCCTTGGGCAAGCCACTTAACCTCATTGCCTTGAAAAAACCTAAAAAAAAAAAAACCTTTCCTTCTCATTGCCATTTGTTGGACAATATGGTGTTCAAGATTTCCACTTTGTCTTCTGCTCAGACTGGGAGACACCAGTGTCCTTCCTACTGGACTTTCTGCAAGGCTTCCATGGTTTTCCCAAGTTGCTTCTATCATAGTGGTATTTGATCCCTCCCCTTAAGAATATTCCTTAATAATCTGACTTTCTTCCTTTACTCTTGGCCATGGATGATGCACAGCCTTTTGTGGACAGGTCCTGAAATCTTGCCACTCTCAGTTAAATGTTGGAGAATGAATCTGCTCATGATGATTATAGTAGATACTAGCCTTTGTAAATCATTTGGGTTCAGGGAGACCACTAGTTGGATTCATGACATCACACTCAGAAAGAACTAGTGGAAATTTCATTCTCAGGATGTACTTCTCCCTTTCAAAAACACTTGAGGCATCAGCATTGTTGCCTTGCATTTTGAACACTTGTGATATCTCCTTCTATCATTTCCTAGCAAAATCTGACTCAGTCTACAAGTCTAAGAGTCTTGAGGATGCTCCTCTTCATGACTTCCGTTGGCCATGACCTTCTCTTGAAGCACCTACCAAACTCAGCCAAGGCTATCATTTTTATTCTTGTTATCTTGCTTTGTTTGAAAGAGTTTGGATAAAAAAAAGATAAGAGGACAAGGCACCAGCTTGCTATTTTTCTCTCATAGTTAATGTTCTATGAACCTTTGAACGGTAGAAAAAATAACTTTTCTCATTGGGTCCAAGTTGGGACTCTTCTGAAGTCTCCCAGGAAGTCCCTTTGCCATGGCTCTGATTGCAAAACCACAATGTGAAAGTGTCCTTCATCCTGTTCTTTCACGGCTTGGGATCCTTCTGCCCATGTGCAAAAGTTTGAAAGCTTTGCGTCACACATTAGAGATCCTCATCTATTAAAAATGGTGATTTTGAATCATTGTTGTATCTGGCTGATTGTGGGCAAGAGCTTGTTCTGGGGTGAGGCCCCAGTTTCAGGATGGTTTAATGGTTGGGTTCTCATGGATAGTCTGGCATCTGTACTTAGAGTAGGGTGTTTTGTCGCCTGCTAGTTCCTGAAGAACAGGGAGCTTCTGGTGGTTAATTCTGGTCTGGACAGAGTGAGGGTGACCTGCAGGGATGCTTTGCCCAGCATGGACCATTCCATTTCTCACATTATCTACAATAACCAAAAAGTCTTAAGAGTGATCCTTCTGAAATTTCTGGTGGTGATATCATCGTTGGTTGTGTCGTTGTTACTAATATGGGACTAATGTGGGATATTTTTATTCCTAATATTTGCCACACGATTCAATAAGCCTAGTCAGGCTAGATCAGTTGCTTCCTTCTGTGGGTTTCCCTGCATCTCTCCATCTTCCCTGTGAAGGACACACCTTGGACCCAGACTCAGGGCAATCTTCCAAGCTGAGGCTCTGTGTACCCTCACCCTCCCCTGAGACTGCCTCCAGGTAAGGCCAGTCTTGTGTCTCTAGAGATCATCTGAGGAATGCCTTCTTCCTCCAAGAGAAGGGCAGAGTCTTTCCTTGCTGGTCAGTCACCCATCTGCTTACAAGGTCTTCTCCCATCCTGGAGCCCTTGGGATGAATGAGGAGAGCCGGTGCTCCTGGCTAGGCCTCACCAAGTAGAAAGTGGATCTTTGCAAGGCAAGCCATTCCTTGGGAGGAGCTCTGCATTCCATCACTGCCTCCCCCCACCTCCCGGCTCCTTGGGCCCAGCTCCCACACGTTCTGAGGGTTAACAGGATCAGTAGCTTATTGCATTCTGCTCATTTGTCTTTCACATGAGCAGGCTCTGCTAACACCACTGAATTCCGGCATATTTGTGGTTGCCGTCAGATGGCCCCGGCTCCGGCTCCCCGGGATGGAAGCCACGGCAGCGGCTGCAGAAATATATTCCATTGTTTTTGCCAGTTTCTGAGGGGCCGGGCTGTACCCCACCCAGCAGGCTCTGGGCCGTTGGTATGGTCAGTGGGGGCCTGACTGGGTGTCTGCCTCAAAGACCAGTGCAGCTGGGGGAAAGAGGGCACTTCAGGATGAGGAGGGAAGAGAGCTTGGGGCCCCATGGCCAGAATTCTTTAGGGACTCAGCCCCAGGTTCCAGGGTTTCTGTGACCATGGCCATTTCTGGGCCCAGTGCTAAAGGAGAAGAGCACTGATGGGGGAAGGGACAAAAGGATTCTGTGGCACTCACATCACAGATGCCACATTCCTGCATGCCCCCCCAAGCTCCATGTGTCCCTCCACCTGTGCCCAGCTGCTGATCTATGCCCCTCCCTGAGGGTCCCCACTGCCTCAGCTGTCAGCTCAGTAATACCACCCAGCCGCCCCAAACTCAATCTCTAGGCCCAGCTGCCCAAAACCTCCTATGGCCTCACCTGTCCAGGGTCTTGTGGCTGCCACCCCAATGCTGACCTCCCCTCCTCCACCCTCTCAGCTGCCCTTCCCCAGAGACCCTCAGTTGGTAGGGCTCCTCTATGACTCTCTGACCTGACAGGTGTTCCTTGGAGTAAGATGGGGGCTGAGGAACGTCCAGCCCCTAATTAGGCTTCCTGGGGTGGGGGGAGGACTGGGCCTTCTCTCACATTCTCAGGCAGAAAGGGTCAATAATATAGTAAGATGAGAATACCATTGGAGCTGAGACGGTGCCCATATGGGCTAGGTGAGGTGGACGGTGGTGAGGGGCCGGCCTGCAGTCCCTCTCACTGACTTACTTGGGGTGAACCTTTTCCCTGGCCCAAGATAAATCTTGCCGCTGTCTCCTAGAAAATACAGAAGCCATATTTTCCCTAGTGAGCCAACATAAGTCCAGGGCAAGACAGTAGCCAAAGTCAAAGGCTACGGAAGCAAGCTTTTCATAGATAACAGTCTCTCAGAATGTTCCTGTTTTCTCCAAAAGGAGGCTGTGGATATCAGGGGCCCCCATCTGCACAGAGAGTTCTTCCCTCAGATACAGGTCATCATCAAGTTTCCAGAGAACCCACCCTATACCTGGTCCCGAGTACAAAGAGGAAGCCAGAATCAAGGCCTCTGGCCTGGTCCGTGGCTGGGTCCCTGGCCTTGGAGAAGGAAGCCTTGGCACATAGGTCAACTACTGAAGCAGGGTGTGGGAGAGAAGGGGTTGGGCCTAGCCAGGAGCTCCTTGCCCCTCATCCCTTCTCAGAAACCAGGGAACTGAGGAGGAGCAGGGGCCCAAAGAATGCCACTCACTCTGCCCAAGGACTGCGTCTATGGTCTCCTTCCTCCAGCAGCATCTGTTTCCAGTAAAAAGCAAAACAAAAAACAAGATACAGTTCTCTGTGTGGCATAGTGGTGGTGGTTGCTGTTGTACCCACTCATTGGGCAAACAGACAGAAAGCCAGGAGCCATTCTAGGCACCTGTGGCATCACAGAAAATAACTGAGAGGAGTGGCAATGCTTGCCAAGGTGCCAGCCCAGGTTGTGCCTGCAGTCGCCCTCCCACCAGGGTCCCTCCTGCTCGTCCCTGCAGTCTGACTCCCCCCCCCACATGGCTGGTGCCACAAAGCTGCCCAGGGTCTGATGCCCCAGCTCCAAAGGCAGCTGGACGGACTTGGACAGCATCCGCTTCGTGTGGAAGCCAGAGTGCTTTTCCTTCCTTCCTGGTCTGGCTAGTCAGCCCTTCTGCTGCCTGTGGTCAGATTGTCTAAGAATCAAGATGCAGAATATCTGGGGACCCAGAAGAAATTGCCCCCCTAAGAGTTTGGGTCTAAGCAAGCTGAGGAGACCAGCTGACATGGTCCAAGAGCTTCTCTTCTACATTCACTTGAATAGAACTATGATCGAGGGTGGCCCCAGTCCCATGTCTGCCCACAAGACTCTTAATGTCTAACTCCTCATTCTTGAGCTATTCTAACCCTAGGGCATCTAGGTGGCACAATGGTGGAATACTCAGCCTGGAGTCAGGAAGACCTGCATTCAAATCCGACCTCAGATTCTTATTATATGTGTGACCCTGAGCAAGTGACTTAGCCTCCATCTGCCTAAGTTTCTTTGACTGTAAAATGGAAATAATAACAGTACCTACCTCCAGGAAAGTTTTTAGGAGCAAATGAGGCCTATAAATGCCTGGCCATATAGAGTAGGCATCTAATAAATGGTTATTCTCTTCATCTATTCCCGGCGAACATACAGGTGAAGTCTAAACCTGGAAAATCTCATTCTTGGGAGATTCCCTCATAAGGCTCACATCTTCCCTCTATTGATTATCTCAGCCATCCTTGTAGCCTATTGTCCTCTCTATTAGAGTGTAAGTTCCTCGAGGGCAAGGACTGTCCTCTGCCTTGCTTTGTATCTTCAGTGGATCCAGACCCAGGTCTGGCATAGACTGGGCATACAAGATAGCAGGTAATAAACACAGGATGTGGCCCATATTTATTGCTGAACTAATGGCTTCTTGGGTTCTAGCTTTCTAAGTTCAGGGTGATGGAGTCACAGCAGAGTCAGGTCTGTGGCAAACTCAGTTCACGAGGACAACAGTAGGATAAGACAGTGAAGAGAAATATTAAGACCCTTCTGGGGGTTGTTGGTCTGGCCTTCCAGAAATGAGGCAAGGACAGTCCTCCATCCTCTGCCCTGGTCACATTCTCTTGGATTCCACCAAGGACACTGAGGAGCCAACCACCATGGGGACCTTCCAGGATACCCTGTCACAGGAGGGTCACTTGGCAGAAGTGGACACAACAGCCTGGAGAACAGAGGGTTCAAGGAGAAAGGGGTGCCATCAACTATGTGAGGGGCTCATCTCTGGCAAGGGGTCAGAGATCCAAACTGGAAGCAAGGGGGGATGAGGAAGACTGGTGGGTTTAGGTTCAACCTAAGGAAAAGTCCTAAAAATTAGATGTGTCCAAGAAATAGGAGCAAGCTTCAGAAATGAGTGAGTTCTTCCTTATCACGGGTCTTTGTTGTCCTTTTAAAGTGGATTTTTCCTGACACCTTTGGTTTTCCCAACACTTCAGTTCTCTGTTTCCCTTTCCCTCTGAAAGAGTCATTCCTTTCAGCAGATATCAAAAAGAGAAAAAACACCACCACCCCCGCCTCATTGGGGGATACCCTCTCCTTGGTGTTGAATAGGGAAGTACCCTTCTGGGCCAGACTGGACTTGAGGCCTCTGAGCTCCCCTCATTCTATGAGTCCTTCCTGGGAGTTCATGGGGAGCAAAGGGGCATCTGCCTTGGGCCTGCTTGGCTCTACAGTTTCCCATCCCTGAGGGGAGAGAGCCCCCAGATTCACAACACACAGTCGGGGAGGCCACCTCATCACTGAAAGTTAAGGGACTGACATGGCGGCACCCCTACCTCGGTCCGTGCAAATGAAAACTCTACCCCCACAATAGAGTTGGAATGGGAGGGGGAAGGGGGAGGAGCTCAGTCTCCTGCCTCCATCCCTGGCCCTCTAGTATCTCTGACAGCCTTGGCCACCAGCCGTCTCTTTGCAAGTTCAAAATGACAACAGCTGCAACAGATTCCCTGGGAGATTGGACAAGCCCTTACTCCAGTGTGGGTCTCAGTCTGTTCAGACTTGAAGAAACCTTAGAATCATCTATTCTGACCCTTGATTTAAAGGAAAGGAGGAGTAAACTGAGACCCACACTGGTTCCCGCTGAGTGTTCTAAGGGCTACCTCAGCTCTAGCTGCCTAGGTTCTATGTTCTAAGTTTTGTGTTCTAAGGCCCCTTCCAAGTCTGTGTTCTAACATTTCTCCCAGTTTGGATGTTCTAGGTTCTGTTCTACAGCCCCTTCCATCTCTAATTGTCTGTGTTCTAAGGTCCTTCCCACTTCAGAATTGTAGGCTCTATAGTCTAAGGTTCCTCCAAGCTCTTTCCCTTTTAAGTATTCTAAGGGTCATCTCAGTTCTGCAGTCTAGGCTCAATGTTCTATCTTCCATCTCTGACACTCCATCCATCACCTATGTTCCAGTATCTCTTTAAGCTCAGACATTCTAGGTTCTTCATTCTAAGGTCCCTTCCAGCTCTGACATCTGCTTCCCATGGTTCTGGCTTGGGTGCATTAATACACTGAGACTTGAGTCATGTTCTTCAAAGGTTGGGCAGGGAACTGCTACAAGGACCTGCTCGATCTATTCCAAATCTGCTTTAGCCTTCTCTGAAATCAGGAAAAGAGATTAAGAATCTGGCAGGACATGAACCTGAAGGTCTCATCACCATCACACAAAGGACTGGCCTGAACTGAGCCCTCTATTGGGTGGGGTGAGCTTGGCCATCCTTCCCTTCACCTTCCGATCATTGTGGCCTTTTCTGACAGCCGGATGGGCACCTTCCCACCAAGCATTGTCTCCCCAGTAGTTTCCCCAGTTACTCCTCCCAGTAGCCCCCATGGGACAGATTTGTCAGCAGTTGCCATCCTAGAAAAAGATGGATTTAGAGCATTGAAGCTCAATCCACCTTCCCACCCCACCCTATGCAGTAGCCAACTCAAGAAGCCTCCTGAATGGATAGGTTCCCATTGAAGACAGAGGTATGCCCAAGGGCATTCAGTGACTGAAGGGGAAGTCAGCTCCTCTGCTTAGGTGAGAGCTTCCAGTAAGGAATGGCATTCACTGGGGAGAGGTTCAATAGAGGTCGAAGTTGTTCTCTCCAATTGTGACCCAGCATCTCGTTCCCACAGACTGGGTAGCTGTAGAACCTGCCTCAGATACTGCCTCAGAGCAGGACTAGAGGTCCTCTATGACCCCCCTCCAATCAGGTGGGAGTCCACATCTTCCTGAGGCCTCCAGAGAAGAGTGAGGTCTTCCTGAGATGACCCCTTCCAGGGGAGAGCCCAGATTATCAGGAGGTCATTCCTTCAATGGGACCCAAGTCATCCTCTCTTGACCTTCTGCAATAATCCCTGTCCTATCCTTTGGAGTCAAGCAGAACCTTTCAAAATTCTGTAAGACAGTGCCTCAGGTCCCCCAGAGGCTCCCCTTCTCTGAGTTGCCTCTTAGGAGGTCCAGAACTGGGCTTCCTGCCTTTCTGCTGCTTCCCCTGTCCTTCCCCAAGACCCTACCCCTCCCTCCATCTCCAAGAGGCCTCTCCCGAACCGCCCCCCCCAACATTCTTGTACTTGTTCTGTATCAGCTTCATATTTGTGTCTGTATCCATGATGTCACCAGCTCATCTTCCTCACTCCAACAAAATGGAAGTTCCCTGAGGTCAGGGAATGTGGCTCTTTCTCCTGCCTTTCTAGGGCTTAATAAACATTGTAGGTTTGGCCACCAGATTGGAGATGGCAAGGGTTCCTTCTTCGTCCTCCCCTGGAATCCTGCAGAGCAGGAGAGGGATGTGGCCTTCTGGATGGGGCGCTCAGGTCCACTCAGCAGCCCATTTTCCTCGACCACCCAGGAAGCAGGTGGGAAGCCATCACAGATGACCTGGGCAGGCTCATCAAACATGCCCCACTCTTGGGGTTGGCTGTGTTGGGTAGCCCCCTGGCTGAGCCCACATTCATCAGTGTCCTCATCCCGAGGCAGATGGAAAAAAGTCTGGCCAAGCTCCCCCAAGTAGGGGGTGCTAGCATCTAGAGATGGCATGTAGAGAAGACTGCCATCTGGATCATCTCCTGGGCTGTCATCTTACCCCCATCTTCCACATGAGTCAGCGGAAGAACACACAGCTGGGTCTGTGGCAGCCAGGGCTCAGACCTGGGCAGTTTTCTCCATTGCCCTCCCCTCAAGCTCAGCCTGCCCCACCCCCTCCAGCATTTCCTCCCCCAGATCCCTCAGAGGCAAGGAGGGTGTCATTGGCCCCAGTTTACCAGGGAGGAAACTGAGGTTCCCAGAAATGGACACATGGACTCCAAGCCAGACTGGACTCCAAGCCCCATGCTTTCCCCTCCCTGCCCCCATCCCCACCCAGACTACTTCTCATAAGCAGGGCCATTTGGCTACAAAGACTGCCTTCTTTCCCCTACAACAGCTGACCCTTCCTAACTCATAGCTGTGTAGCTGGTCATGCTTGGCTAAGACTGGGGATGAGCCATCCTGCCTGGGCCTCTCCCTCCAGATCAGCCAGCTCCATGACTGGGCTAGGAAGGCCAGGAGAGGAATAGTGAAAGTGCCAATGGGGGCTCAGAAAAATGATTTACCTTCAGGATGGGAGGGTGTAGTGTTGAGGCAGGAAACACATCTTCAGTTTGACCTGAACTGGATAGAGGGACCAAGCCATGAGGGTTGGGGAACTGCCCCCATGGTAAAGACAAACATTTGTGTGGCCAGCGTAACTGACCCTTGGGCCCTTTCCTGGTGTCCCCTAAGCATGGATTGGCATGGGTTCAAGTGCATCAAACCTCATGGCAGATGGATGACAAGCCATTGAGTAGTGACCAAGCTGAGAAAGGGATGGAGTGATGGGGGGTGATGAGGAAGGAGAGTGGGGGAGGGATGTCTCCTGGAGGGGCCTGGAACTTGGAGTGATGGGTTGTAGAGCCCAAAGGAGGTGTGCCTGAGTCCACACTACACTGAAGGGATAGGAAAGGTTTGACCCAGTTCAGCTGCTTCTGAACAATTCAATGTCTTTGGGAAGGGGAAGATTTCAGAGGATCATGGATTTAAATCTGAACCGAACCCTTTCGTTTCACTATGAGGAAATGGAGCCAAGCCTGAGCCCTCATTGGCTAGGCTTCTCAGTCCTCCAGCCTGGCAGAGGTGACGGTCACAGCCAGCATCTGAGGCAGGATTGGTCCCTCCGTGCCTCTTGGCTGATCCATCGGTGTGATACCTTCTGGGCTAGGTTCCCTCTGCCACTCCAGGTGGATCTCCACCCCTGCCCAGTGAACTCCTGTAACCTCTCAGAGCCTCTGCCTAAAGGGGCCTTGCCATGTCTCCCCATGAGGGAGGACCAGGAAGCATTGCTTAAGCCCATTTGGCAGATGAGACGTGGGCAGTGAAGTGGAGAAGGAGCCCTCAGCTCATGTTTGGGGTCTGGGACTTGCTGCCCAAGTCCTTGCCCATCTCTGGCCCACAACTCCTTCCTCTTAGAACCGCAGAGGACCCGGGGGTCAATCAGGGGTCTCTATCATTCTCTGATGTGCTCAAGGTCAAACCCAGAAGCACATTTGTCTAGCTTGCTCCCCCAACCCCCAAACTGTTATCTCTCTGGGCCTAGTAGAGGGAGTTTTCCATCTTAGGGGGAGAGGGTCAGTGGGACTACCCCTCCCACTCTCCAGGACGGCTGGGGAGAGGAGAGATCTCTGGAATGATCTCCCCAAAATTTCACACCTGGGTGGGCCTCCTACCCACAACCCCCAGCCTCTGAGCTCTCTTCACGGCTCAGGTCCTGGAGTGACTTGGCACCTTACCTTTCATCCCCCCCATTGTTAAAGCCCCTACTGTTAGGTGCAGTTTGGGGAAATTCCTCTGCACTTTCTCTTTCTATATTGTTTTATCCTCCTGTGTCTTATTGTATCTTCTTTCCCTTCCTATCCTCTTCCCCCCACCCCAAGAGAAGCTTCTTGAGGGCAAGAACTGTTTGGGTTTTGTCTCTGTCTTCTGAGACTCTGGCACAGTAGTGACCAGTATGTGGTAGGTGCCTAATAAATGCTCGTTCAACACTGAATAAATCTCCTGTCTCATGTTAACCCAGTCCTGCCCACCGAGGAGTCAATGATATTTCCAAGCTCTACCTGTCTCCTTCCTGGGCAGTCTTTCTAGGAGCTTCCTCTGAGAGCTCCACTCAAACATTCTCATTTATCCAGTGGGGAAACTGAGACTCAGAGAGAGGAAGATATTTGCCTAAGGTTCTAGAATAAGTCAGATGATGATCAGAGTTCATGGCAGTGTAGGAGGGAAGGGGAGGGAGAGAGAAAAAGAAGATAGGAAGGAAGGAAGGAAGGAAGGAAGGGAGGAAGGAAGGAAGGAAGGAAGGAAGGAAGGAAGGAAGGAAGGAAGGAGGGAGGGAGGGAGGAGCAAGGCATTGTCCCTGCAGGCTTCCTAGGTCAGAGGCAGGCCGGCTCCGCCCAACTCCCCCACCCCCACCCCCGCCCCAGGCCCCCCACAGCAGCCCCCAGGCCGGGGCTCCAGCTCCTTGGAGTCAGCAAATTCCTTAAAAATGAAAATCTTTCCTTTCTCTGCTCCCCCCTCCCAGGCTACTGGGGGCAAGGGAGGGGTCGGCAGGGCTGGCCCCCTTGACTCTGCGCGCTCGCTCGCTCTCTCTCTCTGTCTCTCTCTCTGTCTCTGTGTCTCTCTGTGTGTCTCTCTGTCTCTCTCTGTCTCTCTGTCTCTCTCTGTCTCTCTCTCTGTCTCTCTCTGTCTCTCTGTGTCTCTCTGTCTCTGTGTCTCTCTGTCTCTGTGTCTCTCTCTCTGTCTGTGTCTCTCTGTGTCTCTCTGTCTCTCTCTGTGTCTCTCTCTGTCTCTGTGTGTGTGTCTCTCTGTGTCTCTGTGTGTGTGTCTCTCTGTCTCTGTGTCTCTGTGTCTCTCTGTCTCTGTGTCTCTGTCTCTCTGTGTGTCTCTGTCTCTGTCTCTGTCTCTCTGTCTCTCTGTCTCTCTCTCTGCCTCTCTGTCTCTGTCTCTCTGTGTCTCTCTCTGTCTCTGTCTCTCTGTGTCTCTCTCTGTCTCTGTCTCTCTCTGTCTCTGTCTCTCTCTGTCTCTGTCTGTCTCTGTCTCTGTGTCTCTCTCTGTCTCTCTGTGTGTCTCTCTGTCTCTCTGTGTGTCTCTCTGTCTCTCTCTGTCTCTCTCTCTGTCTCTCTCTGTCTCTGTCTCTCTGTGTCTCTCTGTCTCTCTGTGTCTCTCTGTCTCTCTGTGTGTCTCTGTCTGTCTCTGTCTCTCTGTCTCTCTCTCTGTCTCTCTGTGTGTCTCTCTGTGTCTCTCTCTGTCTCTGTCTGTCTCTGTCTCTGTGTCTCTCTCTGTCTCTCTGTGTCTCTCTCTGTCTCTCTGTGTCTCTCTCTCTCTCTCTCTCTCTCTCTCTCTCTCTCTCTCTCCTCACTCTCCACCACTTCCCCTTTTGCTCTGGCTCCCTTGTTCTTTCTCCTTCCTCCGCACCCCCTGCCCCGTCCCCATCTCTCTCTCACTCTTTCCCCATCTCTTCCTCTCCTTTTTCTTTGAGCCTTTCTCTCTCTCCCTCCTTTCTTGGTCACCCCACCTTTTCTCCCTCTCTCAATCCCTCTCTCCCTCCTTTCTTCCCCTGTCTCTGCCCCCCCCACATCTATCTCTTCTCCCCTCTGTCTCCAGCTCTCCCCCCCTAGTCTCTGTCTCTGGCTCACCCCCAACCCATCCTGTCTCTGCCCATCTCTCTTCCCCACCTCCACCCGTCTGACTGTGCCCCACCCATGCCCCCCATCTCTGTCTCCCCTCCCCCCACTTCTCCCTCTCTGGAGGGGCCTAGTGATGGGTTGTCATCCCTCAGCTCTTCTGCAGGGGAGGGAAGGTCCAATTGAACAATTTTTTTAAAAAAGAGAGCACCACGGGGTGGGGGGACTGCAGCTGGGGCTTAGCCTGGGGCCTTGGGGAGGAACCGGGGGGGTCACTGTCTACTGTCCTGAAGGTTCATGGGTCTGGGCCACCAGGCTGGCCTGAGACATGTGAGCTCTTGTCTTCAGTGGGAGGAAAAGGCCAGAGACAACCTTTCCAAGAAACCTGCCCAGGAGCAGAGGGCCGGGCCAGTCCGGCCACCACCGCTGATTTGTAGCAGGCCCTGGGAGAGGCTCCACCCTCAAGAAGCTCCCAGTCTAAAGGGGGAGAGCCAGGAAATCACTCCATCCAAAGCTGGGACAGCTGGAGAGCCCTGGGCAAGGGGGCGGGTGTCCTGTAGAAGGAGAACCTTTACAGCAGGTAGGCTGGGCCTGAGGGGCCCAAGCACCTCGGGAAGGGGTCCCTTCCCTGAGATGTTCAGGGCAGCCTCTGGCCCAGGCAAGGCCCCCTTTGGGGTTGTCTCATTTGTGGCTCAGTCAGCGGCCCAGGTGCCAGTCTTGTCCCCACACTTTGTGACCTTGGGCAGATCATTGCTATCCCTGAGCCTCAGTTTCCTCCTCTGTAAAATGAAATATTGGACTCAATAGTCTCCCCCTCCCCATAGATCAGCCAGACTGTGCCTTGAATTTGTTTTCCAATGGCTCCTGAAGTCCCATCCCACTCTGATTTTCTGAGTGACTTTGGACAAGTCACTCCTCTCTGAGCCTCAGTTTTCCTCCTCTGTAAAATGAGGAGCCTTTTCAAGCTCTCTGCTGATGAGCCTGGGATTCCTCAATCCCCAGACTTAGCGGGACTCCCTCTCTCCACAGTCCCAGGGTGACTCTCCCTGGGAAGGCTCAGGGTCCCTCTAGCCATTGATGCAGAACCCTCCCTCACAAGGGAGGCCAAACTCAACCCAGGTTCCTGCCAAGCTATCCTGAGGGGGGCCACTGCCTCTTGGGCATCTGGACTCCCCCTAGGGATCTTCCTTGACCTTAGAGTTGTCAGAGCCTTCTCCCAACAGCCCCCCAGGCAGAGGCTGCAGGTCTTGTTAAACCCATTTACAGAGAGGAATATGGAGGCCCAGAGAGGGTGAGCCAGAGTCACCCAGCCATTAATGAGGACCCTCAGGTCTCAGCCCAATACTCTATCCACTCTTCAGCCTCTAGAAACCTCCAGGACCATTGAAGCCAGGGCTTGAGAGGGAAGCCACAAATCCTCCTGGGCCTCCAAGATCATGGGGCAGAAGATGGCAAGGAAATTCCAAGGGGTGAGATTGGTCCCAGAGGTCAATGGACACACAAGGTCTGGACACTTCGGCAGCGTTGATAGGAAGGGTGGACAGTCAGTCTCTTACATTTGATATGACCCTGAGATTTCCAGGTGGTTTGGGAGAAGTGAGGTGTGAGCATTCCTTGGCTGGGAGTGGTGGACAGGTGGAGGGCCTACTCTGCAAATCTCCCCTGCACCAGGTCCTGTTCTGGTTACCCCAAGCCAGCCAGAGGGGCTTTCAATTGGGAGAGCTCCCTGCGAACAGACTCGACGGAGCTGGGAGCACCAGGGAGGGTTGGGGTCCGAGACCCGGCCCAGCGTGCTACTGGACAGAGTTGGGGAGCAGAGTGGGGGGCGGTGCCACCCCAAGGAGGAGGCCTCCTTTTCTGGCTTTTGCCTAGTGCTCCATCTGTCCACACTCTTTGGTTTTGCTTGGTCTGCCCAGCAGCGCCAGAAGGGGCACCCGGGAGAAGGGGCACCTGGGGGAAGGGACACCCAGGGGAAGGGCACCCATCTGGAAGGAGGAGAGACTGAGACTCCAGGCAAGTCTCCTAGGGCCAGCGAGCAAGTGGTGCCATTCCTTTCTGGCCCCACCAACCCAGAGCTTTGTGGCAAAGGCCAGTGTGGACCTCGAGGGCCTGGGCTGGAGTCCAGCTCTGCCCCTTGGGACCATCGGCATCCTCTGGACCTCTGGAGGGGAGCCTGGGTCACTTTCTGTCTAACGACATTCTCAGGGTCCTTTGTCCAGGTCACTCTCCAACCACAGCTGCCCCCCAGGCTCTTCCCTCCTCCTCTAGACTCTTTGGCTCCCGTGGATCCAACGATCATCTCTCTACTATTATTCTGATTGATTTCTCCAGTTCCAGCTGGTCAGGTGGACATTGAAAACTGGATATCCCACAGACAAGGCTCGCCCCGAGCCCCCTCTTTCTCCTCAACCCTCCCTCTTCCTCACGTCCCCCTGTTGTCCCCTCCCTCAACCCTCATTCGGTCCCTCCCCACAAGCCAACCTTAGCCAGGTCTTGGTCTCCTCTGGCAGGGCCACCACGCCCCACGAGCCGCAGCCCCCGAGGCCCCCCGCTGGGGTTCTCCTTGTCCCTGGTCTCCAGCTCCTGGCTTCTGTGACCTCCACCTTCTACGAGAGGCCTTCTCTGCCCTCCTCAGCCCTAGGCCTTCCGTCCATTGCTGCCCTCCATGCTTCCTGGTGCCACTTTGTCCATCCCTGTCTGCAGGGCCTCTCTCCCCTTGGACTGGGAGCTCCCTGGGGACACAGGCTGGGTTCTGTCTTTTCTTGTACTATCCACATCGTAACTGCTTAATAAATGGGGGTCAACTTGACCCTTTGCCTCTCTTGGGCCTGAGGTGGCTTCTCTGGGAAATGGGGGAGAGCCTCCAAGGCCCCTTCCTCTTCCCCATCATCACCAGTGACTTCCAGGCTGGATCTCTTCCCCTCCACCATCTCCCCCTGCCCCCTCCAATGTCTCCCCCTGCCTTCCAGGCTCCTGATCTCTCTGGGGAGGTCAGACTCCAGCCTGCTATGGGGCTTTCTGCAAGGAGGTGCTGGGGGGGCAGGATGGGTGGGGTGCAGAGCCACCGAGCCCCTTGCTCCTGGCCCCGGGGCCATGCCTAGGAACATGGGTGTCCACAGGTGAGGAAGCTGAATAACCGTCAGGGGAGTGGGGGGGGGGGGGGGTAAGCCTGGGCAGGGCCTCCCGGCCCTGTGGCCCAGCCCCTCCTGGGTGCAGATGTGCCTTTCTCCAGTCTTTCCCCATTCAGACTGGGGTTTGGCTGCCAAAGCCCACCAGTGGGCTGGCTGCTAGTACAAAGTGTTCTCTCTGCTAGGCCCGGGCTTCCTGCATTTCCAGGCTCTTGAACCCCCCGAGGTTGAACAGAATCCGATGCAGGTGGGGGGGGGGGTGCTGGCCCCTGAGTCAGCCAAACCACAATCCTTCTGCCTTCTGGCCTGTTTTTTCCAAGACCGACCTCAGTTCGAAGCAAAGAATCCGTGCCCTGCCATTGCTGGCCCCGGTGCTGGAATTGGCCCCTGGCCTGTGGGCTGGGGTAGGGGCCAGGGGGCCGGGGGAGGGCCTGCTGCCCCGACCCGTCCCGCCCCCGCTGCTCTCTGGGCCCCCAGGACCCCCCTTGGGCCCCACTCCGACTTAGCTTCCCCACAGCAAAGACTGGGCTCCCACTGTGGCTGCACCTGGTGATGGTTGCCTCCTGGGACACCTCCAAACCAACCCAGCAAACTGTCTTCCACTCTTTGATAGTTTACCTCCCCTGCCCCCCCAGCTTAGCCCAGGGCCTGGCACAGGGTAAGCCATTAATAAATGTTTATTGGCCACTGCCTGCCCTTCCAGACTGGGGGAACTCAAGCCTCCCCCCCCCCAGGAGCCACTCGGGCTTAAGCATCAGCGCCCCAGAAGTTCCAGCTTCAGGGCCGGATGTCCAGGGGCTCCAAACCGCTAGGCCTCTTTCTCAAATCCTAGACTTTCTAGAACAATGGCAATCTTCTCTCCCTCCTCAGGAAGGCCGACAGGACAAGGGCCCCGTTCCCAGAGCCCCTCCACACTCTGCCCAGGACAATTTCTGAGAATCTCATCTGTAAAGGAATTCAGAAGCCTCCAGGTGGATGGGCCCTGGGGGATTCCCTTGGGCCCAGCTAGCCCAGGCTCCCACAGACTCCTATTTCCCAAAGCATCCCAGCTCAGAAGGAGAAGGGGATCCCCCCCTCCCAGGGCCGGGAAAGACCCTTCCTCCTGAGTGTTCCATCCTTTGGTTGAACTGAGCTGGGGAAGGCCCTTCCCCTCCTCTCTCCTCCATCTCTCTCTCCCTCCCCTCATCTCCTCTCTTCTCTCTCTATCTCTGTCCCCTCCCCCCCAGTCTCTAACCTAGGCTACAAAGATCCTGTGGTACAATGGAAAGAGCACAAGAACTAAAATCTCAGGAGCGGCTAGGTGGCACAGTGGATAGAGCGCCAGCCCTGGAGTCAGGAGGACCTGAGTTCAAATCCGATTTCAGACACTTAATAATTACCTAGCTGTGTGGCCTTGGGCAAGCCACTTAACCCCACTGCCTTGCAAAAAAACTAAAAAAAAAAAAATTAAAATCTCAATTTCCAAGCCCAGCTATGTCCTTAACATCTGTGTGACTTAGACCAAATCCCTTCCCTTCCCTAGGCCTCAGTTTCCTCATCTGTGACGTGAACAGAAACAGTGATTTCTAAGAGGGGAAGAAGAAAGGAAGGAAGGAAATGAGCATTTATGCATGGTCTGGGCTGAGAGCTTTGCCAGCTTTATTTTATTTTATCCTTATAACAACCTTGGGAGACAGAGGCTAGTGTCATCTCCATTTTACAGATGGAGAAACTGAGGCAAGCAGTCCACTGCAGGGGCACCTCACTCCTATGTGAGACTGGGTTTCGATGTGAGTCTCCCTGATTCCAGAACTCTCTCCACTGCCTGAACTAGCTTCCTTTTCATCTCTAAACCTGTTCTTCAGATCCCATAAGCTGCCAGCCTTTCCTGGGAGTCCCTCCCAAATATTCCAGAGGAAGGGCAAGGGTCCCCCGGGGAGCCAAGAGACCTGGGTCTGGCGGCAGGAGCAGAGGTTGTCCGGGGCACACCTGCACAAACCTTTGGAGCCAATACTCACTGTGGACAGCTTCTAGGGACCCAACCCCCCATGCAGGCTTGTAGGCCCCAAGAGGGCAGGTCTGCGCGGCTCATGTCTTCATGTTTCCCAGGGCCTGGTCCAGAGACCAGCATATGGTAGGAACTTATCAGCAGACATCCTATTGGAGTGAACTGAATGAATTATTGAGCAAAAGACACTCAGCTCATGTTTGTTGTATAAAAATGAATGACTGTTGGGGTGGCTAGGTGGTGGAGTGGCCATGGAGTCAGGAGGACCTGAGTTCAAATCCCACCTCAGACACTTCATAATTACCTAGCTGTGTGGCCTTGAGCAAGTCACTTAACCCCATTGCCTTGCAAAAAAGCAAAAAACCCTTAAAAACTCAATGACTTGTTGGCTGACTCTGTGCTGGCCCCAGAATCCATCCAATTTGTGCAAGGCCACCCTTGTCAATGCTATTGAGGCATCTGCCCCCTCCCAGTGGAGGGAGCTCTTTGGGGAGATCACAAGAGGCTCCCTGGGGATGTCCCAGAAACTTTGGTCCATCGAGGTCTTCACTGACCAGAGACTTTACAGCCACATCATACGCTCGGCAGTGCTATATTAGGGCATTGTTTGGGGGGTGGGGAGGGAGGGAAGGATGTGCAGACATCACCATCTAGAGACAATCCTTGAACAACAAACTACCCCCTCCCCAAGAAAGAGAGTATGAAGCCCCAGGCTTCAAGGAGTTTCCAGTCTTCTGGAAGTGATAAGACAGAGTTAGGGTTAGCAGCCAAAGATTCACAGCAAAGCCAAAAGGAGAGCGCTATAGGGAGGACTTGGGGATTTGGGGGGCTAAAGCAGGAGCTGGGGGCCTGTGACCTCAAAGAGTCTCCTCAGCCAGGCAGGTGGGAATGCAGCTCCTTCCTGTGCTGGGGGAGCCAGGAGTCTCCCTTGGGAGGAGACCTGAGAGTAGCCCCTATTTTTAGCCTGGGGTGGAGGGTGCTTCTGACAATACTAGTCCTCCAGGAATCAGAAGCTTCCTGAACTTCCTTCAGTAGAATGGAAAGTTTGAAGGCCAAAAAGCCTGAGTTTTCCGGTGGTCAGCCTCCCCTCTCTGACACTGCTCTTGGGACCTGAGTAGGACCCAAGTCCAAGGCTCTGTGGGCCTCTGGCAAAGCTGCTCCTGAGATGACTAGAACCTCCTCCTGGGTCCAGGGCCCCTGGGCTTGGGGGGGATCAAAGCTGTCCTCAGGGTGCTTGGGGTCCTTTGGGTCCCCAGATTGAGTCAAGTCAAAAAAAAATAGAAGGCAGACCCTGCCCCCAGGAGCGTGTGTGTGTGTGTGTGTGTGTGTGTGTGTGTGTGTGTGTGAGAGAGAGAGAGAGAGAGAGAGAGAGAGAGAGAAATCCCTGGCATAGTACAAGGAGGGAGAAGACATGGTCCCTGGCCCAGGGTGCCCACATCTCATAGGACCCTGGAACAGAGAACACCGGAACTGGGAAGTCACTCAGAGACCATCTAGTCCAGTCTCATAATTCCACAAGGGGGGGGGGGGGGCTAGGTCTGCAGTAAGGTCATGGGAAATATAGAGCAGAAGGTACAAGGGACCCCAACTTCCCCATCTGTGAGACAAGCTAGTCTCACAGTTCTGTGATTCTGCCATTATAAACCAAGGCACTAAAGAAGGAAAGAAGTTTGGGAGATACTATGGTCCAGACTCAGCCAAGGGGAGGATGGTGGAGGGGAAAGCCAGGCTGTCCACGATGGGGTGGGGGAAAGCTAAGCTTAGGAAGGTGGGTGGTGAGGAGCTGCTGAAAGGAAGAGGGACAGAGCCTCACCTGGAGGATGGATTGAAAGGTCCAGCAGAGGGACAGAAGGACCTCAGATAAGGATAGGAAGGACCTCCTCTCAAGGTGAGCTTTGAGCTCAAGGGACTCAGGGAAGCAGTGTCCCAGATGCCACGGATGGGGCGCGGTCCTTCCTGTCCTTCCAAGCCTTTCCCAGACTGACAGTCTAGAAGGGACGAGGGTGGCTGAGAGCAAATTGACTTGGGGATTGGCAGGTCTGGGCCTAGTGCAATCGGCAAGTGCCTTCCCCTATCTGGGTTGAGGTCCCCCACTCTGCAAAGTGCAGGGACAAAAATCCTGGCCAGGATTGTGATGAGAAGTCCTTCAGAACAGACCACAAGGGGCTCCTCCCTCACCCCGCCACCATCTCCCCTGGGTTTTGTCACTAACCATTCCTGACTTGGGGCGCACTCTCTGTCCCTCGTAGGTGAGCTCCCCACTCTGGACTCTGATATCCCCTGAGAAAAAACAATGCTCCCCCAACTTGTCACTCAGGAGAAAAGCACTGGGTTTGGCATCAGGGAGACCTGAGTTCAAATTCATCCTCAGCTCTTTCTAGCTGTGTGACCTTGGGCAAATCACCTCCAATTAGTTTTCTCAACTGTAAAATGGGAATCCATTTACCCTCCACTACCAGTGGGTTGTTTTTTTTTTTGGGGGGGGGGGTGAGGACCAAATGAAATATAATTGGTAAAGCCATCGTCCTCTTTACCTAGCTGCTTCCCTTCCCCTTCCACAGTCACTCACCACACCTGTACCTACTGGGAAACAAGTGTCTGTGTATGTATATGCCTAGGTCCTGCTTCCAAGGGCACCCCCCACTCCCAACTGAAAAAGGGCAGAGCAGGCTCGAAAAATTCTAAGTGAAGGAACCTTCTGTGAATAAGATCACTGTGGGTCTCTGTGAACCTCCAAGGGACACATGGCGGATGTGGACTTGGGAGAACTCCCTCAAAGGCGGTTAGGTTTGGGAAAGGGATTGGAATCACTAGCTTGCCTTCCTAAATTCTGGACATTTTTCCCCCTCCCCAACTCCTGGTGAAGCTGATACAGAAGATTCCTTTGTGGCTGCATTGCGGGTCCATTTCAGAGGTTGACGCCTGGTTTGAATTGATTGAAAATAATAGGTGCATTGAAGGACAGGTTTTTAACTCTGAAGGGCTGGCATGCTCCCATCCAAGCCCTGCCTTCAAAGCCAAGCTCAGAAACGGCGGCCTTTCCTGATTCCCCCCAGATGTTTCCTGCCCGCGGTCATGACTTGGCATGTGCTTACCATGAACTCTTCTGGGTCCATACACTATCCCTTAGGAGAATGTATGCTTCTTGAAAGTGGGCATGCTTTCTTTTTCCTTCTTCTTCTTCTTGGTACTCCTAGGGCATATTGGTAGTACCGGATCCAAACTCCAGCTCTCCATTGGGGCTCTTTACTATAAGATGCAGATTGCCACTCAGAAATGGGTAGCTGTGCTACCTTCCCCAGATCTGCCCCAGGGCTCTAGACAATTCGCTGGGCACCTTTTTCATTTCCACTTGAAATGTGGAGGATGCCAGAGAAGCTCACAAGCTGCCCACCCACTATCCTTCAACCTGCTGATGCCTACCTACACATGCCTTGCCATTGCCTTTTACATGACATGCATTCCTTGGGCCCTGAAATGCCAACTGTCTCATGACCGTCCATCAAGAACAGTTATAAGAGAGGGGTCTAAAAAAGATGAGTCTTTGTTTCCAGGAGGAGTTTGGAGCCATCAAAGGTGATTGCATCCTGTTCTCCCCCCCCCCCATTTGATTGTGGATTCAACTCATTGTGTATCTGTATGGTTTGGCATAGATATAGACATCGACATAGACACCGGAATATAAATGAGGGAATAGACATAAATAAAAACATGGAGTGGATATAAATATATGTGGATAGGTGTGTTCTAGGCAATCTAGAGATTGTCCATCTGAATGAATGATTTTGGCAACAGACAGTCTTCATTCACGTAGTTTTTGCTTCATGGATGATTAAGCTAATTCCTTTGAGGGATCTCATCTCAATTCCAGGAGGTTCCACAAGTTCAAGGACTTGATGTAATGAAACCAATATCATCCTCTGACAGTGGCATCTAGAGGAAATCTCTCTTTAGTCAGACCTCTAAATGGGACCTCAACTCTCTCTTCCCTATCCCTGTTCCAAACTCCTTTGGGAAGTAGGTCTACTATGTCACTCCTCACCGAATATATATTTTTGCAGTCACCAGACAAGGTTGTTTCTGTTGTCACATGTTATCACTCTGATGATGATATGTTATAAATAGCAGTAGTTGGCTCTCCTAAATCAAAAGCTTTTTTTAAACTGTATTTTTTACCCATAGTTATTTTTAAAGGAATTTCTCTTTCTCCTACTAAATTTTGTGAACAATATATAGAATATACATATAAACAACATATAGAAATGCTGATTATTTGTGTGGGTTTATTTTATATTCTTCAACTTTACTAAAGTTTTAATTATTTTAACTAGTTTTTTCAGTCGATTCTCTAAGTTTATCATCATCCTCTCTCCAAAGAGGGATCATTTTGTTCCCTTACTGTTTATTCTAATCCCTTGGATTCCTTTTTCTTCTCTTATTGCTATAGCTGGCATTTCTAGCACAATATTGATAGTGGACATCCTTACTTCACTCCTGGTCTTATTGGGAAACCTGCTTAACCCCATTACGGATAATGCTTACTACTGGTTTTAGATAGTTATACTTATCATTGTAAGGAAAATTCCATTTATCCCTATGCTTGCTGGTGTTTTTAATAGGCATTGGTCTTGAATTTTGGCAAAAACTTTTCTCCATTTAAGATATAATCATATGATTTTCAAATACTATTGAACCAGCCCTGGATTCCTGGTATCCCCTGGTCTTAGTATATGATATTCTTGATATTTTGTTGTAATCTCCTTGCTAGTATCATATTTAAAATTTGTGCATCGATTATTTATTAGGGAAACTGGTCTATAATTTTCTTTCTCTGTTTGATTCTTCCTAGTTTAGGTATCAGTACCATTGTGTCATAAAGGGAATTTGTGAGGATTTCTTCTTTGCCTCTTCTGACAAATAGTTTATATAGCAGTGGAATTAATTTTTTTCTAACTGTTCCATAGAATTCACTTGTGAATCCATTTATCCCTGGGAATTTTTCCTTAGGGAAGCTTTTTTTTAAATGAAATCTCAACATTTTTCATCAGTTGTAGAATGATATGATGTGGTCTGCTGTGGAGTATCATTTGTGAACACCTGCTTGCTCCCTACAGATTCATTCATCTAGACTGTGTCTGTAGCTAACTCTCTAGATTATGTGTGTAGATAATCCTATTTTAGAACTGTACAGGCATGTAGATAGATGGCATTGGTGTTCTTCATCTGTCACTTGGAGGCAGAGGGAATGGCATTAAGAGGGTCTGGGATTGTCTCCGCACCTTTTAGATTTTCCCTACCTCCCAGACATATTATGAATATCAGTGTCCCCGCAACCATGTTGCCATCATCATCTATCTCCTCTATGTTCATTCCAGCTGCTTGTCCTGTCATTCCTTTTGGTGACATTTCTACCTGGCCACCCCCCCTTCCCAATAAGGATATGACCAACTAAGACACCAGGGTTCAAGTGTGGTGGTTCCATGGTCCTTGATGTCATCACAGTTGTAGATATTTGTGGGGGTGTGCTGACCTTCCGGCTTCACCCTCCAATGCTTCTGGGGCAACTTTGGGTAGTTGTATCTCTCATTAATCTTTCCTTAATATGACTTTACCCTCCCTCGTTTCTTTTTGTTTTAGGAGCTACCATTCATGAGCTTCCTTTATCCTTCTCCATGATGTTTATAAATAAATTAACTTTCTAAATCCAGGTTTCCTTTGGTGCCCATCTTTCTCCAACTGAAAAGTAAGTTAAGTATTTGGTAACTGAAGCCCTTTAGGCTCTTTGGGATTCTCTGATGTAGCATTTGATTTACATTAATTAAACTCTGCATGAACTTAGTTTAGCTTATGATCCTGTCCTCTCTTCCCTCTGTTTCCCCCTTTTTTAAAATTAGTCATTACTTGTTAGACTAGATCAGAATGGAGTTGTCTGGCACGCCAGATTTCCCTCCCACCCTTTTATTCTTTCTTCAGAATTGGTGGTCACTTTTAATCTTTGATTTAGCAAATCAGAATGTGACTATACAGAGTGGCTGATTCAGGAATACATCTCACATCAGTAATAAGTTATCCCCCACCTGTCAGAATAGAAGCATCCTCATACTTTTTGTGACAGTGCAGAGACTAGCCATAGCTCATCCTTTGTTCCCCCAACCCGCGCTGTCCAGTAGATTTTCCGTCCTGGGAGGTTCCCATCTTTGCAGTGAAGCCACTGGGTGTCAAGTTACTGACCAGGTAGAAACGTCACCAAAAAGAATGGCAGGACAAGCAGCAGAATGGAGCCAATGAGCATAGCAGAGATAGATGATGGCAGCGACATTGCATCATCAAGGCAATGGGAGGACTTCTTCTTTGCCTCTTCTTCCAAATAGTTTATAAAGTAGTGGAATTGTTCCCTAACTGCTCCATAGGATTCACTTGTGAATCCATTTGGGGGGTTTTCGTAGGGAAGCTTTTTTTAAATAAGTTCAAGGATCTTCCTGAGCTCATCAATGACTCTCTCTGCCTCGTTAACCTTTGAGGGAAAAGGGTTGAAGCGACCCTTATTTTCAATGTGGTCTTTTTGCAAGCAGTTTCTCCAGAAGTTTGACCACACAGTCAATGGACATTTATTAAACTCTTGCTACATGCCAGACATGTGCTAAACACGTTCCAAACGTGGTCTCATTTTATGCTCATCACAACACTGGGAGGGAGCCGCTGTTGTTATCTTCATTTTACAGGCATGGAAACTGAAGCAGCCATCAGTTTAGTGCCTTGCCCAGGGTCACCCAGCTAGTCAGTGTGTGAGGAGGGATCGGAGTCTTCCTGACTCCAGGTCTAGTGCTCTGGGCACAATGGCCCCCATGCCTATCGGGTCTGAGGAGAAGCAAAACTCTGTGGATGGAATGTGGGTCTAGCTCCTTCAAGGCCGGTGCTCAGTTTTTCCATTGGTCCTGTGCTTCAGTTAGTCCTAGAAGCCTGTGAGCTGTCTCCCAGGCCAGGGGTAGCGATGGCTGATATGGATATTCCCTGAGGGCTGCCCTTGAAGCCGGGAAGAGACTCAAAGGCAGTTTTCCTCCTTTCCCCATCTTATCACAAGGCAGAAATGCTCAGTCCAGGGACTGGATTCTTGTGGTCACTCTTTTCCCATGAAGGGACTCGTCTGGGTCCCACCTGTGGTCTGGACCTGGGTCAGTTCTGTGGGGTGGGGAAAGAGCCCCTAGGAAAAAAAGATCCAAATCATATTCTCTCACTCTTAGACTGGACCAATCCCAAGCCCAGCACCCTGAATATGACACCTAAAATGTACGGCTGGGTTCCTATGCCTAGGGTAGCTTTATTAAAAAGGGGTTAACTATTGGATAACAGTCAGACGTAGGACCAGCATCCACTTCTAAACAGAAAAGAAATGCTCATACTTGGCAGAAACCAATTTAGACATGGAACCGGAACCATCATTAGCAAGCCATAATTAACTGGGAGTAGCACTAGTCAAACATCAAGCCGGTCCCCATTCAACTCTGGCCCAGACACCCAGCCAGTCCTTGTCTTCTGCTACACCAGGCAAAGCCTTGGATGCAGCTTCTTGTCATGGGCATCCTCTCTGAGGAAGGACCTTCCCCTGCCCTGGGTCGGCCCCACTGATGGAGCTGGGGTGGACTTCCCAGACTCCCCAAGTTCCAAGGTGGTCTCCAAGCCTTATGTTCTACTCTGAAGCAAAGCTCATTCGCCAAGCTCAGGAGACAAAACAAATGTAGAAGAACCTGCCCAAGAAAACCAGACCAGGTTCCCCTAGGTAAGACATGGACTTTACTGCCACGTCGTCCTAACTATATTGTGGCCAGCGTGAGAGACAGGACGAGTCACTCTTCCCCCCTCATAGGAAGCAACTTGATCCAAAGCTAGGAATGCAGAAGACCACCAGGGATGGAGCCACTTCTCTGTGAAGTCATCCGTTCTTCCTGCTTGGGAGCCAATACGGGGTTGAGTCAGGTGAATGTGGCCAGCCTGAAGCCCCATGACAGCAAGCAAGAAGCAAACTTTGGGCCTCTGCTCATCCACTCATTCATTTATTAGGCACCTACTGTTATGTGTGTGACAGGCCCTATGCTAGCCACAGGGGATACAAAGACAAAACCAAACCTTGACCTGTCCTCAAAGAGATGACATTGCATTGGAAAGAAACAACATAGATTGGAAATAACTAAATGTAAAAACTGGGCCTCAGTCCCCCCCCACCCCAATGCAGTCCTCTCTCTCAAGTTAGACGCTAAGAATTCAGAGATAAAGCAGCGGTGGCCCCTGCCCTCAAGCAGCTTCCATTCTTGAGGGTGACAGGCACTTCTTCTCCCAGTCTGTGAACTTGGATCCCTCTTTTGAGGAGCTGATGGCCAGAGAAAAGCTGTAGATTAAAGGCAACTATTTCTCAACCACCCACTCTGTCCTGGGCTTGGTGCTCTGCCCCGGGGAGGCAGAAACAGAAGGGAAACCAGTCCTGCCTTCCATGATGCTCACTAAGGTCTGCATGCAAACAAGCCGATCTGTGAGGGAGACCTCGACCTGGCCATGTGTATACTCATTCATGGGCGTGTGGGTGCACATGAGGGTGTGTGCGTGTGGAACAGCCTGTCCCTGGGGACCCCCGCAGAGCAGGAGCACATCCGGGGAGACACCCTTTGTGTGTGATTGAGCCTGGACGAGTTGATACACATCGATGAGTGATGATTACCTGGGTGGAGGGGCCCGAGGCAAGCCCTGGCAGGAAGAACAGGAGATAAGACAGGCTGGGCCTGTGGCCTGCTCCAGGATCTCTCCTCCCCCAGCTCCCCTGCTCATGCCCAAGCCCCCTGGAAGAAAGTCCCTAGAGGAAGGGAGCGTGCCAGAGGAGACTCTGGGGAGGAGACAAAGGGCTACCTTTCTCTGTCCTCCTGGACCTTGCAGCAGCTTGGGACCTGGCCCGGGAACTTCGTGCTCCTGAGCCCCTGTCCATCCCAAGGTCTCATGGGGGAGAAGGGACCAGCCTGTGTGACCTTTTCATTGTCCTATCTGGCATCTAAGAGTTTTAAGGCATGATTCAGGGCTCTCTCTTAGAACACCTGGGTTCAGCTCTCAACCCCATTCCTTACTGTCTGTGTGACTTTGGGCAAATATCTTGACTTCCCTGGTCAAATAAAATGAAGTGTTGGTCTAAGTGGCCAGTCTGGCTCCCCTGAGCTTAGCAACTAACCTCCAAGACTTACCACATGTTCTAGATGACAATCAAGGCTAATGAAGGCATAGACAGACCTGCAGGTTTCCAAAGTGCTTTTCATACAATATAATCATAGGCATCAGAAGTGGACCTCAAACCCATGTCCTTCTGACTCTAACTTTGGTCCCTCACACCACCCTCCTTCCCCTGCCAGGATTTCAGGGAATGGGTCATGACAGCTCATTAGCATTTCCCTGGCACAGTGAGATTGGCAAAGCAAGCCCTGATGACCAGCAGCCCAAGCCCACAGAGAAAGGCCCAGAAGAAAATCTTCTCATGGACTGAGGGGGTCCAATGAGTCTCGGATGAATTAATATGTCTGTGGCTTTGGACCAGAAAAGTGTGGTCCCCAACCTGTGAAGAGACTGCAAGTTAGACAGTGATTGAGGGTAAACTTGGAGATAAACAGCAAGATCCCTGTCTCAATTTCTCCATCTGGGTTGGAAAAACACCACCAACCACCACTTCATAGAATGAGAGGCCTTGAATCCAAGCCCTGCATTTTGCAGATCAAGAAGATGAGGCCCAGAAAAAGGAAGGACCTGGAGGACCTGCCTCCTTTTGGACTGGATATAATGGGTTTAATCCGTTCTCCTATCTGCTATATATACAAGCCGCCATGGCTGAGGCCCTTGGACATGAGATGATCTCAGTGATTGATCTGCCTCAGATTGGTTGTAAGAGGGTTGGGGTGGTGGTGAAGTGTTCTTGGCTTGCACCCACCATATCTCACCTCTCTCCCCTCAGAGACACTTCCCTGTCTGTCCTCCAGAACCCTCAGTCCCCCATGGGAGCTGATCCAGAAATCTCCCACATGCCCCCAGGACTGGATGGGCAGTAAAAGCCAGGCCCATTCCCAGAGAGCTGAGAGCCATAAACACAATCACCCAGGCCCCCACCATAAATTAGAGCATGAGGAAAGTCCTGTGATCTCTTTCCAGGCAGACCCTGAACCATAATATCTTCCAGCCTCCCAGAGACTCCAGGCAAGGTGATTTATGGGCACTAGGCCTGCCAGCCCATTTACTGGGGGGGGGGCAGTGCAGTGATGCCCAAGAGCCCCAAGAACATCCCAGAATGGAAGAAGCAGAATGACCCTGAGGATGATGCCAGGCGCCCCTCGGGGAAGCAGTAGGAGGCCCACATCTTAGCCCAGGGACAGTCCTGAGCTGTCAATCGTCTCTGGGCCAGGGAAGACATTTAGGCATCTCCGCTCTCCCTGGGGTCAAAAAGAAGCTGTCCAGTAGTCCATGTGAGCAAATCTTAAACATGGGGGATTGTCTAAGGCATGCTGAGCCTAGAGTCTTGCCAGACCTGGGTGGGTCTAGAACATAGAACAGGGAAGGTAAGAGAGGAACAGGTCCTTAGAACAACAAACTTTAGAAAACAGAATAAAGAATTTCACAGCTAGAAGGGACCTCAGAACCAGACAGGAACATCAGGACTGGGAGAGAACTAAGAAAATCAAGCACGGAATAGCAGACAAACTGAGGAGGACCTTGGAATGTCAGAGTGGGCATGAACCTAAGACCAGCTGATCCGGTCCCTTGGTTTACAGGAAGGGAAACTGAGACTATAGGAGGTGGGTTGGTGGTTGTGCTTCCTTCCTGAAGTGCACCAAACACCATCAAGTTGGTGTGTCTGACTGGCTGGTCAGACCAGCGCAAGCCTGGGATGCTCTAGTGCAGGTCTGCTCAGAGGGGTCCATGAGAACACTCAGCTGGGCTCTCTACATTTGGGCAGCACCAATTCCTCTGAGTTACTTCCATTCTGTTTTGCTCATAATTACGACAGCCCCGTTAGAACAAGCTCCCAAGGCCCCAAGGAGGCTAAGGATGATGAAGATTTGGCAGGAGAATCGCAGACTAGAACCAGGCCCCTCCCCCCTGGAAAGACAGACAACCAGGGTGCCTCAGGTGTCTTCTCTTCTGCTCTGTGGGAACAGTAGACTGGCTGAGGTGGCAGCAGGGGGAAGGGAAATGGGGGGGGGGGACCTGCCTTGCTTTCCCTTCTTCACCGGCCCCTGGCTTGGGCTTTTCTTTGGGAGCCTCTCTTTGTCTTTTATGTGCATTCCCATCATCTGTAGTCTAAGATGGCAGCCGGTCAGAGAGTGCCCGCTGGGCCTACCCTGCTCCACCTCCCCATTCTCTCTCTGTCTCTCTCTCTGTCTCTCTCTGCCTATCTGTCTCTCTGTCTCTGTCTCTATGTCTCTGTTCTCTCTCTCTCTCTCTCTCTCTCTCTCTCTCTCTCTCTCTCTCTCTCTCTCTATCTCTCTCTCTCTGGGTGTGTGTGTGTGTGTGTGTAGAGGCCAGTCTGACCCACTCCACTCTGGCCCCTTCACCCTATATGCTCAATCTGTGTGAAGAGGCCAGTCACTGGGACAGCTGATTTCCTAGGAGGCTCCTCCCTCCACACTCTGTTGAGGAGTGCTCTTCTTCCTGGGCTCCTGGAGCCCTGGGCTGGTCCCCGAAAGACTCAGCCTGCCCAAGTCTCAGCAAGTTGCTTGGTTTCCATCCCTGGGGTCAAAGGCCGTGCCTGGTTCTGCTCCCCTTCCTTCCTTGGCTCGCTGACCTGGTCTCCATCCTGGCTCCTTATACCCAGTTGGGGCCCCTGGCTACAAAGGTAGACAGTGCTCCCAAAGTTGTAGGAAGCTCTTCCTTCCCAGAGGAGGGGAGGGCCATGTGGGACTGAGTAGTCCTTCTGTCTTCTTACGCTGGAAAGTACCGAGTAGCCTCTGGACTGGGGGTTGGGGGCGTTCAGCTCTCTGCTCCCCAGAGGGCAGCCGGAGGTCAAGGAGATGAGCATATCCCTAGGTGGGGATTTGTGGTTTGGGATTGAGCCCTCAGTTGATCCATCTCCCAATAAATTGGGGGTTCCAGGGCCTGCATTTCCCCATGATTGCAGCCACAACTCTCATTTTCAGTTACCTCTTCTGAGCCAAGCCCTGAGCAGACAAGGACAAAAGCCAAGGCACCAGCTTCTTGAGAGAAGGGCCTTGCCTTCCATGGCTCAAGGCTACACCAAGGCTATGCCAAGACCCCACCTCCTACTGGAGGGTAGGCAGATACAAAATACCCAACAGTTGGGGAGGGCAAAGAAGGCCCAGAAAGGTGACAGGTAGGGCCAGGGAAGCCCTCTTATGGGAGAGGGCATCTGAACTGAGTTTGAGGGGAGTTGGGGGCTCCAAGGAAAGAGGAACCCTTGGAGTATAAAGTCATGGGGGCTAGAGACGGAGGGTCAGATAGGAGGAAGAGTAAGGCGGTCAACCTGGAAGGGAGAGGGTCTGGAAAGAGTGAGCAGAGCTCTCCGGTGAGGATTGTAGCTTTGTATCATTGAGTCGTTACATATTAGACTTATCACATCGTCGCATATCATGTCATGTCATGTTTACTATATTATGGAGGATTTGCATGAGATCCTGGAGGCCACAGGGAGCCACAGGAGGTGATTGAAGAGGAGTTGATGTGGTCACTTTGGTGGCTGATTGGAGGGAGAGTGGCAGGCAGAAGCAGGCAGGCTGACCAACGGCCATGGCGATAGTGCAGACATAAGGTGACGGGTCTATACCAGGTGAGAACCTGGTCAGAGGGGAGGGGAGGGCATATTCAAAAGTTGGCAAAATTTTGGCAACCGATTCTGAAACCAGTTTGACCCATCACTGAAATGTTGTCCATGCTGGCTTGTTTGGGATACAATTTCTGTCCAACTTGCTGGCTTAGCTTTCGGTTACTGTTCAAGATCTGGGTTCCAACCTGGAGGGTTTGGGCTACCACACAGGGATGCCACTAGTCCCACCCCGCTCTGCCACATGTCTGTGTGTCTGTCTGACTGGAGACGCCCCCTCTCTGCCTGCCCCACAGCTCAGAGCTCACTCTCCCCAGGCCTACCCTCTAGGTGGGGTGACTCTCTGGGATTGGAAGCTCCTGGAGAGAAGGGTGGTTTCTGGAGCCCTGGTCGGTCGCTCACCCCCTCTGGGACAAGGACAATTCCTTCCCCTCTCTGAGCCTCAGCTTCCCTCTAACATGATCAGGTGGAACTGGGTGCTTCTCACTCTAAATCTTAGTAGCTTCCCCCCACCCCCACCCCCAAGCCTAGGCCCAGGACAAGCTTCAGCGGAAGTGACTGAGACCAGACAACACTGGTCCTAGGTTTGGGGGCCAGACCATGGGCCTGGACCAAGTGTTTCTATCTCACATGAGCAAGGAGGAATGAGGCCTGGCCACCCCCCACCCAGGCCCCTCTACAAGCCTCCCTCCTGGTTCTGCCCCTTCATCCCTAGCGAAGGATGGTCACAGTCAGGCCTTCAGTGTCCTCATCTGTGAAATGAAGAAGGTGGGCTAGAGGGCCACCAAGGTGCCTCCTGGATCAATCAATCAATAATCATTTAAGCACCCACTGGGTTCCAGATCTACTGAGGACTGACATGTATATGTTCTATAGCCAAAGATAAATCTCTGGGTGTGTTGAGAATATGGAGGCTCCTCTCTTGGGACTGAGCCAGCTCTGCAGTCAAAGCTGGGTTGGGGGCAGGACTTCTGTCCAGTGCCAGGATGGGGGTGGGCTGACAGGGGAGGCTGTGCTTGGTAAGGAAGTGGGAGAAACTGGGCTGCCTGAGCTGTCAGGAGAAGATATGCCCCCCTTTCCAAAAGGTTGATGTGGAATAGGGATAAGATTTGGCCTCCTTAGCCCAGAACAGGCCCTAGGGAGGATCCTGGGTCCAAGGCAGGAAGGGACCTGAGAGATCAGCAAACTGATCCCCTCATTTTACAGAAGAGGAAATTGAGACCCAGGGACATGATCTAAAGATACACAAAATGACAGAGCTGGGATTTGAACCTAGCCTTTGAACCTTAGGGCTGTCCCTGGACAAGTGGAGAATTCTCTAGACAAAGGAGACCCTAGGCCCACCAGAAGATGGGAATGAGGCATAGGAAGCAACAGGAAGATTGTGAATATAAAGCAGTGTGTGCCTGTGAGCTTAGCTCTTATTATGAAGAAGAGTTGGCTTCACCCTCCATGAGGGTAGAGTTTGAGAAGGCATGGGTGGAGGGGGCAGGGGTTCACTTCTTCTAAAGGAGACTCTTTGAAGGAAGTGGACCTTAAAGGATGCCATGAATTCATTTGGTGCATTACAGGAAGCCCTGTTGCCCAGAGCCCAATTGCCCATGGTCAATGCCTGCCAAACCCAGATGGAGGGCATCTCCCAGGTCCTCCAGGTGCCCAACGAAGTGAGCCTACCCAATGTGCCATCTCTCTCGGACTAGCTACTCTAGCCATTGGGCTGTTGGACCCCAGGTCAGCATTTCATACAGGCGCCTTCTGGAGCTCTGCGCAGTGGCCCATATAAACGTTGAGTGAGCCCAGGCAGAACTTGGCCAGGGCATGCAGAAGTGGGCAGGACTGTCCTTGGGGTGGGCAGTGAGGGGGAGAGGCTTCACAGCTTGTCTAAGAAAAAGAGGAGCAGAAGGGGCATAACTAGACACAGCATTCTGTCCATGCCAGTGCCCTAGTCTTCCAAATAGAGAAACTGAGTCCTAGCAAGGGACAGTCCGGCTTGCCCAAGGTCACCCAGGGGATTTCACTCTGAGCAGGGGCCAATAGCAGGAGATAGTGCTGACAGATCAGGAATGATTGTGGGGGGGCACAGAGCCTAAAGGTAGACACAGGGCCTACAGCCCAACATCCAACTTCGTGAATGACCCATGAGGGCCTAGAGTCTATGAACAACCAGAGGGAGAAGGTCTGGGAAGTGGGCCCATCACAGAATAAAGACATCATAGGGCTCCCCAGTCTCCTGGAGCTTGTGACTCCCTCCTCCATAACCTCTAGTGGCTCCCTAGCTTCATCCCCTGACCCCCTCCACCTTGCCAGACTTCTTACACCTCACCCCCCCACCTGCCCTTCCATTCAGTTATTCCATGAATAAGACTCTCCTGCCTTCCCTGACTCCCTTCAAGCCTCAGCTGAAGTCCTCCTGCTTTCTATGACTCCTGGTAGCCCCTTCCAGACACAGGAAGGAGGCCCAGAATCTGGCCTCCCCCAAGGGAAGTATAGGTCTGAGGAGACTTCAATCCCCCCCGCCCAGATTTTCTGCTAGAAATCAATGCCAGGGACCAGGGAGAGAAACT
Organism: Macrotis lagotis; assembly: GCF_037893015.1. Taxonomy (NCBI): domain Eukaryota; kingdom Metazoa; phylum Chordata; class Mammalia; order Peramelemorphia; family Peramelidae; genus Macrotis; species Macrotis lagotis. Next base: position 276,131,865 of record NC_133660.1, read on the forward strand.
AGAAATTTGGCAGAACTCAATGATTTGGGATTTGACCCGTCCCTGATAGACAGTTCTTTCCTGCTCCCCACTCCCAGTGATGCTACCAACACAAGTTCAGCTGTGACCTTGGCACGGCCCCCTCCCCTGGATGGAACCCTTCCTCTGAGCTATCCTGATGGAAATGGGAGCCTAGGAGGTAACTGGAGCATGGACCAGAGAGGAGCAGCTGGAGAAGCATAGACCAGAGCGGCTGGGGGTGGGGAAGGCAGAGACAGCTAGGCCCAGCTTCAGGGCTGTGGCCCTTCCTTGTCACCCTCAGGTGAACACTGGGCTCCATATGTCCCCACCCAAGTGTTCACGTTTCTAGGGACTTTGGGCAGCCTAAGGGGGAAGAGACGGTGAGAGTCCTTAGCCAGGGAGAAGCAGATGGTTTTATGGGCCAGTTATGGGCAGAAAAGGTCCATTGAGCAACCTCCATGGGGCCTCTTCTACTTTTAATGGTCTCCCCCATAAATGGCCCACTGGCTCCATGGGGGAAGTAGATCATAAAAAGCTGAGACACCAGGAGGCAAAGGTCACCCAGTGTATTCCGCCCGCCTACGGGCAAGACGGACCCATCATTGCGTCATCGACAGCATCCGCAGGGAAGGGCACAGGCTTAGCTGGCCCAAGGAGGAGGAGGGGCTGGGCCAGTCACCAGGGACAGCAGCCCATCTTGCATGGGGAAGATGAAAGAGATAGGGTACATGGATTTTTACCCCAGCTTGGCTCCCACAGTCAAGCTACCACTTTAGCTCTGGGGGCTTAGAAGCAGGAAGGACCATTATAGACATCCTGTCTGCCCCCATTTCTCAGATGGGGGAGCAAAGACTCAGGCAGGGGAAGGGCCCCATCTGTTCTGTGCAGCTCCCAAAAGGTGGGTGATCCATCTCCATCTGTCTCCTGCCAGTGCATCTTCAATGAGATGAAACCAGAAAATCCCTCATCCTCCTCAGATTCCAAAGACCCCTCCTTGCCTCCCTCACCCTTGGGCATCCAGGAGGGTGGACCGCAGTAGTGCCAGGCCTGTGTCAGAACAAAAGAGAATATTTGTAGTCACTTCAGTCAAAGAGAACACAATGGGAATGGGGGGACCTCAGAGATGTCAACACTCTCGCTGACTGGACCACCATTCCCCTGCACTCTGTGGGTGGGCCGGGTGGGCCCCTCCCCAGGCTCCAGCACCATCTCCAGACTAGGTTGACTTTGAGGGTCAGATCTGGGGGAACCAGGGACAATGGGGAGGGGAACCTTGGCAATGGAGCAGCAGCTCTGGGCTCTTCAGGCCGAGGGTTGGCAACTGCTTGAGACAGTCAGCTCAGACCAAAATCTGGCCCCCTCTCCCCAGACATGGGGACAGGTGTCATTGGGGGGGGGGGGCCTGGGGGAGGGGCTGGCTCTGACCTCTCTGGGCTCCAGGAGTTTGGAAGCAGCCTTATCCCAGGTTTGCTTTGGTCCTGGGCAACCCGATTGGCCCTTTTTCGGTGGCATTCTGGAATCTGCCTGCGATCCGACCTGTTCCGCCTCAGATTTGCCCTCCTGGCTCCTCTCCAGGCTCCAGGCCTTCCTGGCCACCCCGGCCCCTCCTGGGTTTCCCGCCCAGATACCATGGGTGTGCGGCCGGGCATCTTTCTCCCGCTCTTGTTCCCGCTGAGCTCCCTCCCCCTCCTGCCCTCTCCTACCCTCTGTCTCTCTCCTCCTCCCTCTTTTTCCCTCTGTGTCTCTGTTTGCCTCACTCTCCCCCTTCCCCGTCCCCTGCTCCCGCCTGCGATCCCGCCCAGGTGTGGGTTTCCCTCCTTCTCTCCCCTTCCCCTCCCCCACACTAGCAAGACACACACACACACACACACACACACACACACACACGCCTGGCTTGGAACCCAAAATCTTTCATCTCCAGGGAAGACGTGCCAAAAAGATGCAGGCACTGGGCCTGGGAAGCCATTTCCTTTGCCACGTAAAAGAACTAAGAGCCCTTTCAGAAGCCCCCTCCCCCCATTGTTTTTAATCATTTGTAATAATCATTTTTAATACTTTGGGGCAGGAAAGTGTCCTGGCTGATTGGAGCCTCTGCTCTCAGGCTGGTGACCCAAGCCACTCACGGGTCGTCCCATCTCAGGGTCAAGCCTCTCCTGTAGCCAGGGCACAGAGGCTGGCCCCAGGGCGGGTGTTCTCAGGGACAGGGACTCCAGCAAGGGTCTAAGGAACTCAGAACTCAAGGAACCATGTCCAGCCTACCCCCCCAGGGTTGGGGCCAGGAAGGGGATGTTGCTGACTTATGGGTTTTGTAAAGAGCAGATTGATGAGTGTGGATTCTGGGCCAGGAATGGCCGGCCAGGATGGCCTCAGTGGTCCTTTGTGGTTTAGGCATTGTGGAATTCCAAGACCCTGAGTGGGATGTCAGACCTACAGATTTAGGGAGCTGACTGATGATGATAATGTTTGCACGTCATTCTCGGAGACCATGACATCAGGGAGCTGATGACACAAGAAGCTCATGAATTGGATTGGAGTAAGGGGGGGGCTTTGCTAGTCTCCAGCCTCACTTTCTCCTCCAGAGCTATCTGAGTCCAGGGACAACTGGAGATGGCCCTGGATGGGAGTTAAGTTAAATTAGGAAGCTGGGAGAGAGCTTAAAGAACACCAGTTGCCACACAGCTCAGCCAGGAGAACCAGCCCAGTGTAGGCGAGAGAGAGCTGATGTTGGCAAGGACAGTCCAGGCACAAGTCTGGTGTCGGACACATCCTGACTTGACTGGGTCACCCTTTGTTTCTCTGGGCCCCAGGCAGCTCCAAGGACTGACAGCTGCAGGAGGGTCCAAGAGGCTAGGACTGAGTGTGCTGAGACAAAGGTCAGCTCTAGGCTGGCGGATCTCAGAGATGACCAGAAAGAAGCTTTTGGCATCTCCCTGGAGCTATTCCTTCTACAGGTAACTGGGCTGGGCTGAAAAGACTCATTTATTGGTTCTGGAAGTTTTCCTTAAGCACTCACTGGATGCAAAACCCTGGACCTTTCTCTGGGTACAGGAAAAAAAGTGAAGCACACATGCCTGCCCTCAGGAAGCTTGCCCCTGGGTCATCTCAGGGACTGTTCCCTCTCCACAAAGCCTCAGCACTCCAGTCTCCCAGCGTTCTCTGATCATCCCAACTTCCTAAACTTGCTGAGGTTTCAAGCTTTCCCTGAGTGGAACAGTCTGTCCCAGACCTGTGGGAAGGGGGGATCCAAGCCCAGTCAGGGATGCTGAGGGAAGGAGTTGGGGGGGGGGGGGTTGGAGCAGCTCTCTACCTGGTGTCTGGGGTCCTTTCTGACTGGGTTAGTCTGGGTCTCTGCTCTAAGGGCCTTCCAGTTCTAACATCCCATGTTCTGGGTTATGAGGTCTCTTCCAGATCTAAGGTTCTACATTCTGGCCATCCATGTTCTAGATTCTTCCAGGAAGACTGGCCATCTCAGCTTTGCTATTCTGTTACATCTTCCAAGGTTTCTCCCGTCTCCAACATTCTCGGATCTAAGACCCCTCTCAATTCTGACTCCTGGGTGCTAGGCTCACCCCTCCCAGCTCTGACCTTCTGACTTCCCGTTCTAAGTCTACCCTGCTGCCATTCTTATTCCACATTACAGCCATAGTGTCCCGGCTTCCTGTCCACCAGTTCTCTAGAATCCTGCCAAGGCCCCCTGATTCCAGGAGCAGCAGAGAGGAAGGGCACCATCCTGTCTGTCTTCCCAAATGGGGGTAAAGAGGAAGTGACTGAAAGGTTTCCACCCCCTCCTCCAGTGACTGAAATTCCCAGCATTCCAGAAATGCCCATTAGCACAGGGGCTCCTTGCCCCCCAGCAGGTAGTGGCCCCTGAAGGATTCATGTGTTCATGGTCCCTGCTTGTCCACCCTAAGGAATTTGTGAGGTTCTGGTAGGGCAAAGGGTGGGACTCTGGGCTGCCAGGGGTTAAGTAGATGGGGATGGATAGTGGGGGTCCTGGATAGTGGGTAACTGGGGAGGGGGTGTGGGGGAGGGGAAGGACTGAAAGGGGAAGAAGGATTTGTAAGGGCTCCTCTGCTAGACAGTGGCAGATTCTAAGGGCTCCTCAGGAGGAGTGGAGAGAGTGGGGGGAGCAGAGCCTGAGCCCCTCCTCCCTTAACCCCCTTTTCTCTGTATCTGCCAGGATCTGGGGCCTCAAAAGGGGGGAGGGGGCTCAAGCCACAATAAATACTGCCCCCAGGGGTCTGATTTCAAACTTTTGCCATGAAGGGTGACCCCAAGTCAGTGGTGCATGATTGGTCCAGGTGTTCCCCCCGGCACACAATAGCCCTCCCCACACTCTGCAGAGGCCAAGTTCAAGTCAGCAGCTCCCATGGAAAGGCTCTTTGTTGGCCTCTGATATACAAGCCCCGGCCAAGAATGGAATGAGCCTCCGAATTGTCAGTAGCCTGCGGTGACCAGTGGGACAGAGAGAGGCCTCCTGGTGACCTCCAGAGAGAGAGAGAGAGAGAGAGAGAGAGAGAGAGAGAGAGAGAGAGAGGAGGGGAGGCAAGAGGGCCAGGCTGGGCAATGGACCAGCTAAAAGGGGTCGACTGGTTTGGAGAAGTTGTGGGAGCTATGTTTGAAGATGATGAGATTGTTGTGGAGACACCTCAGCACCCCCCTCTCCCCAGGTGCCCCCCCCCAGCCATGCCTCAGCTCTCAGCACTTCTGGTCTGGGGTCCTTCTATCCACTGCCTCTACTGTCCTGTGTGAACCTCCCTTCACTGTGAGTGCTCTGGAGCCTGCCTGCCATGTCTGCCCATGTTTCTGACTGGACTATGACTTTTGAGGGGTGCTGGTGACAAGGGCCAGATCTGCTGAGGGTTCAGATGCTAACCGGAGAGGCCTCTCCCCTTCTTCACTCCAAGATTAGAAACCTATGTGACTCCACCCTGGAAATGGGTTATTAGTAAAAGATGAATTAATGAGTGTCCTATTGTGGCCTCTCCAGAGACAGGGGAGAAACTTTTTTCTGATCCCTCCCCAAGCCCAGCCTCTATCTGACCTTGATAGGAGGGAACAAATAGGTGGCTCCCCAGTCCCCTATGAGAGCCCCTGGTTTCCATGGACTGTCACCAGACCTAGAGAAGGAGACCATTCCTGGAAAATGACATTCTAATCACTTTTCCTTGGACAATTCCTTATGGTCCCCCTGGTTGCCACCTTGCCCCATCAAGATGAGCAGTCATTCTCTAGCTCCAAGGAGAATCAGTTACCTCTTGTCAGCAGATCCCTTAGGTCCTGGTATCAGAAGTGAGTTGTCCAGGAGATTTAGACCTGGCAGGGGAATGAATGAACTGACCCGACTCTCCCCTCTCCATGATTCCTCTAAAGAATGCCTGCCCCCACCAACACACACACACACACACACACACACACACACACATACACACACCACCTACCATCCCTGCAGCCCCACCCACAGATCGCCTTTTCTGAGACATGAAAGCATACAAAGAATCTTCTCTGGAACCCTAAGTCTCCAAAGCCTCTGGATCAGACATTTTGATATGCTTCCCCCGCCCCCAGGGCTGGCCCAGCCCATTTATGGCCCTAGCACAGCAGGGGGTGGGTTGGCCCTCACCTGGGCTATCAGCTCTGCCTCCTGACCAGGCCATGGGAGGCCCCAAGAGTCCTCTCCTTGGAGTCACTGACATGGATCCTCTGACAGACATGTCCCTTGAAAGATGCTTTTTAAGCTTTTTGTTTGAAAACGAATTCAGAGCCACATCAAACAGACAGCCCCACTCCCTGCCTTTGGTCTCCTCTCCGAAGCCGCCAGGAGATTGCTAACTAGCTGCTCCTCCTTCTAATTGCTTTTCTTCTCTGCTGGGAGCCGCCTAAGTCATCTGCTTATTAATCTGGAGAGCTGCGTGGGGATATAAAGGAGGCCTTGTCTCCAGGGCCAGTTAATAATAATCAAATGGCCAATCAGGGCCAGATTGCAGATCCTCAGCTCTGATCTAGCTGAGATGCCTTGGGAGAGACCTGCCCAGGCCTCCTGGGGCTCCTGAAGATAGATGGACAGTCTGGTTCTTTGGGGTGGGGGATTCCACTTTGGGGGGAGGGGCAGGGAAAGCCTCCTTTCTTGCCTGACTAATAGCAGCAGTCTTCAGGCCCACCCCTGTGCTGACCCCCAGCTCCATCCCTACTCCCCAAAGGACCCTGCTTCTCCCCAGCTTCATTCATGGTCCCTACCCTGCCCCCTACAGAGCCCCCAACAAATTTTGTGACATTTCTCTGAACTCTTTGGCTTTCTACAGCCCAATCAAACCTCATTAATCCACAGTCATTAGAAGGAAATAGTCTCAATTAGTTCTATGGGGTTTTTTAAGTGAATGGTTGACTCTTTGTTTTTTTCTTTTAATTATTTTTTAAATTTTTATTTTTCCAAAGATATAAAATGCTAGTTTTCAACAATCATTTCTGCAAGCTTTTAAGTTTTACATTTTTTCCTCCCCTCAACAAAAAGCAATATAATAGCCCTGCTATATAGATCCATATTATGTTGTGAAATGAAAATCCAATCCAATAGAGGAGAAAAAAACATTAGAGGAAAAAGAGAAAGACATAAGACAGCTTTTAAAAACTGAAGCTAGCAAGCTTGGGTCTGCATTAAACTCCCCAGTTCCCTCCCTGGGGGTGAATGGTATTTTCTACCACAAGTCTTAGATGTGCCTGACTTGATTTGGGTTGTTGAAGGACCAGTCACTATAGTTGATGGTGATACAATGTTGCTCTTGATGTATACAGTGTTCTTCTGGTTCTGCTCCTTTCATTCTGCATCAATTCCGGCGAGTCCTTCCAAGCTAGCCTGAAGTCCTGACCCTCATGGTTTCTTCTTCCGTCACATTCATATGTGGTAGATTCTTTGTTAAAAAAAAAAAAAAAAGCTGTTTCCCTCCTCTAGGGGCTACAGAATGAGATTCTGATGGTGCAGCTTCCCTTTCCACAGCATTGGGAGTTCTATCCAATCATTTTGCACAATCCTATCTGGGAAACAGGAGGCTTCAGCATCATTACTACATTTTGCAGATACGGAAAGGAGAAGTCTAGAGATCTGTCCAGAATCAGTAGAAGCAGATGTGTTGTTGATGTTCAATTATTTCACTCTTTGTGACTCCAGTTGGAGTTTTCTTGGCAAAGATATAAATTTCTAATTTCTAATTAGCTCTTCTCAATGCATGATAGTAAAGAAATGGTATGTGAACAGTATTTGAAGGCTATTTGAAAACTTTCTCCTGTAACAATATTTTCTCTTGAAATCTTGCTCAATTACCCATTGGTTCTGAATATCTTTTCTTTAATTTTTTTAACTTAATTAGTATTACATGTTTCAGTTTTATATTACTTTTCCCTCTGAATTTCTTCTCTCCTATGGAGAAGGAATGAGAAAAGAAAAGAAAAAAGAAAGTTGCTCAAGAAAACTGACCTCTGTGGCAATCACGCCTTCATACTCATAGTTTCTGCAAAGAAGGAAGGGAAGTACATTATCTGATCTCAACCTCCAGACTGAGCCTGGCCATTATAATTATGCAGTAGTCACTTTCTTGATTTGGTTGTTGTTGTTTCTGTCCCATTTTCCTGGCACTGCTTACCTCACTTTACAGGTATTCATATAAGTCTTCCTTGGATTCTCTGGATTTTCCATTTTTTGATGATTTCTTAGAGAGCCATAATATATAATCCACTCATATACCACAGTAATTTCAGTTATATCCCCAATGGACATTTTTCCACAGAGACTGGACTGGAGTCAACATCAGCCCTGCCACAAAACCCTGGAGATTGAGGCTTTCTGTATATCCATGGATGACCAAAAAAAAAAAAGCTGTTAGGATCAAATATGTCAGCACGTTAGCATGTACACAGTAGGAGCTTAATCCATGATTATTGAATTGGATTGAATGAAATGCAGTGAACCTATGACTTCTGGGAGGGGGAGCCTCCCCTGAGGGGCTCCTTCTTCTTACTTGGGTTGTTGACCTGCCATAGCTTCTCTTCTCAGGCTGGCCATCCATGACCCCATGATCTCCTAAACCTATCTCCCCTTCTAATCCAATGTTCTGATAGACTCATTACCTGAATGCAGGTGAGCAGTAGTGTATGATTTGCTGAGGTCTCCATTGTCTCTTGACAGTGATGATGATCATTCACATCGACAGGGGTCTATTGATAATAGAGTGCTGGGTTGGTAGATTATCATGAGCATCTCCATTTTGTAGATCTGAGGAAACTGAGACTCTCGATAAATCAAACATGAGTGCAATCCCTGTCAGGGTTTTTATAGGTGCAGGTTGATATTTTGGCCAATGCCTTGCCCTACCTTCTCAGGAACTACTGAGGCACTGAGATGGCACCAGGAGAGGCCAAGGGCTCACCACCTGCCCTGGGCAATGCCTTCAATATAGTGGTTCTATTCCTTAACAGAAGGAGCTAGACTGGGCAAAGGGAAGCTTGCTGTACTACTCACTGTCAGTGGAGGCAACAGGGAGAAGAGGAGTCTCCCCAGATCAGCTCTTGTTTTTGATCAAATCTTAGCAACCTCTGTGGATGGTGGGCCACTGTAGAGCCAGGACAAGCAGGAAGCTTTTGGTCCAAGTCTCAGCTTCACATCAGGGTATAGACTTTGGAGCGAACCAGGCTTCCCTGGCGGAGCTCAAGCTTTTCTCATTTTGTATTCTTTTGCCTTGGTTTTGGGGGGAGGGATTTTTGAGGGGAATAGGAAGAAGGAGGGGATATAATTCATTCCTCAGGCATCTAAAACCTTGAAGCCAATGAAAGCAGAAGTTGGGCAGAAGTTGGAAAGTCAAGGTGAGGGATTGGACATTTGGGGAGCAGCTTGAACCAGTCATTGGGACACTCACCATGGACCTTCAAAAGGATCCAGTCCCAGAAGGAGTGCCCTCATGGGATGGGTCTGTCAGAGTTCTCTTGGAGTGTTGAGAAGCTGGACCAAACCCCTCCCCTCCCTGAACTATCTCAATTTCCTCAACTGTACAATTAGACTTAGACTCAGTCACCTCTAGGTCAATTCCAGACAGCTTTGAAGGCAAGAATGGTGGCCATGGTGCAGCCTCCTGCCCGACCCCCCTTTCCCTCATCATTTCTCTGGTTTTCATCATCTTACTTGAGGGGAAAGGCTCATAAAATTCATTTGCCATTTGCTACATTTTGGATAGGGGAGGCTTCCCTCAACATTTGTGGGATTGCCATACAACATATGCATTTGGGAAAGTGTGAATTTTCTTCTGCATTTTTTGAAGCTGTTATGGAACCAATCAGTCCCTGGACCAAGGTGTCAGTCCTGGTCATGGAGTCAACATAAACAGAGGCAGACCTCCTCAGAAGCACCTGAGGGCCAGGGTGGATCAAACCCTTGGGCACAAAGAGTGTTGAGACCTACAGTGAGGAGGGAATAATTGTGAACCATTTGAGCAGAACTGCTGGGTCCTGTTCCTCAAATACTGACACCACTGGCATCACCAGCCCCTCTGCTCTGAGAGGGGCAGCATATCTGCTAGAGGACTGATGGGGGAACCGGGAGAACCTGGGTTCAAATCCTGCCTTAGTAGGAGACCTTGAACAGTCATGACTTCTAAGACCCTCCTTATTGGTTCCTGTAACCTGGAGGAAATAACTAATCTTAGCATGACCTGATATGAGGGGAGGATGATTGTCCCCATATCCCTTGTTTAGTGCTTGGTGGAGAGGGGGAGGGTCTTCCCTGTGACCAGAAGACCCAGTAGAAAGAGCACTGACTCTACAGTCAATGGCCTGGGTTCAACTTCTATGTAAAGCTGAGCAAGTCATTTCTCCTCCCCCTGCCTCAGTTTCCTCAGTTGTAAAGAGATAGGGACTTGTCCAGTTGTTAGCATGTGAGACCTTCACAGAACCTTGAGCAGGAAGGCACCTTAGAGTTCAGTTAATCCTTGATTTGCTAAGGGGGAAACTGAGAGCAGAAAGAGAAAGAGATGCTGACAAGATCCAGGTAGTGAAGCCCTAGACAGAAATGAATCTGAATCCTTAGACTCCAAAACCACCCCCTAAATGAAGAACCCTGGAAGGCAGGAGACAGGAGCTGGATGTTCCAGGTAGAGTCTGAATTATGGTAAGAGTGGAAGTTTGCATTCCTGTTGGGATTGGCTTATGAGTGAGAGTCAGGGTTTGAACCAGGAATTGAGTTAGGATTTTTGTTGTTCAGTCATTTTTCAGTTGTGTTTGACTCTTCCTGACCACATTTGGGATTTTCTTGGCAGAAATATTGGAGTAGTTTACCATTTCCTTCTCCAACTCATTTTATAGATGGGGAAAGAGAGGCAGAGTTAAGTGACTTGCCCAGGGTCCCATAACTAGTAAGTGTTTAAGGCCAGTTTTGAACTCCAAAAGAGTCTTCTGACTTCAGGTCTGGTACTCTAACTATTGCACTACTGCACCAACAGGCTGCCTCTGAGTTAGGGGATTTAGGGAATAAACTTTGGGTACCTGGGGTAAAAATTAGGGTGAATGTTTTGGTTTGGGAATTAGATGAAATGTGAGCTTTTGACTGATCTCAAGTTATAAATCATTTAGGATTTTGTTAAGAATAAAACAGGGCTGGGATAGGGTTGGGAACAGTCAGGACTGGCTTTCCCTGAGAGGGATGACAGATCTGGGTCTGGGTTTGGGTCATATCAAAAGCTCCCATGACCACGAGCAGTACCAGGTAAAATGAGGGAGGCTGATTCTCCTTTGAAAGGTTGCTAGGTGAAGTCCAGGCCAGGACTAGGCAAGTGACCTGAGGCAGAGAACTGGAAGAATCTGAGTAAAGGTGCCCAGTCTTCTGTCTGACTCAAGAGGCACCCTACCATTCCCACGGTCCTCTCCTACCTGCTCCAGCCACAAGACATTGCCCCCTTGGCCAGGCATTGTCTATCTGTCACATATAAATGATCATCAGTTAGCTTTCCCCACCTGGCGCTGTCACTGTAAGGCAAGGCTTGTTCACTTCTGTTGGCCCTTGGCAGATAAACTGAGGGGCTAGAGCCTCAATTGGGGAAGGCAGAAGGATCTCTCTCACAGGCCTTCATTCCCCAGAATGGGGAGGTGATCCTCAAGTTCCCACCTAAGTAGTGGCAGAGCTGAGGTCAGAGTCCCAGGGTCTTCCTAGGAGGGGGCAGGCCTAGAGCCATGGACTCCCTGAGTCAAGACAAGCTCTCCTTCCTTCCTTCCTAGCTGGACCTGATGACAGTCATTGTCAGCTTGGGGCTGCAGGTGGGTCTGTCTGGTTCTGGAGATTTGCCACTTCCCCAGGAAAGAGCTGGGCCCAGTCTGGAGGGGAACCAGGAAGGGTCTGAGAAGCTGGCTTAATGGGGAGACAAATGGTTCCCCTTGCATGAGGGCAGTGCCAGCCCCAGGCTCTGGGAAATGCCTCAAACGTAGGATTTTAGGTGAATTTAGGAGCCCCTTCTAGAGAAGAAAGAAGCTTGTCTCAGACTTTCCCAGGGCTCTCTCTTCCTCCCAGACCTCCCTCCAATGTTGTGGAGCAGATACCTCCAGAAGGTCCCTAACCTTTCTAGGACCTCTCCTCCTCACAACCCCAGCTCCTTCAGCCTGGGGAGGAAGGGATCTGTTCTCTCTACTCATTGGCCTCGACCACCCTTCAATCAATTAATCAACATTTATTGAGCACTGAGCCTCTCAATCCCCAGAGGAGAAGTTCTCCTGGAACCAAAACCTGCCAGGCAGTCTTGGGGTAGGGGAGCATGCAGTCATTTCCTACTGCAGAGACCCCATCTTTGGGGACCCAGCTGTTCACCTACCTCCAGAGAGCAAGAATGAGAATTCTGGGCCTTCTCTCCCTGGCTCCCAGAAAGGCTGGAACCTCTCTCTGGACCCTACTTCAATGACTGCTCTAGTCCTAGCCAAAGCCACCCTTCCCTTCTGACACCCCAGCTCCCATTCCCAGCCCAACATGCTGAGACTTCTCCATGGGGGTGTCCATATTTCTGTGTCTGAGGATCTGTGGGGGCCTGTGTTTGGATGTGTGGTGGAGTCTGCATAATTCCAAAGGCAAAGCATTAGCAGTGGGAGCTTCTACGTCATCCTTTGTCTCTCTGCTGTCTGGAGATCTCCAGGTACAACCCCTTGGTGTGGGCAATTGTAGGAGCACCCCCAAATTGTGACTACATGTGTGAACCAAACCGTTTAGACATGGACTTCTCAATAACAGCATCAGTGCGTGTAATCTGACTGACAATATAAACATCAATCCCACTGGGACTTGATTTCCTAGAATTTACCAATGAATGAGTCTTGTTCTAGTACTCGACATCAAGGGTCCTCCTCTCAGGTGACCCCATCCGTCCATCAGCACTGCCCTCAAGCTTGAGTCACATAGGAAGGGAACTAGATTCAGTCTGGACCCAAGAACAAACTAAAGGCTGGAGGAAGGGGAGGGGGGGGGTCTTCATTAGATTTCTTAGCATTCTAGAGAATTCTAAAAGTGTTAGCTGTTTATACCAAGATACACTCAAGATGTTAGATTGGTGGCCAGGAACATAATCTTTTTACCAATTAATTTGATTGCTACCCATGCTGATGACCAGGCTGTTTACCAGATTTTTCCATTGGTGGTCTGTCTTATCTTGAGTTCTTATGTATTTGTCAGTTGTTAGTGACACATACGTGCTGTTTACCAACCCATACCACACACATATCTTTTTCTTTTTTTTAGTTTTTACAAGGCAGTGGGGTTAAGTGGCTTGCCCAAGGCCACACAGCTAGGTCATTATTAAGTGTCTGAGACCAGATTTGAACTCGGGTCCTCCTGACTCCAGAGCCGATGCTCTATCCACTGCGCCACCTAGCCACCCCCACACACATATCTTAATAATGAAAACTCGTGAAAGACAAGTATCAGAATACTTCACCACAAAATGGCAGCCAACTACAAGATGGAGTCAATTCTAGCAAAGAAAACCAACATATTCTCACTCACTCCTCTTTCAGGAAACCCTTCCAGACCACTCCCGCTCACCCTGGGCTTTTCCTCTAAACTCATGCCAGAGCCTTTCCGGGTTCTACTGGAATGTGACCTTCTTGCCTCCTTGTCTCCTTTTACTCTTTCACTGTTTCCTAGGAAGAAGGTCTTTCTTCCCACCTAGACTTTGAGCCAGGGTGAAGTTTGCTGCTTGAAGGCCAGGACTGGTTTTGATCTGTAGATAAATAGTCAGATAGAGAGAGAGAGAGAGGAGGGGGAAGGAGGGAAGGAAGGAAGGAAGGAAGGAAGGAAGGAAGGAAGGAAGGAAGGAAGGAAGGAAGGAAGGAAGGAAGGAAGTGTATGTGTGCATGTGATTTATGTATACTGATTGACCAATTGGCTGTTTCAATGAAGAGAGTTCTAAGCTTGAAGTCTTACAGCCCCAGAGTGAACCTCAATTCTACAACTTTCTGGGTGACACTGGATGTGTGCTTTCTCTCTGGGCTTTCTCAGTTTCCTTCTCTATCATAGGACAAGCTGACCTCAATGGCCTCTACCTCTTTGTCCTCTGAATTGCTGAAGCTCTTCTTCTCTGCCCTCCTTCCCAGGCTGTGAGGGTTTTGAGGACAGAAGCTGGCTAGGCAGGCAACCAGCCCTGGGCCCCTTTAGATTCTGTTCTCTTGAGCTGTTGGCTTCCGGAAGACTGGTCAGTTTGTCTGCTGAGGCTCAAGGAGTGCTCCACAACCCATGTATGGATACTGTCTCCTTAGTTCTGTTGCTTTGAAAATGGGAGGTGTCAGATTTAGGATGGGTGACAGTATCTCCTGACTGGCCAAGTCCTCCATGCATCGGCCCAAGTAGAGTCTCCCATTTTTCCTTTCAAAGGCGCTCCTGGAGAGTACATCCCTGTCCCCTCCCAAGTAGAAGCGGCTACCCTTGTGTCCAATGCTGCCTTGCTCGGTCCCCTCCCTGGGTGGATGGGATCTCCTCCCGCTGCTTCCAGATGGATGACTCAGAGCATTCCTTTCCAGCCCACTGCCACCTTCTGCCGAGGCCCCTGAAGCTGCAGGGGGCTTCTGGAAGTCAGGAGTCACTAGGTTTGCTCTTATCACTCAGATCTTCCTCATCAGGTCTAAGCCTGGCTGCTTATTCTCCCAGAGCAGAAAATAACATTTGGGGAGCAGCCTTGAGCCCCTGCTGCTGTCTCCCCTCCTCAGCCTCTGCTTCCCACCTCCAATCTCCACCAGCTCTACAAGCAGGGCCTACTGGGTGCCCCTGTCCCTCCCATGAAGTCTTCCTTGACCCCAACCCCCTTTATAGGAATCCCTCACCCCACTGGAGTCCAACAGTGTGGATGAAGAATTGGCACCAGCCATAAAACCACTGACTCTGAGATCTCATCCCTAGAAGGAACCTTGGGAACGATTAGTCAAAAAGCCCCTCAAGTGGTTGCCTTCCCAGGAACTCCTCCAGCCCCTAGGGAAAATGACCACTACTTCTACTCAGGGACAGTTCTCCTAGTCAGGAAATCTGAGAAAGGCACCGCAGGTCTTGGCATTCCCACTTTACAGCTGACTCCGAGGGGTGAGGGCCTTATTCAGTCACACACACACCAGTATTTACTAAATGCCACCTAACTACCAGGAAGGTGCTCTGCCCCATGCTGGGAATGGGGTGGGGCGGGGCTTGAACCCAACTCTTCCTAAGCTGACTGTCCCTAGGATATGACCCCAGGTATTTGTTCTGGCTGTGTCCCTCACCAGGATTGCTTTCCTCCTCCCCTCCCTCTCTTGGCTTCCTTCAGGTCCCCCTTCTTCAGGTATTCTTTCCCTATTACCCCCTAAGTCTAGTATCTCCCCTCTGAGATAACCTCGAGTTGTTCCTATAGAGCTTGTTCACCCAGTGGTCTTCCCCTTTGGCCAAGATAGTTGGACTGGTGGCATTTCTTGGGGCCTCCAAAGTTTGGCGTGGAAGCCACATCCCAGCTGCTTGGTGATGGATTAAGTGATGCCACCGACCTTTCGTTTCCCCAAAAGAAGCCCCTTCTCTCTCCCATGCTGCACTCCTCCTGTTGATGTTTTTAGCCTGAGGGCCAAACTTTTCATTCATCTTCATAGAATCCCACCCACCCTTGAAGGAGAGGAGGCTCTTGGTGTTAAAGGCTGCTTGGCCCCACTCCAACTTCCCTCCCCAGAGAACTTGGGGGGTTCCTGGAGGCTGGGGGAGATGTTCCTCCATCTGCCCCTACTGAGCTGCTGGTGCAGAGCTAAGAACATGACAGACATTAATCCAGTCTCTAGACATTGTTTTCTTCCTTCTATCCCCCTCAGAAGACATGAACAGGCTAACAGGCTCTTGTCCATCACACATCTGTCTCCACAAGGCCCATGGACACTTCTTGTGGCTAGAACCTCCTGTCCAGGCACGTGCCCATCCTAGTGCCAATCCAATCTATTGCCTCTGCTGCGGATATATGGCCCAAGTGTGAAGCCAGTCCTGGCCACTGAACTGGACCAGGCATGTCGGGTGGAAGCAGCAATGTTCTGAAGGTCACAGCATTAGCACCAGGAGGAATCTCAGAGATCCTGTAGTCCAACTGGCTTGGCTTTCAGATGAGGAAATTGAGGCACCATGTGAGCTGCACAAGTGACTAAGTCAGAAAAGGAGGCAGTGTTCACCCCTCATTCTTCTTCATGACATCCTGAGTACCTTCTCCAGGGGCTCAGAAAGCATCGCTGTTACCATTTAAATAGGTCCATAGGATTCTTGATAACAAAAGGGAAGGAGCCATTATCCATCTGTTGTGTCCCAGGCCCTGGGTTAATCTTTTTTTTTTCATTTTACAAATATTCTCTCATTTGATAGGAGGAGAAAGTTCTCAGAGCCCTTCCCTCCCCCCAGCCCCAGCTCAAGCCTAATGGAGACTAAAGACCTTCCTGCCATTGTGGTAAATGTATGAGAGCCAGTGATGTGAAGACCAGGCCATGCATCCAAAGCATTTCCTAGAGCCAACCCCATGGTGTCTTTGGCCCAAGATTCAGACTGTGATGGACTTTCTATTGGCATCTTCCAGGAGGTTTAGAAGACTTCCCATACACTCCAACTTCCTCTCCATAACCTTCCACCAAGTTGGCCAAACCTGCCCCAGTGTCCATCTCCCACCTCCCACAGAAAACAGGATTGATAACCAGGAGTTGGGGCAGGGATGTGGGGAGGGACATGGTAGCCACAGCCTCATTGCAGGAGACCTGCCTTCATCCTCCTCCCTCCCCAGCTCTTCTCTCTCCAGAGACATGCTGGAAGCTAGGAGATGGTATTCAGATTCCAACTATTCTAGAACCAAATGAGGGAAGAAAACAGAATCACAGAATGGTAAAAATTGAAAGGGCATGTAATGTAGCTCCTAGGGGCAGCTGGCTGCCACAGTGATTAGAACCTGAGCCTGGAGTCAGGAAGACTCATCTTCAAATCCTTCCTCAGGCACATACTAGCTGTATTGGACAAGTGGACTCATGGACAAGTCACTCAACCCTATTTGCCTTGGTTTTCTCATCAGTTTTACAGAGAACTAGAAAAGGCAATGACAAACCACTCCAGTATCTCTGCCAAGAAGACCCCAAATGGGGCCATGGAGAGTCAAACACAAATGAAAAATGACTGAACAGCAAACATTTAACTCCTCCCTTTCATGCCTGAGGATTTTGAGGATCAAAGGGTCTTCTTCAAGGACATTCTGTTGGCAATGTCAGAACTGGGGCTAGGAACCAGATCTGTTGGTCTTCCTGTCACTTCATGCTTTCACCTCCCTTCTTCCAAAATGGCAAAACTGTGTTCTAGACTGTCCAAATGATCCATAGACTTCCATTCCATTCCTCCAACATATCCCCTTTCTATCACTTATCTTCTAAAGGATCTTTCCTATAGTCTAAACAATTCCATGTCTCTCCCATCCTCCAATCATTCATCCCCACCAAGCATGGACCTGTGTCTCTTTTGCCCTTTGAGGAGGGCATCTGTAAGAAAGGGCCTCTCCTCTCTCTCTCTCTCTCTCTCTATTCTCTTCTTCAGCCCTTCCAATCCAACTCCCACCTGTCATTCCACTGACCTTGCTCTCTCCAAATTACCAGTGGTCTCCGCCAAATCCAGTGGCCTTTTCTCAAAACTCATTCTCCTTGACCTATGCAGTTTTTGACACTGTGAATCACCCTCCTGTCCTTGCTACTCTCTAGGTTTTAGTGGACCCCATCTCTCCTGGTTCTCCTCCTCCCTCTCTGATGGTTGCTTCTGGTTCCTTTGCTGAATCCTCCTCCAGATCCTAACCTCTAATCACAGGTGTCCCTCAGGGTTCTGTCCTGAGCCTCCTTCTCTTCTTCCTCTAAACTACTTTATTTGGGAAGCTCCTCAGCTCCCATGGATTTCATAACCATCTCATCCCTCGGATGACTCTCAAATCTACCTTTCCTGGTCCAAGCTCCTGCTGACATCTAGTCTTTCCTCAACCTGGAGGTTCAGTTGACCCGTTACAGTGACATGGGCCAAAATGAAGCTCATTATCCTTCCCCCAAGCCTTCCCTATTAATGTAGAAGGCAACACCATCCTCCTAGTCCCCCAGGATCACAAGCTAGGATCATCCTGAATTCTTCACCATCTTTCATTGCCCCTCCCCCATCCAACATGGTGCCAAGGTCTCTTCATCTCCCCCTTGTTGCCTCTCTCAGATATGACCATTCTCTCCACTGACACTGCCTGGACTATTAGAATAATCTCGGGGTGGGGGGGGTCACTGGGGGAGGGGAATCTGCCCGTTTCTAATCTCTTCTCCATTCTACTTCCCTTTGGCCTCCAAAGCAATTTTTCTAAAGCTTGGGTCCAATCATGCCCCCCCCAACCACTTCTCCTCTCGCTCAGTAGTCTCCATTGGTTCCCTATGGTCTCCAGGATCAAATACAATTCTGTTTGTCATTCAGAACTCCCTCTCTCCTACTCTCCAACATGTCCTCTTTGATCCAGTGACTCCGGCCCCGTTCCACAAACAAGTCATCCATCTCCTGGCTCTTGGTGTTCTATCTGGCTGTTGTCCCCCCAGACCTGGAGCTCTCTCTTCTCAGTTCTACCTCCTCATCTCCCAGCTTCATCTAAGATCTAGCTAGCGCCCCCCCCCCCCCCCCCCGCACCCCTTCTGGGAGCAGCCCTTCCTGACCCTTCCTAATCCCAGCAGCTTCCTCTGCTCTTGGTTTCCTGTTGATCCTGGCCAGGGTTCATTTGCATATCCATCTGCATATCATCACCCTCATAGACTTGGAGCAACTCGAGGGCAGGGTCTGCCTTTCACCTTCTTTGTCTCCCAGATCTCAGCCCAGTCCCAGGACCATAGACTTCTCTCCAGTTACCTTCACTCTTAGCCACTACATCACTCAGTGATGGTTCCCCACCATCGAGGCACTAGAGACTCTTGGGGGGGGGGGGGTGACAGCTCATGCTTCTCTGGGACCCTCCCATTCTACAGATTAATGGGTCTGGGAGATTTGGAAGAGGGGTTTGTCATTCTCTCCCTGCCTCCTGGCTTCACCCAGACTCTTATCACACTGGGACTCAGCACCTTGCCTTTCACGGAGGAGTCCCCCTTCCTCTGCCGGGCTCCATAGGCTCCCCAGGCTCCCCAGTTGAGGGTGGAGGAGGGGCTGATTCCTAGGTTTCAGGGGCCCACCTTTCTCCTCTCCCCAGGTGGTCTGTCTATCTAATAGCTCCCTCTTTCCTTGCAGGTGATGCAGATGGACCAGAAACTAAACCTCATCACAGACATGCTACATCACCTGGTTGCCTTGCAACAAGGGGACCAGAACAGTGGTGGCAATGGTGGTGGGAGGGCCCCCCAGAGGGCCAACCCTGAGCTCTTCCTAGGCAATAACACCCTCCCCACCTACGAACAGCTGACGGTTCCCAGAAGGGTGCCGGATGAAGCATCCTGATGGAAGCCTTCAGGCTCCGGGCCCCCAGGGTGGAGGCGGCCTGGGGGACAATGAAGGTGATGGAAGACCAAAGCCTGCCTCCCCCATCCTCCCTCCTTCACCCAACTGGAGGATGACAGGGTGACTCGAGGGATGAGCCCCTTCTGCAGAGGGTGGCCTCAACTTGAGAAGTGCCACCCAGCCCCACAGCAGGACACTCTCAGATCACATGGGATCCTGGTGTTCTCCCCAGAGGGGAAGCAGAGAATGAGCAGAGCCTCGTCCCTCTGAAAAGACACCAGTGCATGGGCTGGGGCCATGGAGGATGAGGTTCTGGGGCCCCAGGCTCCTCCTTCCTAAGGAGACGTGAAATGAAGTGGTCTGGGATCAAGCTATCCATCTCTGTCTCTGCCTCTATCTCTGAGCTAGATGGTGGGCAACAGAAAAGCCTCTGAGGAAGGCAAGGAGGCACTCACTGCTGCCTTGGCATGGCCTGCCCTCTTCTTCCCATTGCAGGGCCCCAAAGGGAAGGCCCCAGATAACAGGCCATCCCTTCCTCCTGAGCAGATTTTCTTCAGGGAAAACCAAAGGGGGTTAAACTGGGAAACTTTTAGAAGATCCATCATTTCATACTGAGGCTGAGGACTGAGGCTGGGGGGAGCCTATGGTCAGCACCAGGAAAGGCCATCTTCTCTTTAGAGACAGGAACCTTGTCTGGGGCTCCCAGGGGTCTGCCGGCCTCTTGGGGAGTCTACCATGAGGGCCTTCTCTCAGATAACGTTAGGTTTCTCATCACTCCATACAAAGGATAAAACTATCTGGAAAATGTCCCCCCCCCCATATTCCTCATGACAGCCTATGGCAAGGGGATTGGCTAGCATTTCAGGGGGCTGCCTTGGGCCTGGGGGTGGGCCAGCCACCTCTCCTAAGCATGAGGGCTGACATAGTAGCTGAAGTCTAAGGTCTGCAATAGGGAATATTTCTGGGCATTATGTTTTCTGGCAATCAGAATAATTTTGTGATGATTTGGGGGGTTGTTTCTTAATGAGGGTCACGATGTAATTTCAGGGTATTAATCTTTCAATCATTTCTAATAAAGGCCGAGTATTCTGTGGTTTCCTGATTGCCAGCCCACTTCCTTTTTTCATCTTATTCCAATCAACAGCCTGAGGCCAAGGCCAAGGCCCGTGGGTTCAGAACTGGTGTCCTCCCCAAGGTTCTCACCTATGGTCCACTGCTCTAAACCCTCCCCCAAAGCCAAGGAGCAGGGCCACGAGCTCAAAGAAAGGCCCTAGGCTTGATCTGGCCACATGGATCCCAACTTCCATCCTCAGTCTCCCCACCAAAGTGCCCCTTATGAGAAAGAGTCCTGGCCTCTGAATCGGAGCTCTGGGTTCAAATCTCAGTGTGACCTCCTTGATCACATGGAGAATGCCATACAACCCACTTCCCAGAGGAACAGGAAATTACCGTTATCATCATCCCTGAAAAGTAAAGAGTCCTTTCCTAGTCTGCACAGGGATCAATGAATGAGAGCTTCCAGGTCCAAACCCACCATTTGACAGATGAGGAAACTGAGGCTCACTGATGAGAAGATGCTTGCCCAAGGGACCTCCAAGAAAGCCATACAAGGACAGTGACAGAGCTTCCTGCATCACCAGAGGCTGAAGGAAAGGGCACTTCAGGAGCTGCTCCAGAGACAGGGATAATTATCTAGGGGTGGACTCTGCCCACCAGAGGCTATCGGATTGGATGTCGGGAACATCCTCCCTCCTCCTGCCACAGACCCAGAGCAGAGAGGGAGCACCAAGAAAGTGAAGAATGACTAAATCAAGGGAGCAAGGGATGGATGGAAGGAAGGAAAGAAGGAAGGAATGAAGGAAGGAAGGAAGGAAGGAAGGGAGGGAGGGAGGGAGGGAGGGAGGAAGGGAGGAAGGGAGGGAGGGAGGGAGGGAGGGAGGAAAAGAGGATGAAGTTCAGTTCAAGATTAAGGCAACATTTTAGCCATCTTGAGGCTCTCTGGGTAAGGGAAGGTGAAGTTCAACGAGCAGCAGGGTTTGTTGAACCCTGAACTCATGTGAGATCCTACCTACGAAACCCAGGTAAGTTCCATTACAAAAACAAGTAGAGGCTCTCTGAGGGCAGACCTTTCAGGTGAAGTTGCATCATGTGATCCAGACTGAGAAAGCTAATGTGTAGGAGACCCTGGTGTGGTGAGCTGGGCTGAGAAGGAAGGAGTGTGGAATCCTAGCATCTAGGGGCTTGAGTTCAAATTCTTGCCTTTCCCCCCCTCCAAGATGCTGCCTCTTAGAAGCTGCTTCCTTCAAAATTCTTTCCCTGCCCCACCCTCTCTCATGTCAACATTACTTCCCTGCCCCACTTCTGCTGCTCCCAAGAGCTTGGGGTCTGCAGATCCCTAACTTCCAGGGTGGGCAGCAACGTCCAGCCCTGGAGTGAAGCATGGACTGGTTTGGAATGAGTCAGATGGAGACGACTGGACACTCACTCATCAGTGTAGATGGGCCCTGTCAGAGAAGGGGGAGTGACTGGGAGATGGCAAGGAGGTGTCAAAGCCTTCCTCTTGCTGACTTCCTCTCCCTTCTCCTTTCTCCTTCCTGCTCCCCCCAACTCTCTGTCTCTATCTCATCTCTCTGTCTCTGTCTCTCTCTTTCTCTCTCTCTCTCTCTCTCTCTCTGTGTGTGTGTGTGTGTCTGTGTATCTCTCCTTCATTGTCTCTCTGTCTCTGTGTCACTGTCTCTCTGTCTCTCTCTGTCTCTGTATCTCTCTCTCTCCCTCTGTGTCTCTCTGTCTTTCTGTGTCTCTCTGTCTCTATCTCTCTCTCTCCCCACCATCTCTTTCTCTTTCTCTTTCTTTGTGTTAACTTTAACTTTGAAAGTCCCAGACTAGGAACTTACTGTTTGTATGACTTTATCCAAATTGGCCTTATTGGAGTGAGGGGAACAGTCAGGTCTCTTACCCTCTGGCAGGCTCTGGTCAAAGGAGGGAGAGACAAAGTCTCAGTGTGGTGGGAGGAAAGTGACAACCTGATGGAGCCAAGAGAAATTACTGGACTAAAAATACACCACAAAGAGAATGCAACCAGCCCCACCCAGATGTGCCCAAGGAAGAGTGGGGAGGAAACCTTGTGATGCCTGAGGTGACTTGTAGTGCCAGCTGCTACTGCCCAGATCATGAGCACAGTGACTGTGGAATGCCAATGTCTAAACAGGATTTGAATCCAGCCCTTCCCCCTATGTCCTGAGTTGGTCCTGTGCTTCCCAGGCCATCTGACATAAGGACACCAGATCTTTTTACCCAGATTCAAAGAAAGAAATGGCCCCTGAACAAAGGAGTCCTCTGACCGCAAAGCTTGTGTTCCAGGATAAGGACCTTCACCACACCCTCCCCAAATAAGATCACACCATGTAATTAATTGATTGGTGGCATCACTGAATGCCTGTACCTGAGCAGCAGTGCCCTGAATCACTTTCTCTCTCTCTCTCTCTCTCTCTCTCTCTCTCTCTCTCTCTCTCTCTCTCTCTCTCTCTCTCTCTCTCTCCCTCCCTCTCTCTCCCTCCCCGTCTCTGTCTCTCTGTCTCTCTGTCTCTCTGTCTCTCTCTCTCTCTCTCTCTCTCTCTCTCTCTCTCTCTCTCTCTCACACACACACACACACACACCCCCTCCACATTTCACAGATTTCCATTTCCCATTCAGCCTCACTAACCAGATAAGGTGGTTCCCACCTCTCTCACCGAGCCAGTCCATTCCCAGCCTTGTCTATGTGGAGGTCCTAGGGACCCTCTCCAACAGCAGTGCTCCACTGAACAAATTTTACTGTTTCCAATGGCCCCAAATGAGGCCCTCACCTGTGACGCTGCATCCCTGCTTCCCACAGAAATTAAGGGAAAATTCCAATATTTGTTCCATCCATACCAGGCAGCCAGTAGAGTTGGAGGAACACAGGAAACAGACACACCACAATTCCTGGCGATTGGTTCAGATGAGCCAACATCTGTGCTTGAAAAGCCATAGATTTATTGGAGTTTCAGAGATGGAAGGGACAAGCCTGGAGAATTCCCTCCTCCCCCTCCTCCTCCCCTCCCTCCTCCCCCTCCCCTCCTGCCCCTCCTCCCCATCCTCCTCCCCACCTCCTCCCCCTCCTCCTCCTCCTCCTCCTCAGACCAAACAGGTAGTCAACCACCCTTGCTTACAGTGTTTACATTGCTTCCAGTGAAGGACAAGCCACAGCTCGCCTGGGGTGGGGGGCTCTTCTCCCACTGGATGCCTCCTACTGATCAGACAGTCTTCCTGACATGGAGCCTCAGTTTTATTCTTCTCCCTCTCCCCACTGCCCTGAATGACCTGTTCAGGACAAGACCCCTTCTTCTTTCATGGGACAGCCCTTGAGATTCAAAATCCATCAGAACAAAGTCCACCTGGTCTCACCTGGGATGGCCCACAAGGTAGCCAAGCCCCAAGTGGAGTCCTATTCAGAGCTGGAAGCCACAGAAAGGGATGGCATCTGTAATGGAGTGCATACATGACCAGAAGTGCATGATGGAGGTTGAGTCTAGGCGTGTTTTGTCCATAATATGTAACAATATTTTCCACTAGGCTTTCTCTCAGAGCCTCTGAGCAAAGTTCCTGAGGTAATTCTAAGCCCTTCCCCATGTCTGGGACCCATTGACTAGTAATCTTCCCAAGAGCTGCATTGTGACTGTGCAATGCTTCTGTTGGCTATCTCAAGAGAAGGAAGCCACCACCAAGAAGCAACCCAGAGAGAAGAAGGTCCCTAGAAAGCTGCAAGCCTCTCCAAGAACCAACGTTCAAGCCATCTGGGCTGTGGGAACACAGGAAGTCACCAGATAAACCGGCGAATCATAAGTGTGCATTTGTTCTGAGCTCTGAGGACCCTGACCTCTCAACCATTCTCCAACAGAGCTTTACCAGGATTTGAGGAAGGCCATCCCGCTGCATCTGGATGCAGCTTTTGCATTCATGTGGCTTGAAATCAAGAAATGGGGAAAAGAATGGAAAAGGAAGGACCTCAGAGCATCAGGTCCAGGCTATCCATGATTCATGGGACAAGCAGGAGTTCCACAGCATTAATTGTGCTGGCCCTTGGGGATGGAGACAAGGACAAAATGGCCTGAAAATGCCATCCAACTTCTGCGCCTGTAGCCCCAGCACATTGGCCGCTACTAAGTCGGTATTCAGATTTCAATAAATGCTTGCTGATGATAGGTTAGTTAATGGATTGATGGAAGGCTTCCAGTGAGAAGATGCCCCTTCCACGGTGACTGCAGCTTTTGTGTATAGGAGGCTTTCCTGCCTGAATGAATGGGCCTAATCCTTCTTCATGTGACAGTCCTTAAAAATGGTGGAACAGTCTTTAGTCCCCCTACGACACCCACCCCATCCTCTCTGCTCTGGGCTGAACAACTCCAATTAAATAAGGTGTTTAAACTTGGTCTCACCTCTAGTGCCCACCTCTAGAGGTTGGCCCTGAAGCTGCCCTGGGGACTGAGACCAGGAGGGGACAAGGGCACTTGAGTAGGCCCTAGCACAACTCTTCCTTCTAGCTGGAGAATAATCTGGAGCCCCTCATCCAGGATACCCCTCAAAAGATCAAACTCATCATCACAGGTCACTGGCTCCCACTTCAAGGAGAGAAGGAGGCAGACCCGAATTTCAGTCAATGATTGGAGCCCCACAGATGGACCTGCAGAAAGACTGTAGGAAGTGGAGATTGCATTGTCTAGGAACAGGGGAAGAGAAAGGGGACTATGTAAACTGAGGCTCCAGTATCTCTCTAAGAGGGGATGACATCTGTCTCAATGAAGGATGAGGAACCCTGGCATTGCCCTTCTGGGAGCACCGCTCCATCCCCTCCATTCTCTCAACAGCCCAGAAGCTTTGTAGAACCTCGTGCCTCCTTGACCCACTTCTTCCAGTGGCTCAGATCATGGCATCCACATAAGGGAGGCCAGGCTGGTTCCATTCATCCTGAGTGTTAGCAGACTGCCCTAATTATGCCCTTTGTGGGATTTGTTGGTGAGTCGAGGTCAGTCTAGTTCGCCTGAGGACCAGAGAAGTAGGGTCCCAGGTAAGGTCACACAGCAGCCTCCCGTAGCCCTGTGGTCCCTGGGTGGCCAGGCTACAATCAATGGGTGGGTGCCAGTCAGCAACTAAGCTAGAGACCCAAGCCCCCAAGAAAGCAGTCAGGAAGGGACCCTTGGCCCTGCAGCCTCTGAGATGCTGGGGCTACTTGTGGGGTGCTTGTCCTGGAGTAAGGAGACAAAGGAGGAAACTGAGATGGGCCTGAGCAGCCCATCCCCCTCCACAGACTGGGGTACCCATCTGCAATAGTTTCCCTGGAGCTCAAGTAGATGCAGTTCATCTGCCGGAGCCCCAGGGCAGAGGACTGCGCTTTGAGCAGCAACTGGCTCTTGGCATTTCTAGGCTTGCGCCTTCTGCCATCGGGTAGCACCCAAGGAAGCCCAAGTGCTGAGTCCCCTGGTGGGTAGCAGGACACCCCACCCTCCAACAGAGGGCTCTGATGTGAGCAGGAGGGACTGGAGCCAGCCTTCCCCAAATACCCCCAGCCTTGAGGGAATGTACCAGCTGTGCCCAGACAAGGGAAGTCAAGGCCTGAAAGTGCCACCATCATTTCTGCATAAGCCAGAACTCCCCTTCAACTCCAGATCAATGCAGTCTCTTGCCTGGACACCCATCCCTAGCTTCTGGACCCCTGCCCACACCCCACTGTCCTCAGGATCTACTCCCCTACCCCCCTCACCTTCCAACTCTCCCTACCCCCACCCTGCCCTGAGACAAAGGAAAGAAAGATGCCCCTTCAGCCCACCAAGCACCTGGTGGTCCCCAGGGCCTTGGTGCGTGTGAAGGAAGGAGTTGGAGCAGCCTTCCCAGACCCCAGCCCAGGCCCTAGAACAGTCTCTGGGAGCTAGAGAAAGCCAAAGCATTTGTCCCTCTCCCAGCCCCACCACACAGCTGAGGGTCTCCAGGTCCCACCCATCACCCACTGGCCCCGGCTGGCCAAGATACCCACAAGTCAACAGTTTCTTTCTGAACACACACACTGCATGGGCTACACCTTCACGTGGGTTTCCTGAAATAGCTGGGCTCGTAGCTATTTCCAGATATTTGTCCTGGAGAAGAGGCAGCAGGCGAGCCCTGCGGGTGGCCTGGATGAATGAATGGGCCCAAAGTGTTCGCCTTGCCCCTCGGGTGGGCCTCAGAGGCAGACCAGGTCTAGGGAGTGTCCTGAGGCGGGAGAAACATAAGCAGAGCCCTGACCGGGAAGGCCCTCAGAGCTCAGCTCCTCCAGTTCCCTGACTTTCCAGAGGAGGAACCAGAGACCCAAGGGGACTTGTCCAAGGTCACACAGGTGGCAGGTGGCAGAGAAGCTCCCAACCCCCTCAGGCCAGCCACCTCTGCTGAGAGTGCAGAGGATAGTCCTGGGGGAGGAGCCAGCCAGCTGCAAGGCTGAGGGAGGGAGGCTTGTTTGGACATCTGCACTCCAGGGCATACTAGACACCGCTGACCCTGCTCTCTCTGCGTCCTTGGACTGGCACTCCCTCCCAAGTGGGCAAGGCAGGGTTCCCAAGAGCTCTGATTATATAGAAATGGGAGGGTTCTGAGGAGGGGGAGAGGGAGAGGTGGTGAGACAAGAGGCAGAAGGTCAGAGGGAGACCCTGGGGCAAGCAGAATGAAGCACCAGGGAAGCTGCCCTTGGAAAAGAGAGAAAGGCCAGCCTGCTGAGGCCTACTTTGCCATTTGAGCCCTTCCTCTTTCTAGGAGTTAAGCTCCATTGCTTCTGGGCTGAGCTAAAAGGGTTGCCAGTCTCCCCAAATCAGCACCCATGGACAGTATCCCAGCTGCCCTACCCTAGTTATTCTTCCCAGAGCCTACAGACCTGGAAGCCCCAACCATACACATGGATTCGCTCTCCTGTGGCATGTGGGGAGTTAGCCCCTGCCCTCTTCTTGCCCCACTACGATGCATTCTGGCCAGAGCCCAGAAGAGAAACACCTTGCAGATAGGACTGAAAATGACCCTTCTATAGAGTCCGAGCCACGGCCCTGCAACTACCTCCTCCCAACCCCACAGTGATGGAGATCTCACTCACTCCCCAGGACACCCCTTCTCTCAAATATTCCTGGGTATCCCTCTGACTTGCTGGCTCAGATCTCACTTCCTCCCTCTTTCCTGCAGCCCCCCCCCCTCCAGTCCTCACACATTTATCTGCTGTCCAGAAGCTTTCCCCACCTCTACAGGTCCATTAGACTGGAACCTTCTGGAGGGCAGGGATTATCTTTTCACTTGCTTTGTTTCTTGACTGTTTAGCCTGGTCTCTGGCATACAGCTGACACAAAATAAGTGTTCCCTGCCGACCCTGCCCACTTTCCTTCTGCCCTTAGCCACAGACAGCAGGCTCCAGTGAGGATTAAGGGGGCTGACTGGAGGAAGATGAAAAGTCCAGGGAAGGAGAGTAGCATAGTTTAAGGTCCCTCTCCCTGAGAGGCAGCTGATGACTCAGTACTTAGAGCACTGGGTCGAGTCAGGAGGACCTGAGTTCAAATTTGGTCTCAGATAACAACTGACTGCCTCAGTTTCTCCAACTGCAAAATGAGAATAATCATAACACCCCCCCCATGGTTGTTGCAAAGATCACAAGGTGTTTGCCTGGCCCCTCAAGTGGGCCTCAGAAAGGCTGCTTCCTGAGAATGTTGAGAGGGTGAAGTCAGCCTCTGCTTCTTCAGGGTCCTCCCCCCACACACCTGGATGAGGGTCTAATCAATCCATCCTTCGTGGTCGTTCTGAGGGTGGAGATTCTGAGAAGCCATACATACAACCCAGGGGCCAAGCAGGGCTCCCCTCCCTCAAAAAGATGCCTGGGTGACCCAGCAGCCTGGCGTGCACACACACACACACACACACACACACACACACACACACACACACACACACCATCCCAGAAGAAGTCATGGGAAGAGGGGCTCCTTCTCCCTTTGGCTTTTAGGGGACAGGACAGCAGGCCCACACCAGGCCTGCTTGGATCCCCCCAGCCCCAGCCTCTGTAAGCTGCTAGCTCTTCTCTCTCCCTCCACAGCTGCCGCCAGATGTCAGCTAGCCAGCTCCCAGGTTACTTGCCCCACCCCCTCCCCAAACCCCTCCCTCCTTCCTGCAGGCCCCCAGGCCTGTTTCTGGTACTCTGTAGCCTTGCCACAAAACCGACCTGAGAAGGAAAATTTTCCATTCTCCTGTCTCTGGCTTTGTCCTCAGCGCTTCCTAAGAAACAGCCTCAACCCTAGGGTACTGGCACAGCTACCCCCCAAAACATACACACACATGCTTGCACAGACAGACACACACACACACACACACACACACACACACACACAGAGTTCAGCAGGGGAGACCAGGGAAGGGCCTGACCAGAATGCTGAATGCCCACCCTGCCCCACTGCTCCCAGGGTGAATGGACGCCATGATGCATGTCATAGCCCCACAACTCAGGAAAAGCTCTCATCCCACACCCCAAACTCCCAGAGAAAAAGTTCCTCCAGGCTTTTCCTCAATAAAGAGCAGATATTGGAGGAAAAAAAACAACCCTGGTCATTGTGGTTGTGGGCTTGGGGAAAGAGCTCCGAGTTCAAATTCTGGTTCTATTATGAGTTGTGTAATCCTGAGCATGATCTTTCCCCATCTGGCTGCCTCAGTTTCCTTCTCTGAAATGACAGCTTTGGGTGGACAGTCTGAGAAGTCTCTGCTGGACTCTGGGCCCATGGAGATCACAGACGAAACTACTTCTGCCCTCCAGGAGCAGCCATTCTGTCAGGGGAAATGACTTACTTCTACTCTGATCAGTAAACCCAGTGACTAGTAGAGAGTGGGATGAGGGAGTCCCCAGCTCAGCCCAAAGCCTGGGGCTCCAAATAGGCTCCCACTAGACACAGTGCCTGACCTGCCTTTAGAAGGAAATGAGGATTTGGACATTTTTATTTTTATTGTCTCCTTACCATTTTTAATACATTTTCAAAGATTTTGATAAAAACTAATTAACATGAACATGTCCAAATGCAAAGAAAATTAAAAAGTTTGCATAGAAAACTGAATCTCTATTAAGTCAGCATGGTCATTGCTTAAAATATAGACGGGGGAGATAAGATAAGATACGATATAGGCATAGATATATGTGTCTCTATCTAAGATAGAAAGATAGATATGAATTGAACAGTATAGTGCCAACATTTGTCTGTTTGCCCATATCACCTCCTAAATCCTTTGGTGAGCTTGGTTTTTTTTTAGAATGATTTTATTTATTTTGAGTTTTACAGTTTTCCCCCCATTCTTGCTTCCCTTCCCCCTACCCCACAGAAGGCAGTCTGTTAGTCTTTCTGTTGTTTCCATGCTATACATTGATCTCAGTTGAATGTGATGAGAGAGAAATCAGATCCTTAAGGAAGAAACAGAAAGTATAAGAGAGAAAAATTACATAGTAAGGTAACAGGTTTGTTTTCTAAATTGAAGGTAACAGTCCTTGGTCTTTGTTCAGACGCCACAGTTCTTTCATTCTCCATGGCAGAGAGCCCCAAATTGTCCCTGGTTGTGGCGCTGATGCCACAATGTTGCAAGGCCATTAAGGTTGATACAATGTTGCCCCGGTTCTGCTCCTCTCTCAGCATCAGTTCATGCAGATCCCTCCAGGCTTCCCTGAATTCCCGTCCCTCCTGGTTTCTAATAGAACCGTAGTGTTCCAGGACACACATAGACCACAGTGTGCTAAGCCGTTCCCCAATGGAAGGACATTCACTCAATTTCCAATTCTTTGCCACCACAAACAAGGTTGCTATGAGCATTTTTGTACAAGTGATATTTTTACCCTTTTTCATAATCGGTGAGGTTGTTTTGATGGCCAATGTCTTTTTAACTTTTTTTCTGATTGATATTTTATTTTATTTCTTCAATTACAGGTTATGAAAGTTTTCAGCATTCATCCACATGCATATTTATAAGTTACACAATTTTCTTCCACCCTCCCTTCAGCAGCTAACAGTCTGGTGAACATTGTACACATACATTTGTTTTTAACGAGTTTATATAGCAGTCATTTGCTGTACAAGGAACTCGGACTAAGGGAAAAGAAAGAAAAGCATGGCATAGGAAGGAAAACATGGGATTTTTTTAAATGAACATAGTGTTCATTCAAAGCCTGTTGGTTTTGTTGCTTTGTTTTTGCTTTTCTTTATCTGGATGTGGATGGCATGATTCACAACAGGTCTCCCAGGGTTGTCCTAGCTCTCAGAAGGCTGACGGGAGCTGCAGCTATCAAGAATGATCAGCTCACAATGTGGTTGTGAATGTGTAGAATTTTTTTCTAATTTTTTAAAACCTGAAATGGCATTTGGGCTATGATGCCTGGCTGCTGGCCCTTGTGGGTGCTTTTCCGTTTAGGTCTGAATTTTCAGCTTCCCCCCTCTGTTCTCTCCCGCCATTGAGAAAGCAAGAAAAACAGCTCTCACTGCATATAGTTTTAAGCAAAGCAGATTCCTTCATCAGCCAAGACTAAAACAGATGGACTCTGAAGACTGAAACAGGATTTGAGGTGTCATCGGGGACTTGATAAGGAGCCCCTGGGATTTATGGAGTAGGAGAGTGACATGGCCCACACTTAGGAGAAATTCCTTTGACAGCTGAGTGGGGGATGGGCTGGGAGAAGGGAAGATACTGAGGCAGGCAGACCCACACCAGAGGAGAGAAGGGGCCTCCTCAAGAGATGCTACAAAGGCAAAATCGAGAGCCCTGGGTACAACTAAAGGGGTGGGGACAGAAAGGTGAGACTGTGGAGTGCAGGATGGGAAGATGCCTGGTTTGTGAGCCTGAGGGCCTGGAAGGTTGATGCCCTCCACAATGATGGGGAAGTTTGGGAGAGGAGAGAATAGGGAGAAAGATAATGAGTTTTCTTCCCTCGGGTCTCACCTCTTCTCTCCCTTTCCCTCCCCTCTCCTCCCCAGATCGCCAGTAGCCACTTGGGTTGTATTTCTGCCTCATTTTCCCATTCCTCCCCCTCCCCGGTTCTCCTCCCCAATGGTTTTATCAGACCACTGGACTCATCCACATCTGGCTGCTGGGCATCGACACTGGACTTTCCGAGTGGGGGAGGGGAGGAAAGCGCCCGTTGAAAGCGGGGTGGGGACGTGGGGGGGGCAGCTGTGACACACGCCGGAGATGGAATGTCTTGCTTGGGGAACAATACCCAGGCCAATTGGGCTGGAATGTGATGTGTAAAGAGAAGCAGCGGGCAATAAACCAAGGAAGGTAGGAGGGGGCCCGATCGGGAGGGACTTTGGGGGGGGGGGGGGGCTGGAGGCCCTCCCCCGCCCTCCCAGCTCTGCAGTCCGTGCTCTAAGTTCCCTTGTCTCGGACACCCCATGTTCTACGTTCCCTCTCCTCTGTTCCACGGCTGGGCGCCCCGAGAATGTTCCCTGAGCCTCTGCCCCCCGAGATTCTGATGCCGCCTTCCCCCTCGACAAGGCAAAGCCTTGGGAGGCCCCAGCTCTGTTCTAGCGGAGCCCCGACCCTGGGAAGGACCTCCGGGCCCTGCAAGGAACGTTCTCAAGCAATGCAGGACCCCTTCTCCTTTGCCTTTGGCCCAGGAAAGTGGGGGAAGGGACTCAAGACCTGGGTGGGGACCGGGGCTGGCTCTTTTGTAAGTCAGAGGGGAGAGAAGTTTTCCTGGAGCGTCGGCTGGGCCCCGCCCCCCCCCCCCCCCCCGCTCTGGGGAGGCCAGAAGCCCAGGTGTCCTCCAAGGCTGAGAGGGGGCGGGGGCCGGGGAGCCGGGGGGCCCTGCAGCCCCCAGCCCCAGAAAAGCGCTTTTGCAAACCCCTCGGGTGTGAAATGCAATTTCCCCAAAGAAAACCCCCTGAGGAAATTAGCTAATTAAAGGCCTGGGGGCCAGCGCTGGGAGCGCCCGGCTGGGAGGGCGGCCTGCCCAGGAGCCCAGGCCCTGGCATGGGGCGGAGGGCACTGCCATGAGTAGAGGGCCCTGCCATGGGGCGAGGGCCCTGCCACGGGGTAGAGGGCACTGCCATGGGGCGGAGGGCCCTACCATGGGGTGAATGGAGCGGAGGATGACCTGCCATGAGACGGAGGGCACTGCCATGGGGCGGAGGGCACTGCCACGGGGCGGAGGGCCCTACCACGGGGCGGATGGGGTGGGGGTGACCTGCCATGAGACAGAGGGCCCTGCCATGGGACGGAGGGCCCTGCCACGGGGCCGATGGAGCGGGGGGTGACCTGCCATGGGGCGGCCTCCGGCCGGCCGGCCGTCTGAAGGAGCAGATGGCGTCCCGGCGGAGGGAGGCGGCCGCATTCCTTCAGTCGTCCCTCAGATAACTGAGTTATAGAGCACACGACCATCTGGTGGATGCCACATCTTGTGTCCCCTGAACAATGGCCCATCAGACCTCTTCGGGGAGAGGGCCGTTGCCATGGCGACAGCAGCCTGTGCAGCCCCCCGGCCTCATTCAGCTCGGGGCCCCCTCGCTTGTCCCCATTGTTGCCCCCTGTGCGCTAGCTGCTCGCTGACTCCGAGACTGACAATGTCCCCAGCAGTTTGTCCTCGGCCCCCGACCATTGTCTCCCAATTTTGGGCCATTATTGCCGTTTTCAATCTCCAGCGGCGGCTGCAGCATCTGCTCCCCGGAGATGAGGGGCTTGCTGGGCTCCCGCTGCCCGCCCCCTCCCCCCAGCCAGCCCTTCAAGAGGCTCGAGTTTGGGGAGTTCCTGACTCCAGGGCCCGGGGGTCCCTGAGAGCCCCTTCACCAGAGACCTTGCCTCGGCTTGGCCGGGGAAAAGAAAGAGTTGTGGGTGGAGTGACTGTGCCCTCCAGAAATTCAGAGGTCCCTGGCAGATCCAATGTCCTCCTTCTCCAGATGAAGAAACTGAGGCCCAGGGCAGGGAAGAGAGAGGCTCCAGATCTCCCTACGGGAGAGGCAGAGTCTAGGCTAGAGCCCCTTTGGCTAGAGAGCCTGCCCCCCCTCTCAGGAGTGCTGCAGAGATCGTTGGGAGCACAGTTGCTTTGGCTTTACCCACTCCAACACCCAGCCCTTTAGGGGCTCAGTTCTTCCCCCAGAAGGGTGGGAGGACAGAAGCAGAAGTCCCAAGGGACCCCAGTCAAGCCACCATACCTCAGATGCTCTGAAGGAGGCTCCTGGACTCTGGATGCCCTTCAATGCCCCTTTAAGCCATAAATCTAAGAGATCATGATGCCCTGAGAAGGTCCTTCTTGGACCCAGTTCAGGGAAGCCTACTCAGTCCTCCCTGGAAGGGATGACCTGCTCCCAGTGAACTCATGAGCTCCCTAGGAGCAGGCTGTGGGTCTAGGAGGCTGAAGCTTTCCTTCTCCAGCTGCTGCTTCCAGAAGTGCCGAGCACCTCTACTGAGCCTGGAAGTGAGGCTAGGTGAGGGGGGACTGGCCAGAGCACTGGAGAAGCCTGGGAACTCATTTCATCTTCACCCCAAAAGACAAGGAAACACCAAGTGAGGTTGCAGAGAGGAGAGCTGCCCACAAAGGGGATGACTGGCTTCCCAACTGCAGGGAGCAATGGCTTTGTTGGGGGGGGGGGGGTGAAGCAAAACTGCAGAGCCACTGTCAGGCCCCAGATCACATGACTTTCCTATATCCTGGTTCAGCTAAACTCCCCAGTCATCGTAGACATTTCAGGACAGACATCATTTGGAGCCACTGAATGTTCCCAAG
This sequence comes from Macrotis lagotis, assembly GCF_037893015.1. Taxonomy (NCBI): domain Eukaryota; kingdom Metazoa; phylum Chordata; class Mammalia; order Peramelemorphia; family Peramelidae; genus Macrotis; species Macrotis lagotis. Next base: position 276,165,599 of record NC_133660.1, read on the forward strand.
CTCCTTTGATCAGACAGTGGTTGGCCCTGCCTCAATGTTTCAAACCAGGTCATTCCCTGCCCCTCCCTAGACCCCTTTGGGAATGAGACTTTCATAGGAATGGAAACTTTCTGCCAGAGTCTTAGCTGGTGTGGAAGGGACTGGAGGTCAGGCCAACAGGAGGATTAACCCGAGGAGCTAGGAATGCTTAGCCTAGAGAAGGGATATTGTGGTATCATAGGAAGATGATTGGGTAGTTCAGATCTTGCCTCAGGCACTGGACAAGTCACAGAACCTCTGTGGGCCTCAGTTTCCTAAAAGAAATCCCTTCCAACTCTAACTTTATGATCCTCTAAAACTCAGAGAGAACATGCTAGTTATCTTCAGGTCCAGCTTGTTTTGAACATATCTAAGCGATAACAGGAGGTAAAATGAAGAGACTTCAGTTTGCTGTCAGGAAAAAATGTCCTAAGGATGAGAACTGCAAAAATGGAAGGAAGTGCCTTAGGAAGTGGTGAGTTCCCCATCACTGAGGGGTCTTCAAGCAGAGGTGTGAGGGCAACTAGTTGGGACATTCTAGCAGAAACTCATGCTCAGAGACAGAGACTTGCTCATGGACATTGCTTCCCATCTCGGGGACTCTGAGATCTAAATCAATGGGGAAAGGAATGTGCCCTCAAATTGATTCCTCAAGGATTATTTTATCAGCAATTTGGGGCAAAGTTCCTTATCTCTGGGATGCTGTGGGAGGCCTACTCCACTGAGTAGGCCATGAACAATTCTTACCAGGATAGGTCCTGGGTTCTGGGGATGTTGCCAATCCCTATGCAAAAGAGCAGGGGGTACAGAAGAAACGATATTTGCCCTAGAAGTCTGCCCCATTTGCTCACTCCATCAGTGCCATGGTCAGGGACAGTTTTAGGGGATCTGTGTTAGAGAATACCATCTGTATCCAGAGACGGAACTGTGGGGTTTAAAGGAAGACCAAAGATTACTCTCTTTGATTCTTAAAAAGTTCTCTTCTGTTTTACATACTTTTGCCATCCCTAAAATTTTCTTCCTTATGGATCTGTTTTTTCTCTCAATTCTTTCGATTTTGATCTTTGCATATCATGGAAACAAATGGAAAGACTATCAGATTGCCTTCTATTGGGGGAGGGGAAGGGAGGGGGAGGAGAGGGACGGAGGGAGGAAATTGTAAAACTCAAAAACCTTGAAAAGAAAGATCAGTAGAAACTATTCTTGTATGTAATTGGAAAATAAAATATTTATACTTTTTTTAAAAGTCTGTCCCAGCTTCTCTCCTTAACCCAGATTGGGGATGTAGGTTGGACCCTGAGAGGCTGTGACATGGGAGGGTATCTGAGAGAGGGAAGTGGTGAGAAGGGAGGAAGAGACACCTTAGTGACCAGAAAGTCTGACCTAGGACCATGGCTAGCTCTTAGAGGATCCTAAACTGCTCCTGCCCTGTACAATTTATCCAAGATTGGTTTGAGAAGGTCATTTTCTCAGTGCCAGAGAGAGACAGGAGGCAACAGGAAGAAAGAAAAAGGTTTAAGCTTCCACTGACCTTTGAAGTCAAAAGGGTGCCCAGTGACACCTGACAGTCTCCCCACCCCTACATGACTTTTCCTATCCCTGTCAGTGTGCATGTGTGCACAGCAGGTCAACCACCTCTGAACTGAGACCGGACAGCTGCTGTTATTCCACCTGCTCCTTCAGAAGCCCTTACAGTTCCAACAAGATCACGGAGGCCAGGCAGGCCAGGAGCAGGTTTCGGGGGCCACATGCTTAATGATTTTTCATTTACTCAAAAGCCAGACCAGATATGTGCTGAGAATATTCTAGAGACCCCACATGGAAAAAGACTCTGTGGCCCCTTCCATGCTCCTTCATCACCTGGTCCTGTATCTCAAGTTACACAAATGGGTCCATACTTTGACATGGAGAGAAAGATTGAAGAAAAGAGATTCTATTGACATTGAGCCTTGCCAGCAGCTGTCCAGGCAACAGTTGCCCCCAGTCACCCCAATCATAATGACATCTCAGCTGGGAGGCAAACAGTCCAGTTATTTATTACATGATGAGCAGGAATTCTTCACCAAGCAGAGGGAGGGGAGAGGGGGCCATCAATGCTCCCTCCCAGATCTCAAGGGCCCCACTGAGGCCAGGTAAAGGACTCTGAAAATGCTACTACTTTGGACACTGGATGGGAAAGAGGGAAGAAAGCTTTCCTATCCAAAGGATCAAGTCATAGAATCTTGAAGCGGGAATGGACCATGGAGATGACTGATTCAGCCAATAGCTGAATACAACTCCCCTTCATAGTATTCCTAACCCAGTTTGAGCTTGAAGAACCCAAGTGAGGCAGAGACCAGCTCCTCTGGTTGTTAAGAAGTTCCCCTGGAACATGAATGCTGGTGGAGCTGTGAACTCATCCAACCTTTCTGGAGAGCAGTTTGGAATTATGTCCAAAGGGCAACAAAAGTGAGCATCCCATTTGATCCAGCAATACCATTACTGGGGCTATACCCTGAAGAGATGATGGAAAAGGGTAAAAACATCACTTGTACAAGAATGTTCATGGCAGCCCTGTTTGTGGTGGCAAAGAATTAGAAATCAAGTGAATGTCCTTCAACTGGGGAATGGCTTAGCAAACTGGGGTTGGTCTATGTGTGTCATGGAACATTACTGTTCCATTAGAAACCAGGAGGGAGGGGAATTCATGGAAGCCTGGAGGGATTTGCATGAACTGTTGCTGAGTAAGATGAGCAGAACCAGAAAAACACTGTATATCCTAACAGCAACATGGGGGTGATGATCCACCTTGATGGACTTGCTAATTCCATCAGGCACAATTTTGGGGTGTCTGTGATGGAGAATACCATCTGTATCCAGAGAAAGAACTGTGGAGTTTGAACAAAGACCAAAGACTATTACCTTCAATTCAGGAAAAATAAAACCGTAGTCTTATTATGTAATTTTGCTATTTCTTATACTTCATTTTTCTTTCTTAAGGATATGATTTCTCTCTCATCACATTCAACTTAGATCAATGTATAGCATGGAAACAGTGTAAAGACTAACAGACTGCCTGCCTTCTGTGGGGGTGGGGGAGGGAAGCAAGAGTAGGAGAAATTTTGTAAAATTCACAAATAAATAAATTAATTCATTAATTAAAAAAGAAGTTCCCCTGGAATACAGGTGCTTATAAATGTTTATAGGGCCAACAAGAAAATCCAATAGGGGAGGGGATAAAATCCACACCTAGATAACTGGTATGCCCAGGAGAACCAAGGAAATACATGGAATAGCCAGTGGTGACTGAGCATGACCCTGGAGGCTGCCAGAAGAGATTCTATGCCCCAGAACCATTCTATGCAGGTTGATTTATTCATAGCCAACACCCTACTCTTCCTCTTCCCCAGCTTGTAGTGATTGATGAACTTAGTGAGTCAGGAGTCATCCCAGGAGTAGATGATACCACCTCTGGGATTCCATCTAAGCATTGGAGCCTGGGTTTCTCACATTCTGTTGGGTCCCCCCATCCTCTGGTCAGAGAATCTTCTGATGGTTTATTTAAAGAGGAAAGGATTATTATAGGGAGGAAAAGAACATTGGTGCAAAGAGGACAGTGAAAGTAGGGTCTAGGGCAATGCTTAAGGCCATAATTTCATCAAAAACAAAAGTCACAATTTCCAGATGCTATCATCATCATCATCACCATCATCATCACCCTGAGGCTATCCCCATCTTTTACCTCTACCTGTTCATTAACAGCCCAGAAAGTTCATTCTGCACCCGAGTACTTCTCTTTCAGATCTCTTGGACAGATCGTTGCCCTTCATGATGGAAGAAGATCATAACATCATGTGAATGATGGACAACAGGTTCTTTATGTTGATTAAAGTACAGAGAGTTTTGTAGGAATAGAACCCAACCAAAGCCCAACTTTATTTACATAATGAGAAGTCCTACTTAGACATATGCATTTAATTGTCTCTATCTTGTGCCCTGGAAAATCAGATTTGCCTTCCATATCTCTCCTCCAGTGGCCAGCTTACCTGGCCTGTTTCCTTCCTCAGGCCTGTTCCCTGTGAATTTCATTAACAAGATGATTATTCTCCTGGAGTTGGCCTCCTCCAGAACTGCGTCAACACAATGACCAGATGATAGGACCAGCCATGTAAAGGCCATCATCTCTCTGCTATCCCACCTCCTTATTTTTCAGAAGAGCAAACCACCCACCCAGAGTTACTGGGGCCAGACAATACCTGGCTTCCCACTTCCAACAGAGCACTTTCCCAGCTACCTCTGCTGCTGCTCCCAGGGGCTCTCTTCTGTCAGTGGGCCTTCAGAAGGGGGGGGGGGGTCCACTGGTGGTCTGACAGTTCAACTTGCTGCTCATCCCTGGGCCATGTAAGTCTCCCCTTCATGGTGGTCCATTTGCAGGGTCTCTGAAGGCCCCCTCTAGCTCAGAGCCAGAAGTCAATGACCAAGAAAAGAGGTGACTGACAGAGGCAAGGTTCTTGTTGCCTTGCACTAGGCCACCATGACTCCCTGTGGCCTGGAGCCCAGGGAGATGGTCAGAATTGCTTTTCAGGCCAGGATGAGTTTTCAAGGGTCAAGGAGTTGGCATTGAGATGAAGCCAAGATGGTGGTATGGAGGCAGGATTTCCCAGAAGCTCCCCTCCAGAACACTTCAAGGGAGTTGGCATTGCTCTGGGGAAGTCAGAAGTCTTATACATGAGACAAGACTCAATGGGGATGCAGCTGTAATTCTCATGTTCCTTCCTCCCTGTGGGGTCCCCTGAATAAAATTCATATATAAGAGCCATCAGGAACCTAGAGGTCATTCAGTCTATCACTTCACTGAGGAGGAAACTGAAACCATGGGAAGAGAAGGGCCTTGTTCCAGGTAACACAGCAGAATAATCATCTTGTCAATGAAATTCACAGAGGACAGACTGAGGAAGGAAACAGGCCAGGTAAGCTGGCCACTAGAGGAGAGATATGGAAGGCAAACCCAATTTTCCAGGGCACAAGATAGAGACAATTAAATGCATATGTCTAAGTGGGACTTCCCATTATGTAAATAAAGTTGGGCTCTGGTTGGGTTCTATTCCTATAATTTGCTCATCTACACATGCAATGTGGTCATGTATGTATGCATATACATGCACATATTTCTATATGAATATTTACATATGTGTTGTGTGTTGAGTTTAATGGGCCGCCATATCATATAGTTGACTCCTCTTGACCTTGAGGTCCCCTAGATTTTTCCTCTTTCCAAAAGTTTTCCCTCTTCTTGTACTTCTGAAGTTGGTTTGTATTGACCTGTCCTTTATCTCAATTGAATTTCATCATCTTGGGTTCTGCCCCATTAGTGGTGCAGCCTGGAGTGGCCTTTTTGGATCCTCATTCTATCATTCAGTAAGTTGGTCACCCTTCCCAACTTGGCATCATCTACACCTTGGATGAGGCTGGCCTCTCTCACCTTTATCCCAGTCATCAATCAAAATGGGAAATGGGCCAGCACGGATCCCTGGGTACAGTCCTAACTTTGCTTCTCAGAGGCCGTGCAGCTAGCCCGATATGGTGCAAAGTGCCTTTGGTGGAAGTTGGCTGAAGACCGAGGGAAACCCACAATGGAGCAGGACAATGGCTTCTATACAATCCAGGCAGGAGAGGAAGAGGAAGAAGGGAGGCCCAGCATGGATAAGCCCCATCTCCTCCCAGCCAGGCAGGACCTGGGGCCTAGAGGACTCCTAACTCAGTCCTCTGGGAGCCTCTTGGCTGACTTTGCCTCCAACTTGTCCGCCCCAGAGGGACACATTAGAGAGGTTGTCTCCTGTGCACCATTTGCTCTGCAGGAACTCATTTAAGTATCTCCACCCTCAAACTAAGTCTCCAGCCGGGACCTGCATCCATCACCAAGTGGATCAGTATCCAAATTTATATGAAAATTGGGAGCCGCCGAGAGTCTGCTGAGCAGAGCCCTCTTGGCTGCCCGCCTTCCTCAGGGAGGAAGGCCCCATCATCCCTGCCACCGCCATTTTCATTGTGAGGATAGCATGAATACCCAGACATCTGCAAGGTCTGAGATGTCAAGTAAGGCTTTTATGTTCTTGGAGTGGCCAGAGAGCCTTTGCCACTTGTGGCCCGGACATGACCAATTGTGGGCGGCCATAGCCAGGACTGGGTAGTCACGGAAGACAATGGGAGTGTCACTGAGAGATGGATCAGTGAGGCGGCTCTTAGAGGAGACACTGAGGGTCTTGGGGGCAGGCAGCCTGGCCGGCTTTGTTCTACCCAGGCAGTCTCTGATCCCCAACAGGCCAAGGCATCCCCAGCCACCAGAGATGCCACATCTCAGCATGTGGATAGCATCCCTTTTTAAAAAAGGAGGGGAGGCAGGGGTAGATGCTGTTGGACAAGCTCCAAGAGCCTGGATCCAGATGTCTTTCATAGAGACTCAGTTTCCCCATTTAGAAAATGAAGGCATAGGACTTAGCAGCCAACTCTGATGTCTCCAAATTCAAGTGATGCTTTGGAACCACATCTCTGCCTCTAGCTACATGACCCTTATCTTCATGGTGAAATGAGAGTGTTGAATTAGTTCAGTGGTTCTTGTGTGGTGGGGCCTGAGACAGAGCCAGAGTGAGAGCCAGAGCCAGAGCCAGAAAGGCTCTCTACCCCAAGGGAAGCCCAGTTTGTGAAGAAGGCTCCACCCTCCCACTTCTCCCATCTGGATCAGGGAGTCACTGGTCAAATAGGGATCATAAATGGAAGTCCCAACACCAAACCAGCTTCAGCTCCGGGTTAAGTAGGGGCAACAGTGTAAGATTCGGACCTTAGCCACTCAGTGGGCTCCTGAGTGGATCGGGGAGGGGAGAGAAAGAGAAGTCAAAACATCTCTCCCTCATGAGGCAGGTCCACCCTGGAGCTCAGAGGTCAGAACTCCTCTGGGCCACCTACCAGGTGCACCACGAGGGAGGCTGTTGACCAAGGGAGGGGTCACGGCTTCAATCATTAGAGAGAGGAACCATTGCAAAAAGTCCAAGGAGTCAGCATCGCACCCCCAAAGAAGGGCTGAGTCCATAGAGACAGAGGAATGGGACAATGAGAAGTACAGGGTCTTGCAGATCAAGATCAGGGGGATGAGAGAGCCTGGGAACCTCAGGGGTGAAGACAAAAGGACATGGCCTTGTGTAGCCTGGGCGTTTCTTTTCCTGCCGCCCACAAGCCTTCTAGGCCAAGAGACTGTCTCTTCAGAGGGCCCTGGGGATGACTGGGGTGGGGGTGGGGGGAAGCCTCTGAATGGCTCTGCCTCCGGTCATTCAGGGCCTTCCTCTAGAGACCTGTCCCAGATCGGTCAGGCATGGCAAAAGAGTTGATCCCTGCTAGGTAAGATTCTCCCTCTCCATCCTGGAGTTTCCTGGGATGGAGAGACAGGAGATGCAGCCAGAGCCTCTGGGTGGGGGGGTCGTCATTTAGCCATGGTTAAGGTTCTGGAGTCTTCAATCAGATGTTTGGCAATTCTCAGCCTCAGTTTCCATGTCTGTCAAATGAGGGTCATGATTTCTCCTTGGTCTACCTCCTAGGAATGTAGAGAAGGTGCCTTGAGATCCTCCCCACAGTCCTAGAATCTCAACATCCTGAGGGAAAGGTCCTCAGAGGCCTCTCCTTCCAGCCCTGACCAACAGTCATCCAATGAAGAATGCTTGGGGTGGGGAGGAGGGAAAAGGGCTTTCTAGGACCACCCCTCCACACTGGGACAACTCTAGACGTTAGAGAACCTGCTCCTCCCTCAAGCATCTGTTGTCCCCCAACTTTGATTTTCTGGACCCCAAGGTTCCTCCTGTTCTTGTTTGTCTTCAGGAAGCAATGGCCTGATTCTTTTGAGATCATAGTGGGAGGGTCCCAGAGGATCATGCAGAGAGGATCTCCAAGCCCCTCTTTTAACAGATGAGAAAGGAGCAGTGACTTACCCAAGGTCTCTTGGGCAGGAAGGGACAGTAAGCTCCTGGGACTCCAAAGTCAATTCACCTTGTATGGTACATCTCCATCTCTAGCTCTGGACAACTCTCTTGCCCCAGAATCCCCCCTGAGCAGATAACTGGGGCTCATTCAAGTCCCCTTAGTGATGCTGCCTAACCCCAAACCCAGGGAGGGGAGCAAGGGGAAGGCTCCCTCCCAACCCCCTTCTCTGGCCCTGGTTCCTGCAGCTGCCAAAAGGATGTTAGAAATCACAGATGCAAATAACTCCGACCTGTTTGTTTTTCCTTCTGTGAAGCCAAGCCAACAGGGGCCACCAAGTGAGTGAGCTGGGGAGCCCGGACCTCACAGGGCAGTGGCCACGAGGGACTCATGTGGGGAATTTCCCTGAATGAGAAAAGAGAGGGAGGAGGAAACCACAGGGGTGAGATGGGGCAAGGGGGGCTGTAAGGCCCCCCGGAAGGAGTGGGGTGGCCTCCCACCAAGAGAGATCCTCAAGCCAGAAGCCACTCCCCGACCCAGCCCACCCTACTCTGGGAGCCTTAGTTCCTGTCCTGAAGGATCCACAAATGAAAAAATGCCCAAAAAATCTGAGAAAGTATCTCCAGGAATGGGAGAATCAGCCTTACGGTTGGGAGATCATGTCATCTCTATGGGCACCATCACATACTAGAGGCAGACCTTCAGAGACCTTGGAGATAGAGCAGCCGGGGCAAACCCAACCCAGCTGTAAGCACCCCAACATCATGCAACTGGGGATTCTCTGCCCCAAGGCCCCCCAAACATCACACAGATGGGAACCATACTACCCCAGCTGAGCTCCCTCCTACCTGCTCTTAGTAAGGACCTACTGTAGTCTTCCAGGAACTATAGAATGGGCTGGGGAGACAAGGAAAGGCACAAATAGGCCCTGCCTTCAAGGAGCTCCCATCTAATGAGGAGGGTCACAGGAATGGGAAAAGGCCAAAAGGGAACTCATCACCCTTCCCCTCTTCCTAACATCCTTCATCCTGTCGTCCCCCTCCTCCCAACCTCCCCAGGCTCATTCCCAGGGCCTCATTCTCACTCCTCACTCTTCTCCTCCTCATCCAACCTTTTGCTGAGGGCCCTCAACTCCACTTTCCTCAAATTTCCCCCATTATCCCCTTCTTTCCTCACCTGAACTGTGGCAATAACTTCGGGGGGAGGGGTCTGCCTGCCTCAGTCTCTCTCTGCCTCATTCAGTCCTCCTATCAATCACTAGGTGGATTGCCCTAAAGTGCCATTCCGCATTCCCCAGCCCCTGAAGACAGACCAGAGGCTCCCTATCTCCTCCAGCATCAGAAGGAGATTCCTCTATTTGTAGCCTGGCCTCTTCCTACTCTCCTGCCTTCTCCCATTCCACCCTTCCACCTGGTCCACACACATATATACACTCATACTCTATTATCCACAGACCCTGGTCTCTAGCTGGTCCTCACCAAAGACCATCCATCTCCAGGCTTCTCTTTCTGTGCCTCCTGCATGGTGTGCCCTCCCTTCTTATCTCGGCCTCCTGGCCTCCCTGACTTCTTTCAAGTCTCAGCTAAAATCCCACTTTCCTGGGCCTCCTTAACCATACACATGCCCTCCCCATTGGTGGTCTCCAATTATCAATGATCATATATGTAGCACCGGCCTGGATCAGACACACTGTGGGCTCCACAGGCTTCCAGGTGGTCTCCCCATGAGGTCGGCAGCCCTGGAAGGCAGAGAGACTGGCTCTGGTCATCACTCGGCACACAATAGGTGATTTAGAAACTGGGGTTTTCTGGAAGTAACCTCAGAGGGATGGCTGAGCATGATGGGGGTAGAGAAAGACTTCTTACAGAAGGGATTTCCAGGGCATTCCAGGCAGGTGGCACAGCCAGAGTACAAATCCAGAGTCCAGAGATTCAGGTCTTGTCAGTGTCTGGTCACTCAGAAGTCCTTGCCTGGCCTTTCACCTCTCCAAACAGCTCTCCCTGTGGACCTTCCTTCCCTGAGTAGATCCCATTAGGTCAGCAGCATCAAGCCGGTCCCATGTCAGCCCCTAGGATTCTCCTGGGAAGACACCTGGTGACTGGCTCGGTGCCGCCCCTGCCAAGTGGGCTGCCTCAGCCCTTCGGCTCCTCTTCTCCCTGTTTCTCAGATCCTGCCCACTCCTCACCCTGCTCTTGTGAGCAGGTCTTTACCAGCTCCTCTGGCCTCCCCTGGAGTGGGTCCATGGACCCAGGTTCAGACCGCTAGACAGCTGGCAGTGGGGTGCTAACCCCTGGAGTCATTTGGCAAGCTTTCGGCTTCACTCTTTAGGTGCAAGGAACATTCCCAGGAAGTCAGTCAATTTGGGCCTGGCCTTCCCCTGGCCCCCAGCCCCAGGCTCTCCAACCATCCCAGCTCACTCAAGCCACAAGAGAAAAGACCAGTGGGCACAGGTTGGCATCAAGGCAAAGGCCCCAGTGTTCTGGTGTCCCCTTCTCAACCCTCCCCATCTCTAGGCTTGGAGATTAGAGATTGTAGAGACCCCATTCCTGAGATGCAATCATGTGCTACAGCTTAGAAGGCCTGTGATGTGGGAGAGGGGGCCTGGCCTGATGGGTGGGCAAGGGACCCGAATGCCTTAGGGGATGGTCACTGTTGGAAGTCTACGCTCCCGAATTGGGTTGGGTGCTTCCAGAGACCCTGTGGGGAGTGTCAAGGTTATGCTAGCAGCAGAAGGATTCAGGAAAGACTTGCCTGTAGTCTGGCTAGAGATACAGGCCAGGCCCATGGAAACCTTGAAGAGCTCAGAGGAGCTATGGGGCCCTTGAGTCTGGGAACCTGAGCAGGAGAGGGATCTGGGAGAGCTGGGATGGGCAGAGAAGAGGAAAATGTCCTCAAGGGTAGGAGAAAACAAGGGAAGACCAATGGGAAAGACAGTTGTGTACTTGGAACTGTCAGAGGCCTGCTCTGGAGGCCAGAGGAAGAAGGCCTGAAGGCTGAGGCAGTGTGAAGAGGATGAGGAGGGATTGTGGAGGAAGATGAGTATGACCTGATGAAGGTAGGAGGGTGAGGCTTGATCAGAAAGGGATGGGGAAAGATAGAGACTCTCACCTGGGGTGTTGTGAGAGGAGCTGGTGGATGTCCTACCCCCCCATGGAAAACCAGGGTCCATGGTCAATCCCTGTCTCCAGGATCCTCTCCTCCCTGATGTGACAGTGCCACGTTGGATCAGGTCTCCCAACATCCTCTTCTGATTGATAGCCATGTGTGAGCAAACACTGTGCTGGGCTGTCCAAACATAGAGAGTGGGGGGTAGGCAGAGAGAGGTGTCAGATAATAAGTGGAAGAGGTCACTGCAACACTGCCATAGATTGTCTAAGCAACAAAGTTAGAAGATAGTTATGTGACCTTGGGCAAATCATTGCTCTGTGCCTCAGTTTCCCCCTCTGTAAAAATGCAATAATTCTCACATTGCAATTAAGCCAAAAATAGGCCCAAAGAGTAGTACGGAGGAGGCCTTTGTCCATGGCTCAGTTGAAAAAGGGCTAGGGTCGCTGGCCAGAGGTCAAAGGTGATGTTTGGATCACTGGAGAAGAAAGTCGAAGGAGGCCGTCTCACTTCTAAGCAACGCCTGCCAGCTGTTGAGGCCACCAGCTGTTCTGTTTTCATCTGGACGGGCCCAGTTCCATGGGGCAAGGCAGGCTCCTTCTCACAGGCAGAGGTCCGAGTCAGACCTGCAAGACCTCCAAAGGTGGTGGCTCCTTGTCCTTTGTTATCGAAGAAGACCAGAATGATATCACTCTCTTTGAGACAGTCGTGCCAGTGTGTCCGACTGGGGCTGATCAGCCCAATACGAGCTCAGAATGCTCTACCGCAGGTCGGGCACAAACAGTCCATGGGAATGCCTGGGTGGGTACTCCAAACTCATGGATGTCACGTTTCCTTTGAGCTGCTTCCATTCTGCCCTCAGAGAGCACAGCCCCTTCACTGATGAGGGCACATCATGCTGGGTGGTCCTGGGCCAGTGTCTCCCATGCTGTACAATCAATTCCAAAGTTCTTCAGAGACCTTCAGGGTGTCTCGCTATCACTTCTTCTGACTCCACTGTGAGTGCTTGCCCCGTGGGAGTTCTCCATAAAATGGTCTTCTTGGCAAACATGCATCTGATATTCTAACATGTGTCCAGCCCATCCTAGTCTCCCTCTCTGTAGTAATGTTGGCATACCAGGTAGTTTAGCTGAGAAAGGACCTCAACATCTGGGATCTTCTCCTGCTGGGGATCTTCAGAGTCTTCATAAGACAATGTCAATGGAAGCGATTCAGTTTCCTGGCCAGGTTTCACAGGTATATAGCAATGAGGTCAGCACCATGGCTCTGTAGACCTTCAGTTTGGTCTCAGTCTAATACCTCTTCTCTCCCACACTTTCCTTCAGAGCCTCCTAAACACTGAGTTAGCTCTGGCAATGAGTGTCAACCTTATTGTCAATGTGGCCTCCCTGGAAAGGACACCGCCAAGGGAAGTGAACTTGTCTGCAGTATTTAAAACTTCTCTGTTTGCTGTATTTGATAGTTCCCCATGTGGATGGTGTGGTGCTGGCTGACGGAGCCTCTGGTTTCCTTGGTGTTCATTGTTAGAGCAAAATGAGCACAAGCAGCAGAGAATCCACCCAGACTTTGTTGCATCTCAGCTTCAGAGGCTGCACTGAGGTACCATTGTCTGTATAGAGAAGACCATGCACCCATTCTCCCTCCACTTTGGTCTTGGCTTGTAGTCTTTTCCAGTTAAAGAACCTGCTTATCACTGTGGTAGCTGACCCTGAGGCCATGTTCATCCTCAGTGAAGGTGTTTGATAACATGGCTGGAAATGTGCTAGGGGCAACTGGGTGGTGCAGTGGATAGAGCACTGGTCTTAGAGTCAGAAGGACCCGAGTTCAAATTTGGTCTCAGACACTTGATACTTACTAACTGTGTGAACTTGGTCAAGTCACTTGATCCTATTGTCTTACAAAAAAAAAAAAGAAAAAAAGAAAAGAAAAAGAAATATCATGTTAAAGAGCATGGAAGCAAAGACACAGCCTTGCTTCATTCTATTGGTGACCAGGAAATCTCTAGAGCATCATCCACTATCCAGAATGTGGGCAAACACACTGCCATAAGACTGACATACAATATAGATAAACTTCTCTGGGCAACCAAATTTTGACATAATTTTTCATAAACCCTCATGACTGATGGTATCAAAAGCCTTGGTTGGATTTACAGACAGATCAACCTGTAAATGTAAAGATAGCCCAGAAAGTCCTAGGGGAGCCCCAAGTCATCCCAGATCACTGGGGCTCAGGTACCTCATCCTGATGGGGCTTCCCATCCAAAAAGAATGCATATAACCAGTCAAACTACCAAATAACTACTTTACCAAGCTAGGAAAAAATAGTAACAAAATTCATCTGGAGCAACAAAAGGGCAAAAATAGCAAGAGAACTGATGGGAAAAAACGTAAAGGAAGATGGCCTAGCTCTGCCAGGTCTAAAAGTCTACTACAAAGTGGCGGGCATCAACACTGCCTGGTCCTGGTTAAGAAAGAGAATCACGGATCAGTGGATGAGGAGAGGTCCAAAAGAAACTGCAGCAAATGACTACAGCAACCTACTGTTTGACAAGGCCAAGGACATCAGCCTCTGGGAGAAGAAATCACTGTTTGACAAAAATTGTTGGGAAAAGTCAAAAACAGTATGGCAAAAACCAGGCATAAACCCACATCTCACATCCTCTACCAAAATAAAGTCCAAATGGGTACAGATTTAGACATAGATAAATTAATAGACCAAAAATCTATCTGATCTATGGAAAAGGGATAAATTTATGACCAAGCAAGAATTAGAGTACATTATAAACTGCAAAATGAATGATTTGACTATATTAAATTAAAAAGGTTTTGCACTAATAAAATCAATGCTGTCAAAATTAGAAGGAAAGCAGAAAGCTGGGAAACAATCTTCACAACCAGGAGTTCTGATAAAGATCTCATTTCTAAAATATATAGAGAATTGTATCAAATTTATAAGGTCACAAGTCATTCTCCAATTGATAAATGGTCAAAGGATATGAACAGACAGTTTTCAAATGAAGAAATTAAATTTATAAATTATCATATGAAAAAATGTTCCAAATCACTATTGAATAGAGAAATGCAAATTAAAACAACAATGAGGTATCATCTCACACCTATTAGATTAGCCCAGATGAGAAAAAGGGAAGTTGATCAATGTTGGAGAGGTTGTGGGAGGATTGGGACATTGATGCATTGCTGGTGAAATTGTGAACGGATCCAACCTTTCTGGAGAACAATATGGAACTATGCCCAAAGAGCAATAAAACAGTTCATACCTTTTGACTGAGCAATTCCAATTCTAGGACTATATCCAGAAGAAACTGTAAAAAATGGGAAAAGTTTCACGTGTGCCAAAATATTCACAGCAGCTCTTCTTGTAGTGGCAAAGAATTGGAAACTGAGGGGATGCCCATCCATTGGGGAATGGCTGAACAAGTTGTGGTACATGAATACTATGGAGTATTATTGCTCTACAAGGAACCATAAGTGGTCGGACTCTAGAGAAGCATGGAATTTCCTTATGGAATCTGATGCTGAGTGAAGGAAGCAGAGCCAAGAGAACACTGTCCACATCAACAACATCATGAGATGAACAGCCTTGATGGCAGTGGCTCCTCTCAACAGTCCAGAGAGCTATATGTATATGTATATGACTGGTTAGGGACTGTATTATCCCCAACCAGAGCACAAAACAAAATAAAACAGAGGGAACAAAAAACCAAGTCCTCTAAATCTGATGAAGACTTTATAAAAATCATCTCTTCTGTGTCTCTTTCCCTTAACCCTAATCCCTCATGCCAAAAATGCTATGTATGTGTGTATGTAAAATGTAACCTGGCTGTTGCCGGCTGAGGGCGGGAAGGGAGGGAGGAGGGAAATTTTGTAACTTGGAAATATGCACATACGAATGGCTGAAAATAAATAAGTAATTTTTTTAAAAGAATAATGCATATAAGGGAGGAGAGAGTAAACACCCTCACCAGGGTCCAGGACTGGGCCAGAGCAGACAAAATAGTCAAGAAGCTAAGGCCTCTGTTCTCCGGGAGGGAGAAAGGCAGGTTTTTCCAGGAAAACAGGGAATGAGAAATTGGGTCCTAGTCCATGAGACCTGCTTTTCTTCTTCCCTCAGTCAGGCAAAGGGAAGACAAAGGCATCTGTGCAATCATTTCAAAGGAGGAACCTGCCCCTCTTTGGTATGACAGACAGCAAGGACTCTGAATGGAATACCTACAAGAATCCACTACTGAGAAGAAGGCGGGCAAGGAGCTGGCCAGCCCTCAGGAACCCATGCTCTTCTCGGAGAGTGAAGACACTGTAGGTAGTGTGAAGGTGGGAGGGCCATCATTGGCTAGGTTTTTTGAATTTTTTCAATGTGTCTAAACTTTGTCTCCAATTTTCTTAAAAAAACAATTATTTGTCAAATAAAATGATTCTGTGGAGAGGGAGAGACATGGCATATTAAAACAATGTAAGTAACAGAAGATATCAATTAAAAAACCTTTTCTTTAGGTTTTTATTTTTTGCAAGGCAATGGGGTTAAGTGGCTTGCCCAAGGCCACACAGCTAGGCAATTATTAAGTGTCTGAGACCAGATTTCAACCCAAGTACTCCTGACTCCAGGGCCGGTGCTTTATCCACTGCACCATCTAGCTGCCCCTTAAAAAAACTTTTTTTAAAAAAAGGACACCATAGATTGTCTAAGTGAAAGTTAGGGGACCTAACTTTAAGGTCTGGAGCTTCCATTTACAGTTATGTGACTCTGAGTGAGTCAATTCCCTGTTATGTGCCTCAGTTTCCCTGCTGTAAAAGGTGGATAATCATATTCACACATCCTTCTTCCTTCACAGAATGGTTGTGGGGAAAAGGGCTTTCCTAACAGAACATCATGGAAGGAGAAATTTATCCTATATCTGAGAACCTTAAAAACTTCAGAAAACTCACATGTGAGGAACCCAAGCACTGCTGGGTCTGGAGTCACAGATGTATAGATGGTAAAATTGAAACCACAGTGCCCAGGGCTCTACAGAACGTGGCAGAGCTGATCCTCAAAGCAAAGTCCCCACTGCAAACTAACTGGAAAGTGGAGTGAGTTGCTTTGTGAATGACCACTTCAGATCAAAAATGGAACTTGGGAGTCCTTGAGAGTTTAAAAGTTGGCACCACTTGCTCTGAAAAGAGGAACCATGCCTTCATCTATTTTGTAGGAGGGAAATGGTGACATATTAAAGAGATAGGAGGGAACTCCACCTCAAGGCAACAGCTATGGAGCAGCTTCTTTAGAGAGGGTCCCCTCATTTTCTGGAATCTTCCCATCTAATCCTAAATTCCCTCTCTGCCCTCCCACTTGAATTTCAGTAGTTAGTCCCCAAAGTAAATTTGTGGGTCTGCCTCCTTTCCCTCAGTCCAGTCTTCAACACATCTCCTTGAGGTTCCAGGGTAGGACCCACATCAGGGTTTGAGGCAGTATCAGAGGAGAGAAAGGAGTGTATTTAAGAGATGCTACAAAGGGGACCTTAGGGGTTCAGTTGAGGGGCTGAACAAAGGCCCCCCAGCAGAAGAAGGCATGGGGGGGCAGATTTACCCAGACCCAGTATTAGGTCAGAGAAGTGAGCAGCTCTGAAAAGCTATGAGTCAGGAAATAACTCGGGTTCCTAAGAAGTGAAACCTCTCATGTAATAACCCCTGCCTAGCAGAAGCATGATGATCATGTCAGGGATCCAGGAGAAGGTCTGTCCTCTCTCCCCCACCCAGGGTGTACTTCCTGGGGAAGTTAATGGGAAGACGGGGGCCAGAATGGGAAGACATGCACCAGTGGAGTTAGTATTGACATTTGATTCACCAATCCACTGATATATCATTAAAGGGATGGTTGGTGAACTTCTGGGAAAGGAAGCAATGACCATATACCAAGCCAACCAGGCTTCATCCAATCCGAAGCATGCCAGACTAATTTGGGAAAGAGAGATTAGATTTGTTCTCTTAGACCCTGGATGCCAGATTGAGTAGAGATATATTGAGACTCTTTCAGGAAGCTTCCTGACATTGAGGGCTATGCCCAGGTGACACTGGTGGCCTCAGGAGGTGGTGGACTCCCCCAAGAGATCCAAAGCTGGATGCCCACTTGTCTTCCATGTTGCACAAACTTCTTACCCTGGTGTGGGTTGGGAAGCTCTGTGAACATCCCTCACGGAAGGACTCCCCATGTGAATCCCACCCTCATCACTACTCTGGTTTTCCCCTAAAGCAGTCAGCCAGTCATGCCCTCCTCCTCAAAGACAAAATCCTACACTTACAGTCCCTGATGTTGGTCTGGGGAGGCATGATTGATGGCTACTGATCCCAATAGACTTTATAGATGTTTTTCCCCTGAGAACTCTGAGGGAGAAGAGAGCTCCAAGCAAGGGGATGAATAATTGGAACTGGGAACTAGAGAAGCTTGTGGAAGACGCAGCAAGTGGCCTCCCTAGATTTCAGAGTAGGGGGAGAAGCTAGAGGGGCTTTGGTAAATGCTTTCCTAGAACGTAAGTAAATCACAACCACGTCTGGGCCATCCTGATCTCCCCATCTGATAATCCTAAGAGTCAGGAAATGCCATTAGTCTGCCAGGAGTCAGACTGGGGAAGCCCAGCTGGCTCGGGGTGGTCACTGTGTCCTTTTCTATGGGTTCACAAACTTTCTTTAGTGATTGCCCCCTTTCACAGCTTCATAATCTCACTGCTGTCTCACCCCCATGTCACCATGCCTGCAATGGATTGCCTTCCCACTCTTGTTCATGTCCTGGCTCTGAATTTCTGAGGGGACAGATGGGCCCGAGGCAACCCCCACTTTCTGTATTTACACCAGTTTTGTGACTGTGACCATGGCCAAGTCCTTTCCCTTTATTGGGCCTCATTTTCCCTGCCCATAAATCACAGTTTTGGCCCAGAAGGCTTCTCTGGGCCCTCAGAGAGGGCATCTCTGAATGCTGTCTAACACCAGACGTAGAGACTTTGGGTGGAAGAGTCTCGTTATATTTTCTGTGGGGAAGGACCAGATGGGTCTCTCCCAGAATGCTGTGCTCTCACCTCTCATCATCCCTGGGCAGGAGGAGGCTCTTTAAAGAAAATGAGTGACTGACTGGCTCTGATTAGCCTCATCCCCCACCCCCCACCCCACCCCCTTATGGATGCTTCCCACTGAGTAGGCCCCAGTGACCGCCCCTGAATGGTGGCCCCCGAAGCACACTGCCTCTTATTGCCATTAGCTTTTGTTTCACAGTTGCCTCTAGAGACAGAGGGCCCTCCTCCCTCCTCCCAGGCTAGGGCCACACCGCTCCCCCTCCCCCCAAGCCAGGCCTTGTGCTGCCTGTCAAGGGAGGCCACAGGTCCAAGAGTCACTAAGACCCAGGCTCTGGGGGAGGAAGGGGGAAAAACCCCTCAGCTTCAGACCTGGGTGGACTGATTCAGTTCCTTCAGGTCTAAAAGAGGAAAGCCAGGGCCTGGCCCAGTTTCCTGGTGTCTCTGGCTGCCCAGCACCCTGCCACCCTGGGGTTCCCTCCCCACCTGGCCCCCACCACCGGAAGGCCCATTGCTTTCAGAGGGAAAAGTTTCAATTCAGAGAATTTTCCCCGATTTCTAAGACCCCCCCACAAAGGGCCTGGCAGTGTCTCTTGTCCAAGATTGGAAGCCTTGAAGGCCAGGAAAAAATCCTTTCTCCTAGTTCCCAGTCTGTCAGTTTGGGGTCTGGGGGGGACGTGAAAGCTCCCCAAGCACGGGGGCAGCGGGGGGGGTCCCCTCCAAGCTGACCCGCAGCAGGGGCCAAGGTCCTGCGGTGTGGTCAGCATTGCTTTGGAGGTGCCTGTGGTGGCACCTGCCTTGCCTGGCACAGCTGGCATGGCCTGGCATGGCCAGGCAAGGGGGCAGTGCGTCTAGGAGGCTCCCCCGGAATTCCCCCTTGGCGCCCACTGAAGGCGCTCTGGCAGGCGGGCAGCAGGGGGCTGGGGTGCCCGCGCGCCTGGCCCTGGGCACGGGCACGGGCATGGGCATGGGTAGGCGGCTGGGGCCGCCCGGGAGGGAGCTTGGCTCGCCTGGCTCCCGAAGCGCTTTTGTGCTGCCGGGCTGCCCTGGTGCCCGTTTTGGGGGGTCCCCGGGGGTCCGGGCAGCTTTAATTCGGGGACAAAGGCTCATTTGCAGGTCAATGGCGTGGCACGCTCGCCTCGGCCCTCCGCCTAACCCTCCTTTTGTTCACCCTCGCCCGCTCCTCATGCCAGATGGTCACGGAAATGCTAATGGCGCGCTCCCCCTCGCCC
This sequence comes from Macrotis lagotis, assembly GCF_037893015.1. Lineage (NCBI taxonomy): Eukaryota > Metazoa > Chordata > Mammalia > Peramelemorphia > Peramelidae > Macrotis > Macrotis lagotis. The sequence goes on from NC_133660.1 coordinate 276,184,958, forward strand.
CCCTTTTTGTCCCGCCTTTAATTGCAGCCTTTGCAGATGGGCCGGCCGAGAAGTGTGTGCGCTTCATTCAGATGAGGCCTTCCCAGGCCCGTGGGGAGGGCCCCGGCCCAGCCTGACAGGGAAGGGCTCGGTGGCTGCGCCTCGCCGGCCCCCCAGCGCTTGGCCAGCTCCACTCTCCGGGTCCCCCCATCGGCCTGGCGCCCAGCAGCCCCATTGGGCCCCCCCTTGCCAGCTGATGCCCGGATGGCCGGAGCCCCAATTTCTGACAGGGCCCAGCGGGACCCTGCAGCAGCCCCCACGCTCTGAGTTCCCTCCCTCCCCTAGGATGGGCCACCACCCTTGAGTTTCCTTGACTGTCTCCAAGTTGGGAAGTGAAGAGATTTAGAAAACAAAAAAAGAACCAGGCTTCTTTTCCCCCTTCCAAGTCATCACCAGGCAAGGCCCCAGGCCCAAGACCACTTGCCCAGCTCTGCGCCCTGTCCAGGAAACCCTCTGCCTCTCACCCCAGCCCATTGCTCTAGCAGAGCGAAAGGGAGCCCCAGTCCATCTCCACAGTTGTGTCTTCCCTTGGAAACTTCCAGCTACATCCCAAAGGCTCAGTTTCACTGTCAGAAAGGAGGGCAGAAGAACCCCCTAACAGCAGCATGGGGTGATGACCAACCTAGATGGACTCGTTCATTCCATCAGTGCAACAATCAGGGACAATTTGGGGCTCTCTGCGATGGAGAATGCCATCTGTAGCCAGAGAAAGAGCTGGGGAGTTTGAACAAAGACCAAGCACTATTAACTTTCATTTACAAACCAAACTGCTCTCTTATTGTCTGATCTTGCTATCTTTTATACTTTCTGTTTCTTCCTTGGGGATATGATTTCTCTCTCATCACACTCAATTTGGATCAATGTAGACCATGGAATCAACATAAAGACTGACAGACTGCCTTCTTGGTGGGGGCAAGATTAGGGGGAAATTGTAAAACTCAAAATTAATAAAATTTTTTCTAAAACAAAAGAAATAAAGAAAGAAGGGCAGAAACTTTTCTTTTCTGGAACCTCCAGCCACTGTTCTCTCCTCCACAGAGAAACTCTTTGAATGCTGAGAGATGATTTGAAAGTCCCTCTGGAGTATTGTCTTCTCCAGACTGGACAGCCTTAGTTTCTTCAACTGATCCTCTGGGCCAACAGAGCAACTTGGTCTGATGAGCAGAACTGAAGAAAGAGGACCAAGATCTGAAGGCCAGATCTGTTACCTACTACCCATCTAACTTGAGACAAGTACTCTCACCTTTCCGGATGAAATCATAGAAACCTGCTCAACCAATCTAGGCTCATTGACTAAATTGTAAACATCTTAAAACCCAAAGTGTAGGCACAGTATTCACCGGACTGTTCACCACGGAGGCGAGGGGGCGAGAAGGGAGCAGGGGAAGGAAATGATGACACTTAAAAATATGCATGTGCATGTGAATGAATGCTGAAAATTTTTCATAACATGTAAATGAAAAAATAAACTGAAATATCCATCAAAAAACAATCTGGTATGATCTCTGTTATCACATTCCACTGAGATCAGTGGATAGCATGAAAACAATGGTAAGACTAACAGACTGCCTTCTGTGGGGGGGGGGGGGAGCAAGAAGGGGGGGGATTGTAAAATCCAAAACAAATAAATAAATTTAAAATAACAATCTGGGCTCCGTTTCCTACCCCTTCTCCAGATAGCTCTGCCTCGGTTTCTGTTTGGCAAGTAAGTCAAGTGCTGAGCGGATAAGGTGCTTTTTAAAAGGCTGTCTTTAAGTCCTCTCGACTGTGGCAGCTGATTTACTCTGCTCAGAATTTTTGTTTGGAATCACAGTAATTAGAATCTATGTCATTTCTTTCCTCCAAATCCCATTTTTAACTCAGTGATTAAGGAATAATTCCCATATCGGTCGAGTTGGTTCCTATCTTCTCAACTAGAATTGATCCTGTTTTGGCCATGCTATTTGTTGCTTGCCTTGTCCAATGTCTTCTATTTATTTTCTCAAAGAAAGCATCCAAAAAGTATAGACACAAAACTCCATATCCTTCTCCAGTCCTGGGCATGTTTCCTTTCTTGTGCCTTTTCCATTATTATCTTCCCTTCTTTCTCCCTGTCCTCACTGAAACCACATATTTATTGCCATATATGTGGGTTTAAATCTGAGGGTCTTGTCACTCCTTCGAATGATTCTCTCTATAAAAGATGCTGTGTCATTTGTGAGCAGCTTTATCATTAGTGGGGCAGCACGAGATGATCATGTGTCCCATGACAAGATGCTTCTTGGGATGTAGTACTCAATCTAACTCAGAGCTTGCAATGTCTCAGGCACTTGAGCTGATTGGGAATTGATTGACAACCAACTCTACCAGTTCCTTTTGTTGCCTCTCTGAGAAGAACCTTTCACTGAGTTGCTGCTTCCTTTGGGCCACTGGTTCCTTGTCCAACTGGCATACAAGACTGCAGCAATCCAGAGATCCTGCTTCTCTGGTTATTGGAATAAGCCTTGCATTTAAAGGACCAGTGGCAAAGTAGCACTTCAAGAACCATATTACTAGGCTGTATCGATTACCTTCTGTTGGGGGGAGAGGGAAGGGAAGGGAGGGAGGGAGGGAGAAAAATTGTAAAACTCAAAATCGCACAAAAAAATGGTTGGAAGAAATTACCATTGTATGTAATTGGAAAAATAAATAAAATATTTATCTTGCTCCTCTTCACCCTTTCCTCTCAGTGTTCCTTTAGAAGCAAATTACTAATTACTGTGATTCCATGCTCAGCACTGAGAACCAATGGGCAATTGGCTTTGTTTCCTTCTTGTTTATTTTATGATCCGATTTATCTAGATCTGAGAGCAGGAGGTTGGCTTTGTTTCCTAGGGTCACCATGGCTAGTGGCTAGCCTCCTGATGCAAGATTTTGAGTTTTACAAATACTTAGAGGATACAATTATCAAGCTATTAGGAGCTACCCCTTTTTCCAGAGGTAAAATCCAGCAAGCAAACTGCCCTGAGCTTTCCATAACAGCAATCCTTTTTGCTCATCCTCTGGATGATCTTACTCTGGCAAAATGACATCATTGCTCTATTGCTTTGACCTGCACCAGGCAAGCTCAGACAAGTCCCCATATTCAGTCATGAAGCCCTGCTATGAATCAAACTTGTCTCATTGGTGCTGCTGCCCCTCATTGTCAGGGTTACAGCTCACTGTGTAGCCATAGGTTTAAGTATTGAGATCTCCCCTCACTGCCTCCAGTCCCCCTCACTAGCGGCAAGGCTCCGGTGCATGGGGCTCATCTGCCTCTTAGCTTGCAAGTGGTTTCCCTCATTTTGAAATTAAATGTCTGTCTGATTTCTGACTCTCCTGACTCTAGACTCTGTTTGGCTCTGGTCATCCACAGGTTAGAGGCCAGTCCAGTTTGGTTGAGAGTTCATTGTTACCAGGATCATGCCCAGAGTTTTTCCAGTCTGGTAGAGCCTGCTTACTCTCAGTCAGGTTCTGCTGTCATGCCTTTCACAACCTACAATCACATGACCTTGTGCCATCTAACTGGGTTGCCATGGAAATAATTGAATCTTGTCTTCACCTCTGTGTGTGTGTGTGTGTGTTCAGTTTCCTTGAGCTATGGGCTATCAAGGGGAGCAAAAAGAACACAAGACCCACTAACCCACTGGTAGGAACCCACTTGAGCAGAGCAGATAAGGAGAAGGCAGGACATGTAACCCCCAACCAGTCACCATAGTCAGCTAGCACCTATTAATCCTTCAGTCCGTGCTGGCCATCAAAGAAAATTAAAAATCCTTCAGACTCTGCTCTAACGGAGTTCATAGTCCAATGGGCCAAGGGACTCAGCCTGGAGAAAAGAGCACAGTTTAATTCACACATTAGATTTAAACAGCAGGAAATACTTGGCCATAATTACATTCAATGAAAAGCAGAGACAGTTCTCTCTGAGGGATTGTCTGTTTACCTTTCTAAATGAGACCAGAAACATCCCCAAAGTGTTGGATGGGCCTGGATCAAACAGCAGCCCCAAGCTCTGGCCTGGGTCCTTCCCTCCTGCACTAAATATGATCTGGATCTATTCACCGTCTCCTCTAAATACACAGCCCAGCGTGAGCTTGGTGACTCCAACCCTTCTGTGGGGCCCCTTACACCTGCCAGGAAAGTTCAGATCTAACCCAAACGTCTCACCACCACCAGTGCACCTTGAAGGGGGGTTTCCTAGTTACTCCAGTGAAGACAGGAAAGGGTTAAATCTGAAGGCAAAGCACTCCTGGGCAAGCAGGATGCCCTAAAATCTGGAGGACAGAGAAGGGACCCAGAATCCCTTCTTGCTTGCTTGCCTGTGGCCCCATCTGCTATGGCTCCTGGCTGCTGTGGCCTCCTCCTCCTCCTCTTCAGCCTCCTTCTCCTCTTCTTCCTTCTTGTCTTCCTTCTTCCTCCTTCCTCCTCCTCCTCATTATTTCATCTTGCTCCTTCCCCTCCCCTCTCCCATTTCTGTCCCAAGTTTCATTATTGTGGGGGTTTTTTGGGGGGAGGGGTTCATGCCAAAACCAAGTAGCTTAATAGAAAGAGACCTGATCTCAGTCCTAAGGCCCCCCTCCTCCTTTTTCACTCTTCTGTCTCTCCTCTGCCTCTATCTCTCTGTGTGTTCAATCTTTCTGTCTTTCCTCTCTGCTTTTCTCTCTCCCCTGAGCCTGTCTTTTCAGCCAATAAAGGGAGTAATAATGGTCACCTCATCCTCCTCATGGGGCTTCCTATATTAGGGATAATACTCTGCACCCCCTCATGATAGTGGGAGCTGCTTGTCTTACACGCACTCATGCCCAGAGAAGAAGGATGGGGTCTCTGCCAGAAGATCTCAGGCTGCCTGACTTGGCCCTTGTGGGAGAAAGAGTATGGTAGTGTGTAATATGGTATCTCTCAAGGGCCAAGGCTCCAGGTCTGCATCTGTAACCCCCAACGTTGGGCTTGCTTCATCCATGGTGCCCCTTGGTTATTAATCACAGTCTTGGAAGGACCAGGGCCATGCCCCTGCTCCCCCTCTTTTTACTGCCACTTTGGTCCTCACCTGAGATTTCCTCCTCATAGAGAGCTCTCTAAGGCAACCCTCTCCTTCATGGCAAAGCCTCTCAAACTTTTGGTAACCCTTGGAATAGTGCAAAACCCTACCCTCAGACAAGCCAAGAGAGGGTGCTCAGAAATTGGACTTGCCACTCCCCTGGGTATTTTAGGTTTACTTTTCTTCTTGAGGATATGAGCTGGAATTGAGGGTTGCCCCCTGAGGGATACCTGACAGGTCAGTCTGGGCCCCACTCAAAAGGAAAACATCCTACTCTTGGTGGATGGACAGATTCAGGAGAGCTGAGAGGTCTTCAGCTCTGCCAAGCATCCCGACCTGAATTCAACACTTGATTTACCTAAAATGTCTTGACGTGAGTCAGACGCTTTGATGAAGCACCCAAGCAAAACGAGACCTTTCTCCTGAAGTTGTAACTGGAGAATTTGGGGCTCAGCAGAGAGCTGCTCCTAGCAAGCCTGCTCCTCTAGGTGTGCGTGCATTCGTGTGAGTCTCTCTGAAGATGCCCAGCAAAGGAAGAAAAGTCAAATGGACATTGATCAGTAGAGTAAGACAGAGAGAGAGGAGGGCATGGCCTGAGATGCCCAGCCTGGGCTTAAGGAATGCGCCAACCTAAAGAAAGAAGAGCTAATGGATGGAGACATTTGATTGGAAAGATGAAACAAGACAGAAATGTTTTACCACAGTCAGGGACTGTTGCCGCTTGGTTTTGTATCTGTCTAAAGGACATTTGCTGACTAACTAGTGCATTTACCCTTAGTAAGAATTCGTTTCCATTGCTTATAATTATCTCGTTTTCCTTTCTTAGTTTCCTTGACTGATCCAAAGGTGGCTTGGGGGTTCTGTCAGGCATTTGCATCCCCTTTTCCCTTTCTCCCATAAACATCATACTTAAGAAATTTCTCCTACTTGTAGCGTTGGTGGTGGTGGTCCTTCATTCTCAAAGAAGAGCACAACATCCGGGAGGTGATGCCTCATCCAACACATGAATTGTATTGGGGTGAGGGGGGCTGTGCTAAGTCTCCAGCCTCACTTTCTCCTCCAGAACCATCTGGGTCCAGTGGCCATATATAGATCAGGATGACTGGAGGTGACCCTGAATGTGAGGGAATCAGGACAGAGTGACTTGCCCAAGGTCACACAGCTCACAAGTGGCAAGTGTCTCAGGCTAGATTTGAATTCAGGGCTGATGTTCTATCCACTGCACCACCCGACTGTCCTTTGTGGTACCTTTTTTGTAAACCCAATTAACTTTGCCCCCTATTCACCCTCAGTCCTGAATTCTCCAAAACCAGTTCACAACAAAAGATATAGAAAGAGGACCCTCCCATCAGAGGTGGGTACAAAGAGCCAGGATGTCAGTGGGCATCTCTCCAATGAGAGGGACTGGGTTGTGGTCTCAAAAACGGCTCTGGATTGCTAGAGCAGGGTAGCTTCTGTTCAGATTGAGCAGGGCAACTGTTCTCCTCCCTTCCCCCCAACAATCTGGCACCCAGAGACCCTGGGGAATCCCTTCATGCCCCTCCCACAAGTCCAGCCACAAGCCCAGGGGACCCTGGCTTACCTCACTGCCTGCATTCCTCCACTTGGATTCCATCCATTGGTTGACAACCCAACCCCAGGTTCTTTTCCATGCACCCATTCTGTCCCTGCCATGCTGGAACTGATGCACACTGACAGAAGGGTTGCTGTGTGGCAGACACTGGGCTACAAGCCCTCAAGGAGGGTAGGTTCTAATAACAGATAAGACATAGGAAGGGAAAGGGGGATGGGAAGGGAAGGGCCTGAACTGGGGTGGGATGGTGGGGCAAGAAGTCTGGAATGGTCTTGAGTGAAGTGGAACATTATCAGGAAGAGGAGAAGGAAGAGGAGAAAGGAGGAGAACGGAGGAGAAAAGGGGAGGGAGAAGGCAAGGAAGAGGAGGGGGGAGAAGGAAGAAGGGAGAGAAGGAAAGAAGAGGGAGGTTAGGCCCTTGGTCCAGATTTGACAGGGTGAAGAGAGTGGAGCAAGAAGACCGCAGCTCAGTCCCTCTCACTGGAGAGCTACCACAGGCATCCTGGTTCACTTGTATCTATCTCTGATGGGAGGGTCCTCTTTCTGTCTCTAGTTCCTAGGAAAAGCAGCCTGGGAAAAGAGGTTCCCCACACCTTCCAGAGCAATCGGCAAGAAATGGAGAGCACTGACATAGCCCTCGACCTGACTTGGTGTAGCGCACCTTGTCTTCGAGATAGGGGGTGGTTTGGATAGTGTTCTAGACTTAAGAGTCAAGGCAATCTAGGTTTAAACACTTCCTGTGATGTTACCCTGAGCAATTTATCAATCAACTAGCATGCCTATATACAAGTCACTTCTCTCTAAGCCTCAGTTTCCTCCTTTTTAAAATTAAAAAGTTCGAACTTAAAGTCTTCTAAGAGCTCCTGGGTCTACTTTTATATTTCACCCTCCCCCCAAGATCCACTCCAGGTCCAGAAGTTCTACCTAAAACATCTTTTCTCCCACGTGCTCACTACTCCACCCCAGCTGGACCCTCCTCACCCTTGGGGCCCTCCTCCCCCACCCAGAACATCCATGCTGCTAGGTTTCCTGGGCATCTACCAGTAGGCACTCAAAGTATCTGTTCCCCAAAGTCCCTGAAAATGGGAGAGTCAAATGCCAGAGTCAAGGACTGCCCCAAGGATTGGACTAGGGGTCCAGAGACCTAGTTTCTCATCAGTTCCTTGGATAAAGAGTATTCTGAGTCTCAGTTTCTTCCCTATAAAGGAGGGACTAGAGCCAAGTGGTCTCTATAATCCTTTCTAGGTCCAAATGGTGCCCAATGGACTGAGGGTCAGGGCATGAGCTCCATCCCTGGGAAGGTCGGTAATGTTGAGTTTGGACTCACAGATTTGAATTCAAACCTAGACTCTGACACTGAGTACCTTTATGACCTTGAACTTCATTTTTCTCAACCTCAGTTTCCCCTCTAGGTAAAAAGAAAGGACTGGACTGGATGACCTCTAAGATCCCTCCCAGCTCTAGTCCCATGTCTATGTCACTTCCCTTCATCATGCCTCAGTTTCCTTCTCTGTAAAATGAGAGGTTTTGCTGAGATGCTCTGAAGGACCCCTCTAGCTCTCCCATGGTGCCAGGTCCTTATATTCTGTTCAGGCCATCCTTATGTTGGGTGGATGTTCTCACCCTCTCTGCTACCAGAAGACATCTTGTTCTCTCCCCTTTCTGACCTTGCCTCAGCCTTAACTGGGTTCCAGTTTGGGTTCTACATTTCTTTTTAGAGATTAGCTATTGTGCCCTGGGTCCCCCAAATAGTGTGTAGATGAGAGAGGGTCGGGGGGGGGAGGCAGAGAGAGACAGGAGGAGAGGAGAAGAAAGAGACAGAGGAGAGGAAGAGAGAAAAGAGAGGGGGAGAAAGAGAGGCAGAGGAGGAGAGGAAGCAAAGCCAGAGGGAACCTTAGTGATGCCAAAAGAATCCCACTGCCTGTCACTGAAAGGAAAGAGCTCAGACCTTTGCAGCCGTGTCCTCAGGGCCTGAGGAGAGTCCCACATGGACAAGTTTTTCACCCCTCCCTCTCCAGGAGAGCCTCAGTTTCTCACCATAGAAAGGGCAGATAATAATATTTGGCCCAGTCACCTCATGGAATGCTGAAAATAAGTATTTTGTAATGTTTGAAGCAGGAGAGACATGGGAGTTGTTGTTCCATTATTAGCCTCATAATGAAGGTAACTGCTAGTCTGGGACATGCTGGGTCTGGGGTTCAAATCTTATGAGTGGCACCTTCTTCTCTAGAAAAATGGATTTTAGATTTTTACCAACCTCCGTTGAAGAGGGAATACTAGTCTGGTAGAACTGAAGGTTGCCACTCTTAGGGTGGATGAAAGGAAGGAGGAAAGGAGAAAGGATGGAGGGCAAAGAGGAAGAAAGTTCCTCTGAATCTCCTCCAGGCCCTCCGGGTCTCTTTTTAATTGCACACCCTGAATTCGACTAACTTCGTCTTCAAAAGACCACACTCCAATCTGTGAATGTGGATTCTTTTTTTAATCAGAATTCCTTTTCTTCTTCAAAACATCAACGAACAACCATTTTTAAGCTTGTCATTTAAATGAGTTGGACTTGTATTTAAACATGTCAAACTAGAGTTGGAAATCTAGTCTAATGCCTTCATTTTACAGATGAGGAAACTGAGACCCAGAGAGGGAGGCCAAGGGATAGGTTGTGTTCTTCAGTGTTAACAAGAAAAACATAAAGGGTTCTGGTCTGGCAGCCACATATCCCATTGTGACACACACAGCATGGCTTCTCGACCATGGGGAGAAGGCCGGTTTCTGGAGGACAAGCAGGGACTGTTTTGGCTTTTGCCTTTGTACATTTAGCACCTGGCATAGTGCCTGATAATATTAAGAAAGTGCTTAATAAATGTTGTTTGAATTTAATTGAATTGAATTGTACTGAATTATGTGTAATTTAATTTAATTGTACTGAACTGCAGGCCCCCATCATTTTGGACATAGAGATTTAGAGCTTTCATGACTGAGTCCCAGGGGATCTGAAAATATGGAAGGATCTGGGACTGACATTTTGAAAGCCACCCCCACTGAGAGGAATATTCTACATGGAACATTGTTTGCTCTTCTCATTTAAACATCCTGTTCAGTCCGTTATTCGTTTTTCAGAATCAGAGTTTACCAATCTGCAAATATTTGGGGCTCAAATCTGCCATTGGAGCCAGTACGTTCCCTACCCACCTGGACCTGCCATTTTTCCGTTCCCTTCCTTGTCCTTCTCAAACAATATTATTATTTCTATGGGTTATACCAAATGAGAGACAAGGAAACGGCGAACCACTCCAGTATCTTTGCCAAAAAAACCCCAAATGGGATCACAAAGACTCAGACGTAATTCAAACAACTGAACAACAACATAATTTATGAACTGGTATTTCCATTCTTTTCCCTCTCTCTTACTCTTCTGATCTATTGGGTGGGGGGGAAGGGTTCCCCCCCCCCCCCCGCCCTGCTATTTCCTTTGGAGTCTTTTATCAGTTACAAATCATTTCTCTGACCTGCACTGAATCCTGGGAGAACAACACGCCTTGGCTTCTCTCGGGGCCCCTTGGGTGACCAGGTGGCCAGCCTCTTTGGGGCATTCTTTCTGCCTTTGTGCTAGCATTGGCTGGCCCTGAGTCCCTCGTGGCCAGTTTCCAGAGGAAGATTCAGCTCTCCTAGAATCCTTTCTCCCTTTTAAGCTCCTCCTCATGGAAACTTTTCAAGGGATTCCCCAGGGGCATTGCAATGTGCTCCCTTAAAAGCGCTTTGTAGTGTGGGTTTCTTAGCTCCCTTGCTGAATTTTTTTCTTTTTCTAGGGGACCCTTTTATTGGCTAGGGAGCTCCCACCTGCATCCGGGGGACTGTAAAGTTGCTTGTATTTTAGGTGGTAGGAGTGACCTTATTAGTGATATCCTCATAACCTAATGGAAGTTACATGCTTAAAGAAAGATAGCAAAGAGGTCAGGGGAAGTGGACTCATTGGGGTAAGGCATCAGAATGATGTCCTAAACAAATGGAGTCCTGAACAAAATCAGCATCAAACGAGCCTTTTGATATCATGTGGACTGAACAAACCTCCAAAACTGTTAACAGAATTCAACTTTTCCTTCCTCCTCCTTGTGTTTCCTTCTTCATTTACTTCTTCCCTCCCTTCCTTCCTTCCTTCCTCTTTCTTCTCTCCTTTCTTTCATGTGCTTTTATTAACCAGTCTGCTGAAAGTACACATCACCAATTTGCACTGCCTAAGATGAAACAGATCATTAACGAAAAAGCTTCATTGACACACAAAGGCCAGAATGGCTTTCCCTGTCCATTTAAGAAATCCAGCTGATTAGGAGACACACTACAACTTAGCCCACACCACTGGCCACAGACCATCCTGAGGCCCTTCACGCATGGCAATGCCAAGCCCCAGTTTGGGGCTGCACATTTACTTAACCTTTAAAAAGTCAACTTTTGAAGACAGATAAGCCACTTCTTCACTAAGTAAGAAGACATTAAATTAAATCCATTTTTAAAAGAAAAAAGGTCTGGGAGAGAGCAAAAAGGGAACTTGGTTTTGAGGGTTCAGACCAAAAGAATCACAAGGAAATCTAGTGAAGTTTCCAGAGTTGGCAGCATCCTTGGAGTGAGGGATTCTGAAGGAGCTGCATCTTCCTAGGAGAAGAGAGCTCAGGAACACCACAAAGGCAGTAAGAATGAAGTTCACCATAGAGGAAAGCCAGGAAGTTCAGAGAACTGAGTGATTTGCTGAAATCTACTCTTTCCTACCCATGTGACCTTATACCTATGACCTCACTTGTCTAGACCTCAATTGCTCATCTATGAAATGCCAGGGTTGGCCTACAAGGCCCCTGAAGGGCTTTCAGGCTTGAAATCTATGATTCTACCCTTCTGAAAATGCTGATCTGAACAGATTCTTAGACTGGTCACTCATTTGAATAATGAGAAATAGACTTTCCTTGCGGGAGCCCCTGAGGGTTCAAAGAACCAAGGCAGGAAGCCAGATGTAACTGGTAGAATTTGTCAGAGGAATGAAAAAGTCCCTTTAAATGCTGCTATGGGAACGCTCATTTTTCCCACTGGCCACAAAGAGTTAATGGGCCTCATTAGCAAAGCAACTGAATTTTGAAAAACAACTGGGCAATGAATACATGGATGGACGGATGGATGGATGGACGAATGGACGGATGGATGGATGGATGGATGGATGGATGGACGGACGGATGGATGGACGGATGGATGGACGAATGGACAGATGGATGGACGGACGGACGGACGGATGGATGGACGGACGGACGGACGGACGGACGGATGGACGGACGGATGGATGGATGGATGGATGGACGGATGGATGGATAGACGGATGGATGGATGAATGGATGACACTGAGCCTTTGTGCCTTTCTCTGTAAAATGAAAGGATTGGGCTTCATGCCTTCTACCATCCCTTTCTGTTCTGAAGCAGATCTCTAGGATTCTATGAGGACTCCCATCAAATCTATATCCGTGGAGAGAAGACAGGTGCAGCGGGCCAACAGTGATTATTCTTTTTGCTTCCATTTGTCCTCTATTGAGCATTTCACATGTATTAAGCTGTCCCTTCATCCCAGTCACTGAGGAAACAAGTACAAAGAACGCAGCCATCCCTACCCAGAGGGAGCTTATGTTCTACAGTCTGCTGGAGAAGACGCAGAATACAGTGAGTCGCTGTCCAATACAGACCAGCACTCGATACACAGGCACATGGAGCATCCACTGACTCACCATACCTACTGACCCTGTCCAGAGGCTGACTGATGAGACATGGGACCAGAACACAGGAAGTTAGCCATGGAGGAGTCACTGAGAATTCCTGGACACATCTGTAAGTCATGGGGGCTTGTCTCAAGTGAATCCCTAGGAGTACTGTCCCTTCCCATTGGTGAAGTCATAGCTTTAGCTTGAAAAGACCTTAGTGTCACCTAGGCCAACCATTTCATTTTATTGTGGAGGAAATTGTGTCTCAGAGAAAGGAGAGTGATTTGCCCAAAGTTACTCAAGTAATAATTGGTTCGGTTGGATTTTAGACCCAAGTCTCCTGACTGCAAGTGCACTGCAGCATTCTCCGTGTAAACCAACTCTAAGAGAGCTCCAACACCAGCCACAATCCTGGAGAAAGTGGTCAAGTTGTGAATCTTACGCTGAACAGCCTAGAACATTCCCAGACTCCTCCATCCAAAGGAATGTTGGTCCCTCCAACTGGATGGCTGCCATCGTCCTCCGGCCATGCCGTGGCCACTCACTCATGTGTGGAGCCAGTTACCAGCCTTAGGAGGAAGTTTATTTCCTATCCCTAGGGTTAGATAGCTCGTTCTATGCTCCAAATCATGATTTCAAGAGGCTTTTAGTGATTCCCCAAAGAGGAATCTGTCTTCTGAGCAGAGCAATGTGCCAGCTGTGGAATGGTTGCTTTCTTAAGGGCAGGGACTGTCTCTTCTAGATTTTATGTCATCAAGACTGGCACAGATCTTGACCCCTTGATGCACTTCATAAAATCTTGCCAAATTGCATTGGATTACACTGAATGGTAATTGTTCACACAACTTTGTGCACTGCCTCAGTGAAAATGTCCAAAAGGATGTATTCCTACCCCTAGTCCCTAATGATAATTCCCACATAACCTCTCTATGACAGGGGATTGCTCTGAAAGGGACAAGGCTCCTTTTAAGGAATAGGAAGAGGAGGGAAACACAACTTCTCTTCTCATAAAGTCCATCAAGTCTTTCTGCAGTGGAACTGCCCAGTCCTCATGGGCATGGGAGAAGGGAGAGAAAGACAAAAGGACCAGAGAGTTGGGTGCTGGGAGATATAGACCCAAAGAGCAAGAAGGAACTTTGAGAGCCATCAGCTCAACCAGTTGCCTTTTTTTCTCTTTGAAATGATATTGTATTTTTTTCCAATTACATGCAAAGACAATTTTTAACATTAATTTTAAAATAAAATTTTGATTTCCGAAGTTTCTCCCTTCCCTCCCTAAACTGCCTCTTCATAGCCATTGACCATTTTATAAATTGGGGAATGAGTCGAACCAGTTTTCAAACAGAAATTCAGTCTCCTGCACAACATACACAACAAGTGGCCATCTGGCTGCAGCTTGGAGACTTCCCAGGAAAACCCAAAGAAACCCTTTCCACTCGGAGAGTATCAATTGTGAGGAATGAAGCCTCACTCTGCCTCAATGCAACGTCCACTCGCACATTGTTCCCTCTAGTTCTTCCCTGGGAGACCAAGGGGGAGGGAAGGAAATAAGCATTGATTTGTCAAGCATTGGCCTAAGGACAGCAACCCTGTGAGTTAGGTCTGATATTACCCCCATTTTACAGTGAAGGAAACTGAGGAAAATGAGTCTATTAAACTTGATTGGGTGGCTCTTTGTTATAAAGGACATAAAACCTGATGGGAATATTGGAAAGCAATCTTCTGGAAAGTAGATTTAGATCAACAGACGACATTATATTCCAATTTAAATTCAAAATAAAAACACAACCTGAATGCTGAAGCTTATAGCTGCGAGAATTAGAGAAAAGTGTAATGTTTTGCACTGTCCACCCTATCAGCAACATGGGGGACTTGCTCATGCCATCAGGGCAACAATTAGGGACAATTTAGGACTGTCTGTGATGGAGAATCCCATCTGTATCCAGAGAAAGAACTGTGGAGTTTAAACAAAGACCAAGGACTATTCCCTTTAATTTAGAAATAAAAACCCGTTATCTTATTATGTAATTTTGCTCTCTCTTATACGTTATGCTTCTTCCTTAAGGATGTGATTTCTCTGTCATCACACTCAATTTGGATCAATATACACCATGGAAACAATGCCAAGACTGGCAAATTGCCTTCTGTGGGGGTGGGGGAGGGAAGTAAGATTCAGGGGAAAATTGTAAAACTCGAAATAAATAAAATCTTAAAAAAAGAAAAGAAAAGAAAAGTATAATGTTTTGGAGCCCTGGGTAGGAGATGGGTTCTTTAGCAAACCGATATGGATTAGGGTCATTTCAAGAGATAAAAGAAAACATTTTTATTACATTCAATTGAAAAAACTTTTGCATATGGAAGTAAGGCATCTAGAACTAAGAAAGAAATTATCTGAGAACTAATTTTTCTATCAGATTTTCTGGTTAAAGAGTTTGTAGCCTATGTAAGTAGACAACGGGCCGAAATTTGCCATTCACCAAAGTCATTCCCCAATAGATGGGTTCAGTGGATATAAGAAGACAGTTCTCAAAACAAAAGTTGCAAAGGATTCACTATCACATGAAAGGGCATGCAAAATCATTAATCATAAGAGAACTGCAAATCAAAACAACCCTGAGGTTGCATTTCACACCCTGCAAATTGCCAGAGATGGCCATAGTCAGTGTTGGAGGGGCTGAGGCAAGACAGGCACTCATACATCACTGGTAAAGCAGTGGACTCCTATAATTCCTCCAGAAAATTATTTGGAATAATGAAAATAAAATGGATAAAATGCCCATACCTTTTGATCCAAAGATTCCACTGCCAGGCATATAGCCCTACAGAGTCATTTCCAAAAAAGCAAAAATCAAACCAAGGCCAGTTTGGTATAACCAAAATATTTACTACTGCACTTTCTGTAGTAGGAGAGAATTGAAAACAAAGTAAGATATCTGCTTATCAACTAGGGAAGGGCTAAACAAATTGTAGTCATGAATGTAATGGAAGATAAGTGTGGTTTAAAAATGATGAATATGATGGCTTCGGGAGCCCGGTCAAGAAAAAATGCCCAATTCTGGAAATGGGAAGGCCAATTAGAAAACAATTTTTGAAAATGTTGTGGAATCAAAATGAGCAAGTTTGACCCAAAAGAAGAAACAGAACAAAATCGATCCTTCTGCTCCTTTTTCGAGACGGCAGGTCCGCAGGAGTGAATTGCTGTTTTTATTGCCAGATTTTTTAAACTACTTGTTTTTGTTCATTTTTCCCACTTCTCCCTCCTTTAAAAATGTTATTTACCTTAAGGAATGGCTCTTAGAGAGGTGGTGGAAGGCTACAGGCCACGCCATGTGCCCCAGAGACAGAGAACTGAGGAAGAGAGGGAAGGTGGAGGTGGGGAGGATGAATTCTGTTTTGTCCATGTTGGGTCTGAGATATCTCCCAGATGGTTAGTTTGAGATGCCCAATAATTTGAGAAATATTGGACCCTAGGGGGAATTACTAGGAGGTAAGCCATGGAATCAATGAAGCATTGATTTTGGACTGAATAAGGGCCAGGTGTGGTACCAGGTGTCAGAATACAAAGCTGAAGGGGGGGAGTCCTTGTCTTCAGTGAATTTAGGGTCCATGGGGAGTGAAGGGAGAGAAAATGCGTGTGTTTATCCTTACACTCCCATCCTGATTGATATTCTGCTCTGTTGATTGTGTTGCAGAAGCCTCAGCTGATGGTGACACAATCACCTGGAGTCAAGCAAACCCAGGTATAAATTTCTTTTTTTTTTATTTACTTTTTTATTTCTCGAAGGCAATGGAGTTAAGTGGCTTGCCCAAGGCCACACAGCTAGGCAATTATGAAGTGTCTGAGACTGGATTTGAACTCAGGTCCTCCTGACTCCAGGGCTGATGCTCTAACCACTGTACCACCTACCTGTCCCCCAGGTATAAATTTGACCTCAGTCATTTCCTAGCTGTGTGATCTTGGTGAGTCATTTTTCTATTAACTGCCTCAATTTCCTCAACTGAAGAAAAGGAAGAATAATAATAGAACTTATCCCCTAGAATTTGGTGTAAGAATAAATGAGCTAATCTTTGGAAATCTCAATCCAGTATCTTGCATACAGTAGATGCCTAATAAATGCTTTTCTTCACGCCTTAGCACCATGTGGCCACACCTGCTTCCCTTTCTAGTTCTGAATCCTAATCAGTTCCACTCCGTCCTCTCTGGCTCCACTCATCTCCCTATAATTTTCAAAAGTAAAACCCTCCCCACCATGACTTTCCATCTGGGTTGGCTTCTCCAGTTTGAATAGAAACTCCCTGAAACCAGAAGCCAGCTTTGATTTTGCATGAATTTCCCTATTCCTTTGCATAGCGCTAACTCTTGCTCTTTAGCCATGCCATTCATTCATTCATATACTGAACACATTCAAAATGATTTCAATCAGTCATCTGGGGGCAGAGGGCTCTTGTAGCTTCCCATAGGGCTACTCTGCCACTTCCTTGTGCAGATCTTAGGCAAATAACCTCTTCTCCAGACTGCAGATTTTGGCTTTATGAAATCTTTGAGCCTCATGTCTACAGAGAGCAGGCAAAGGAGAAAGGTCAGGAGCCCAAGGGAGGCTTAACCGGGGGCAAGTGTTGAAGAGTCTGGCTTGGTCTAACTTCCTCTGGCACAGATCCGTATCTGAGCATGAGCTGGGAGGGTCCCAACAGGTCAACTGGGAGCCTGCCCTGGGCAGTTGCTGACTGGTCAATAAATAAATGGATCCTGCAAGTCAGGTGGGCCCTTCCCCTTTGGTCAAGGGAGCTTCAACTGCCCGCTTTGTAATAGGTCACCCCAAAAAGATCCAGAGAGAACATGAAAGTCCCCCTCTTAGATGTGACCCTCGTGCCCAGAGGCTCTAGCAGAAAGTCTATTCTCAGCCTCGGTTTGACTGTTGTGTTTGTCCCTCCCCAGCTCCCTCCACGCACAGTCACAGATTGGTGGTTTAGAGGTCAACAGCAAAAAGGTCTCTCTGGTTGGGCTAAAATCAGCAACCAAGGTGAGGCCGATTGTGTGGCTATGGGTGCTGCTAAGGAGTTCTCCAATCACCTCAAACTGGGTGCCCTCCAGCAGAGGCCTCTGGCTTCCAAAGGACCGCCCACCCTGCTCCTCCAGATATCTGGCAAGACCAGGGTCTGGCTTGTGCAGATTTCTGAGGCTGGAGGTTCACCTGCCGAGTATCTCAGGTGCCCCCTTTCCCATAGCTCTCTGCCTGGGACCATACTCATGCTCTGATCTCCACTCCTATTAGTACTGAAATAAGGACTTCAGGCTACCTGCAAGGTAAACAGACTCACTAAGAAGGAGAGTGAGGCAGATCGAGGTGGACCTGTGTGATAGGTGTCCCCTGGCAAGCTTGGGGGGGGGGGTCCCTTCCCTCCTAGCTAGAGCAAAGAGCCTGGAATCATTTCAAGGCCAAACCACAGGGGAGGGGTGTTTTATTTTGAGCTCTAAGAAGGAGCCACTTGTCTCTCTGTCTCTCCTCACCCCACCTTCCAGCATCAGGATAAAGGACTCCTTCTACCCCCTTACAATCACGGGGTCCCACTAGAGTGGTGACAGACCCTTGGAAGTGCCAAGTCATCTGCCACAAGTTTGGGGACCTGCGGGAGTGAGGCTGGGGGGAGGGGAGCTGGAATCTGCTAGGTCACCATGCAACCCATCTCTTGGCTCTCTGGGTCCACAAAGGCCCTTTCCCAGTCCACAGCTATCTCCCAGAAGTCATTTCTAAAGTAGCAAAGGGCCCTTCTCAGTCCCTGATCAGACGCCAACAGGTGCAGAGCCTTTTCCCTTGCTTTGTGAAAGCCCCCTCCTCTGTTCTCCCCCTTCCACGCCCCACCCCAACCCCTTTCTTCTGCCCAGAAGGCAGCTCCAAGGGGAGGCTTTGAAGAACACTACGGGCATTCTGCAGGCTGGGGCCCCGAAAGGGCTCCAACCACCTGAGCAGACCCCAGGGTCTGCCTCTGCCGATGGGAAGGAGGAAGGAGAGGAGACCGGACTCAGAGAGAAGCTTTTTATTATCATCATTAATTAACCGGTGGGGCGGCTGAACCGGCCGTGGAACAGACCGGCCCAGGGCCCACCGAAACACAGCTGTCTTTTCAAGTTAAAAAAAAAAAGCCATCCCCCGAAAGCCAGAGCCCGAGTTCCATGGGGGTGAGGTGGGGGTGGAGGGGGGCCTGCCCTCCGGAGGAGGCTGCCCGGGCTGCTCGGCCATAAATAGGTCATTAAGTTATTCGGCTACGTCTAAGCTCAGACTTTTGTACAAGGATCCAGCGGCCGGGCGCGGCTTCCAGCAGAGATGCTACGTCTCGAGAACCGGTGTCTTGGAGCTCTCGGGCTTGGGGACCAGCTACTCACATCAGGCGCACAGACAGGCTCGACGGCCCCCTCCCCGCGTGGCGCGGCCGTCGGACGGGGGCTTTTTTTGTGGCTGGGTTCTTGGTTTGTCTCGGCCCCGGCCCGGCGCGGGCGGCGGGCTCGGCCGTCGGTGGATGCGGCAGGGACAAAAGCGGGTCGGGCCTCGGGAGGGCCGGCTGAAGGGAGGCGGGTCCCGGTCGGACAGCTGGCTCACCCGCTGGAGGGAGGGCTGCCCCCTCCGCCTGCACCTGCCCTCGCCTCCGGGGTGCAGGCTAGTCCGAGTGGAGGCCGTCGGCAGGCGGCTCCGGGACAAGCTGCGGGGGGGGGGGGGGGGGGGGGGGGCCGGAGAGAGAAAGGTCAGGAGCTGGGGTGGGGCGGGGGGAAGGGCCCCCCCCCCAGGCGCCCCTCCAACCCCGAGCCAGGCTCACCTGGTTTACCGGCTGCGCTTGCTGGGCCTTTGCTCCGACGGCGGGGCGGCCGGGCGGGCTCGACGGCTGCGGCGGACGCGGCGGGGGCGGCCCGCGGGGCTGTCCCGGCCTGAGCTCCCCGCCGAGTCGTCCGACGAGTCCGAGGCGTCGGGGTCCGACAGGTCGCGGTCCGGGCTCCGGCCGCGGGGCAGAGCGTGGTCCAGGTGAAAAGGTTTGAAGGCTCGGGGTCTCTTGCGCTTCACAAAGAAGGCTGCGGACACACAAAGCCCGAGTGAGGGCAGGCGAGGCCCGTCTGGGCGGGGGGCGCCCCTTCCCGAGCCCCGGCTTCCCCCCGAGCGTCTCCCACCCTGCCTCTCTCTCTCTCTCTCTCTCCCAAACGTTGGCTGGCTGGACCGAGCCCCCTCCCCGACCCTCCCCGACCCTCCCCCGCCCGCCCGACGGCGCCGCCGCTCCTCCGCCAGAGGGGCTCGGGCCAGGGGCTCCACCGGGTGGGCTCGCTCTCGGGGTCCCGGCTGGCCAGCCCCCGGGGACCCGGGGGGAGGGTGGCGCTCACCTGTGATGAGGGCGTTGCTGGCCGGGGCGCCGCCGGTCCGGGCGGCCGCCAGCAGGGTGAAGGCCGAGTCCGAGTCGAGGCCGCCGTCCAGGGGCGGCGAGTCGGCCACGGCCACGGCGGGCGCCTGGGCGGCGGCCTCGGGCCCGGGGCCCCGGGGCTCGGGGGCGCAGGCGGGCGGCGGGCGCAGCGCGGGCCGGCCGGCGGGCGCGGGCGGCGGCCGGCGGCTGCGGCCCAGCTGCACCGTCTCGCGGTAGAAGGCGGGCACCGAGTGCTCGGCCAGCTCCTGCCACTGCAGGCGGCCCGGGCCGGCCAGCGGCCGCTCGCTCTGGAAGCTGTAGTCCCAGCGCCGCTCGGCCTCGGCGCGCAGCTCGGCCAGCCGGCCCAGCAGCTCGCGGCCCAGCTCCTCGTGGTCCACCGGGCCGAAGAGGCGGCGGCACACGGCCGCGCTGGCCGCCACGGCCGAGGCCCGACGGGCGCCCGGGGCCGCCATGGCGGGGAGGGGGCGCGGCGGCTCCGGGGCGCCCTGCCCCTCCCCGCGGGCTCCGACGCCGGGTGCGGGCGCGGGGGCGCAGGGGCGGCGGGGGCCGGGGCCGGGCGGGGACCGAGCCGGGGCGCTGTGCCGCCCCGCCGCCGCCGCGCCCCTTTATACCTGCGCCGCCCCCCGCCCCCCCGCGGGGCGCCCGCCCGGCCGCCGCCTCCCACTTTCTGTTTAGACAACGCGCCTGCCATTGGTCCCCCCGGGCGCGCGCGGCCCCGCCCCCGCCCGCTCCCCATTGGCCCCGGGAAGCCCCCCCCGGGGGGAGCGGGCGCCCCGCGGCCTCGGGCGGGGGTAACGCGACACCGGCCCGGCCTCCCTCCCGGGCCCCGCCCCCCCGGCCCGGGCTCTTTGTCTGCAGGCGGGGGCTCGGCCGCGGGGCGCGGGGGGCCCCCGCCCGGCCCCGCCCCCTCCGCTTTGAACTCCGCGGAGCCGAGGGGGGCGGGGGAGCCCCCCAAGAAAGGCCGAGCCTGGCCCTCTGTGCCCCCCGCCCGGTCTCGGTGTCTCCGTCTCTTCCCACCTGGGACTCTGTGACCGCCCCCCCCCAGCACTCGGGCCCCGGGCTCGCACGTCTGCGCTCAGAAAGGACCCCACCTCCCTCACCTTACTCTGAGGGAAACTGAGCCCTGGGGAGGGGGCAGCGACTCGGCCGAGACCGCGCCCGCGGGAAGGGTCGGGGTCTGCGACCGTCTCCCCAGCACCTCGCCGCCTTCGGCTCTTGCCTTTGTCTCGGCTCTGCTTTGGCCCCGGGGTGCCCCGGCCCTGAGTTTTAGCTGTGCCTGGGGGGGGTCCCCCGAAACGACCCGAGGGGCTCCGGAACCGCTTGACGAGGGCCCCTCCGTTCCCGTGACTCAGTGGCCCTCTTCTATCACCTCCTCCACCGAGGCGGGGGGGGGCGCCCTACCCGTGGCCCACCGAGGCCCCTCGACGCTGCCGCATCGCTGAGAAGGGTGGGGGGCAGGGCGGGGCTCCAGGCTCCTGAGGCCGGCTAGGGATGGGGGTGTGTGTGCCTCTTGGGGCTTCTCGGGACGGGGTCACTCCAAGGGCCAGCCCGGGAGGATTGTGGGGAGGCTGGGCATTGCTCTCTGTGATGGGGGGGGGCGGCAGAAGAGGCCCATGGGGTCATTGGAGTGCAGGGGCCCTCCACAGGCGTTCCGGGCCCCCCCACCCGGCTGTGGGGAGCAGCCCCCTCCTCTGCCTGCTTTATTCGAGATTGCCGGGCCTCCGCTCCCTCCCTCCCGTTCTCCCTTTAGACCCCTGCTTCAAGGCTTTGTCTCTGGGTCCCAGGCAGGTGTCAGGCTGCAGAGCCTGCTGGGCACTTCCTCCAGGACCTGGGGAAGGAAGGCCTCGGAGCCCATGCAGCATGGCACCGGGGCCACATAAGGCTGCCTGGCTAGCACGTCCTAGCCCCACAGGATGCTCGAGGCCCCAGGTGGGCTTCTTCATTTCCCAGACTCTAAGCTCCCGGAGAGCAGGGATGACCTCTGACCTTTCACCAGATCCTCCAGGATGCCCAGGTGTTCAGTACAAACACTGCCCGGGCAGGATCAGAGGGACCCTCCTGACTCTCAGGTGGGCAGAGTTTAGGTCCCAGAGACTTTGGGAGAAGAAAGTCACAGAGGCTTTTCCTTCTACTGGCCAGCTCCACCATCTTTTCCTTGCCTGCAGCCCTTTGGGAATGATGGGGAAATTGGGGGCTTGCCTGGGACAAAGAACCTGCCCCCCAAAGCACTAGGAGTCGAGAGCCATCATCAAGGATTCTATCGAGCCAGGATGCCATGAAGCTTTAGAAGAGGCCCTTGCACAGGGCAGGGTGGCTGGATCCAGTGAATGATTCAGATGATCACCATGTACCAGCCCTGGCCCCAAGCTGCCCACTGAACTGGAAGGTTGCTGATACTGGTGGAAGGAGGTTACGGAGCTGGCTGGGTGGAGTCATCCAAAGGAAAGGCCAGAGACCAGACACTGGCATAATGACCCAGGAGGAGCTGGTCAGGCCACTGGCATGACCACTAGGAAGGAGACCTGGGCCCCCTTCGGGAGGCTGGGTCAGCTCCCCTCCGAGTCCCAACCCAACCGATCTCCATCATCTCTAGACTGACACACAGTCTCCTATTTAGGCCAAAGGAAGAGGGAAATCAGATACGGGGTGTCCAACTAAACTGTGGGTCCCCAGCCCACTCAGCCTCTGGGCCCACTCTCCTGACTTTAGCTGATTTTGAACCAACAGTAGCTCATCGGCAGTCAGCAAACCTTCCTTTAGGATGCGTGTGGAGGCTCAGCTTCTGTGGACACTGGAGAAGAGGACGTTCTGGCTAGCCATTGTTCAGAGCCACGAGCCATCCTCCGGCCTGAAGATGGTGAGCCTCTCTCTCTCCTGAGAAATGAGGGGGAGCCCTAAATGGCTCGGCTGTACCTCTAGGACCAAACCCAGCAGCCCTCACAGCTGGGATGCCCAAAGGGAGGGGAAGACTCCGGACAGGTGGATGCTTAGCAGACCCTCTAATGTCACTCACAGACTCTAAAACCAAAAACATAAAACAGACCTCTGGGGAAATCAGGTGGGTCCGGACATCCCAAGGACTGATGGTGAGTTTTCTCAGATCTCCAGGGGCAGAAAAAAAGAACGTTATCTGTTCCCAAAAGGTGAGTTTCTAAAGGCAAAGGAAGAAAGATGAGGGACCAGCCTGTCCTCATTCCATTGCCCTTTGTGCTGGGCCCCATCCTTAGTTTAGCAATGGGAAAGTGCCTCTGCCCCTCGGACCTCTCCTAACTGACAGAGAAGAGGTGGCCGTCATTCTGCTACCCTCCCCACTCTCCATCCTTGCTGGGTGCTCACCTCTGCCTCCCTTGCTATTGTAGCAGCCACACCTATGTTCCCTTTGTCCTGCCCCTTGGCAAGATACCCTGGCACAGCCCTTCAGGCCAGATGGGGCTGCACAAGGGAAGCCTCCATTGAGGCTATTGCCCTGGGTAGATTGGGATGTTTATGGAAGAAGCCTGCTTTGGGGTGGAACTAGTTCCAGGCTTCATGCCTTGGCTAGAGTCCACAGCTGACCTCCTCTCAGGATATTCCCCCAGGCCAACCTGTCAGCCCTATTTCTGGTTTGTCGCTTGACCCTTTTAAACAGTATGGGGGGGGGGGGCAGCCAGGTGGCGTAGTGGATAAAGCACCGGCCCTGGAGTCAGGAGTACCTGGGTTCAAATCTGGTCTCAGACACTTAATAATGACCTAGCTGTGTGGCCTTGGGCAAGTCACTTAACCCCGTTTGCCTTGCAAAAAAAAAAAAACTAAACAGTATGGGGGATCCTCTGCCCAGCCTGCCCATGTAGGGAGCTGCTTGGACCATCGGCCATTTCATCCCTAGTCTTGGCCAATCGGGTTGAAGTGCCTTCCTCTTTCTGAGTTCTCAGTTTACTACTTTGTAAAATGGGGATGAGGGAGGAATTTTAAAGTTGATCAGGTTTCTCCCACTAAAATCAGGTGAACAGTCTGAGAAACTCATGGAGATGATGCTGTGGCAGCCTTAAGGATGTGCCAACTTCTGGGGATAATGCCAACCGTTGTTAGCTGTCCATCCCCCCCACCAAGCACATGTTCTAGTTGGGTATTTTCCAATTGCTCCTACCAGAATGTCCTCTAACTTGCAGTAATGCTAATCATTCATCCATCAATCTATCCACTCATCCATCCATCCATCCATCCACCTATTCAACCACTCATCCATTCATCTACTCATCTAGTCATATACCCATCCATCCATCCATCCACCCACCCATCTACCCATCTATTCACCCATCCATCCAAACAACACCTATAGGCACTTATAGGCCCCAGACTGACAATGGAGTGTGCTTACTTGGCATCTCCATTGGTCCTTGGAGGCCTAAGAAAGGACCTGTGAAGGACCACGTGGCTCACATCACTCAGAGCTTGGGCTGCCCTGGCAGGATGGCTCAAAGGGCATGTTCCTCCAAACCTGAACCTACAGGTGTGCTTGGTTCTCTTTTCCAGTCTCCCTGACGAGATGAGTGGGAAGACCACTGCCTCCCCACCCCATCCCACCCCCAGGCTCCACCAACAGAACCTGGAGGTTTGAACTGTGACTTCACCTGGGGGGGGGGGGCAATTAGTCTTCTGAGGATGTCCTGGAGCCCTCTGGAGAAAGGAAGCATAGTTTCTGCCACAGATTGTGGGATTTGAACTGGAGGCAGGGGAAAGGACTTCAGAAACTCTGGGACCCAAGGGAAAGCTCTGCAGGCAGAGTGTGGATCCAGAAGGGGAAGACCTAGCCTGGCCGGTGTATGTGTGTGAGGGGGATCCTGAAGCACCCCAGGGGCTGGTGCAGAAACAAAATGAACCCAGAGAGGAAACACTTGGAGAACAGTGAGATTTTCCTGGGTAGACACAGGGTACCCTGTGGGGGACAGAGCTCAAGGTGAAGAGTTCAGAGAAGGGGAAGCCTGCTGCCCTCTAGCAAGAATTCAGAGGTGGTGTCCCAAAGGCAGAAGCTTGTGTGCAGCAAGCTGCACCCCAGTTGCCTGTGGTGGCATGACTTGGCATAGCCTGCCCGCCTCCTTCCTTCAGAGATGTAGACTCCCTACCCGACATTGCCCCCTATTGGCAATGTAGAGAAGAGGACAGGTTGGAAGGTGTGGAAGTTGGGGGAAGGATGGAGGAGCCCAGGGAAGCTGGACAGGCAGGGAACAGGGTGAGCCACACCCATTGCCCCCCCAGCATCGAGTTCCCCAGCCTGGAGCAGACTTTGGAAAACCCTCCAGCCCTAGGGCCTGCAGCCGGGTCTGATGCTACCACAGTTTTACCCCCACCCCAGATCCTTTAATTTGTCAAACCCCAAGACATCCGGTTTCACAGGGTCATAGATTCCAAAGTGGAAGAAACCTCAAAGGTCATCTAGCTCAACCCCCTCATCCTACAAACAAGGAAACTGAGGCCCAGGGAGGGTGAAGTGGCTTGCCCAAGATGACATAGCTAAATTGCAAAGCTGGGATTTGAAGGTTCTCTCCATTTTACCCCATGGGGTTCCGAATGCCATCCTTGGCTCAGTTGTTCTAAAGGGCCAAAGGGGCAGCTGAATTCAGGGTACAAAGTAATGTCCAGAGGCCCAGAAGGAAACTCCAGTGCTTTAGAAGAGTCACTCTAGATGAACAAGTCCCCAGCCTGACCCTTTTACTTGATCTGTGGGACACTGAAGGAGGCTTCCATGAGCTCATTCAGGGTCCACAAACCCTGGCCCGGCTTCCTCTGAACCCCAGCCGGATGGCCCTTCAGTGGACAGAGTTCTGAGACCAGAGACAAGAAGACCTGAGTTCAAATTCTGCCTCAGACACCAACTGGGTGATACTTAACCTGTCTTCCTCAGTTTCCACAGCTGTAAAACAGGATAATAGCATCTACCTCACAGGACTATTGTTGTGAGGATCCAATGAGATATTTGTTAAAGTATCCATCACATCGTAGGCTCTTGCCAAATACTTATTCCCTTCCCTTTACTCCAGTCATGTGGGAACAACAGACTAGGTAAGAGATCTGAATCTAGAGGCTGGGGGAGGGGAGATGGGGAGGCCAGTGGAGGAAGGGTGGGAGAAGATTCAGCCTGATTCACACATCAGCTGTGAGGCTTGCTGAGTGGATTGGTTCTGGCTAGTGTTCCTCCGATCCAAAGTGACCATGACCCTATCTGCCTCCTCCACCCCCAAGGTGGCATGAGACCTGATGAAGCCCTGTTTCCCAGGCTGTGTAGGATTTCTGGGAGTCATTCTTTTGGTGAGTCAGGGGAGCCTTTGCTCATGGTCTGAATGTGTGATTATTCCTGGGGGGGGCTCGAAGAATGATGTTAGTGAATCAACAAGTAATAAGTGCCTACTCTGTGTGAAGCTGTAGGGTCAGCAGTGGGCATATGAGAAAAAGCCCAAACCCGTCCTGGCCTCAGGGTGTTCATATTCTGGTGAGGAGACGATGCCTAAATAACTTGGTACAAACGAGGGATGCATACAGAGTATAGATGCCATACATAGCAGAGTAACTGGAAGAGGGAAAGGCAATGGCAGCTGGGATGGGGCGGGAGGCTGAGAAAGGAGCTGTCTCGAAGGAAGTCAGGGAGACGGTTAATGCTGAGGAAATGGAGCATTCTGGGCACTGGAGATGACTAGTGCAAAGGTGTGGAGAGGGGAGCTTGTAAAGCCATCATGGCATTTGTGGAGGCTGGAAAGGGAAGAAGAAGCCAGGCTGTGAAGGGCTTAAAACTCCAGAGGACTATATTTCATTCTTAAGGTAATAGGGAGCTACTGAGGACTGTGGGGAGAGAGAGAGACTCTGTGTGTGTGTGTGTGTGTGTGTGTGTGTGTGTTTGTGTGTGTTGGGGGGGAAGTGTAGTGACGTGGTCTCCCTACACTTTCTTACTTTATCAGCTGAGTAAAGATGGGATAGATAAAAGAGAGAAATGAGACAGGGAGAAGCAGAGGGAAGGCCACAAAGTGATTCAAAGTAGAGTTAGTATAATGTGGCCAGGTAAGGGGATGACACCAAGGGCTCAAGCCTGGCTGAGGGAATAGACAGTTATCTGAGCAGAAGACTCCCAGATTCCTGACCCGAAACTCTTTTCTTACCTCCAAATTTCCAACTCCAATTGGATATTTCAAACGAAGTAGACATCTGAAACCCACCACATCCAGAACTAAACTCATCACCTCCCCCTTGCTCCCCTCCAAAAACCTGGTTCCCTCTTCCTAACCAGGGTCTCAGGATCCTCCCACTCACCAGGCTGAGTTGGCATCCATGGTTCCTCACTCTCTTAGTCCCCCCATATCCATGTTCACTTTGATCTGATGACATTGGCGTGCTTGGTGTTCTTAACGACGGAGCTCCCATCTTCCTATTCTGATCACTGGCACGGGCTGAGCCCCTGCCTGTCGGGCCCTTCTCTTCCTTCTGGTCTCAGTTAAATCTCCCCTTCTCCAAAAAGCCTTTCCTGATCCCCCAATCCTAGGCCTTTCCCAGAGATCACCCTCCCTTTACCCCCCTGTAGCTCTGTTTGTACATTGTTTTCCTGTTGTCTCCCCATTAGACCGGAAGCTTCTTGAGGTCAGAGACTGACTTTGGCCTCCATTCTGTCCTCAGAGAATTTAGCACAGCAGCCAGGGCTTAATACCAGGAGCTAGACTAACTGGTGCCCCGGACAGCAAGAGGGATATGGGAGGGGGTGGACAAGTCTATGTCTCCTGATATGCGAAAGTGGCAGGTGGTCAGAGACTGGAGCTCAGGAGAGCAGGTGAGGATAGACAGACCTAGGAACCCTAGATATAAACATGATGGTTGAATCTGTGGGAGTGGTTGAGCTCACCAGGGGAGACAGTGGGTGAAGAGGGCCCAGGGCAGAGCCCTATGGGGCACTGGAGTTAGCTGGGTGAAGAGCTTGGAAAGGAGACTTGGGAGTGCTCAGAGGTGGGAGAGGAAGCAGAGGATACTGGAGTCAGGAGAAGAGCTATACAGGCAAAGATATTCTGCAGATCAGGGGCCAGGGAGGATGAGGCTGAGAATAGGCAAATCAGACTGGATCTGGCAATCAAGAACTCTGGTAACTTTGGAGAGCCCATGCTGGGCTGAATGATGAGGTGGAAGCCAGGCTAAAGACTAGAGTAAGAAGAAATGGAGGTGCAGAATGAAGACCGTCTAAGCACAGTCTAGCCACAAAAGGGGAGAGAGCCATCGGAGAGTTAACATGGATGGTTGGAGTGAAGGAGATTGAGACTGGGAAAGGCCTGGGCGCATTGGTAGGCAGCAGGAAAGTGGCTAGTAGACGGGGTGAGTGAGAATGAGAGGGGCGATCTTCTGGAGAAAGGATATCTGGGGCTCGCCTGGGCATGGAGAGGGCTTGGTCTGGACCAGGAGAAAGGCCACGGCTTTCATCCGGATCTGTTATGTGGCAGCCGCCATCTAAGCTCTAGGGATACAAAGCAAAGTAAAATCAGCCCCTGCTCTTGGGAAGCTCCCAGTCCAATGGGGAGCATGACACTCAAACAGCTCTGGTACAAAAAAAACCCCAGATGGTTCGAGAAGTCTAAAACAGAAGGTAGAGCCCCAGACTAAAAAGGACTTTGGATGCCAGATGGAAGGTGAGAGGGAGCCATGGGGGATGAGAGGGTGACATGGTCAAACCAACATTTTAGGAAGGTCACTGACAGCTGAACAGAGGAAAGGGAGGAACGGGGTAGGCATGACAAAGAGATCCACTAAAGAAAGTGGAGGGGCATGGGGGTAGGGTGGGGATTTTCTATCTGATGGCGGAGCTCTCCTCCAGACCTTCTTCTGCTAAGAGGCCCCAAAAGCCTGACCTGGGACAGTGTCCAGAGAAGTCTCTTCCAGCTTTGTGCAGCCTTCCTTCCCTCCCAGTCTCAGCCACCTGCCCACCTCAGGGTGTTAGGGAGCACCCAGTGTCCCTCTCCAGGAGGGCTTAGTTGGGGCCTCTGTGGATGGGCATGGCCACAGTCACTCATTCTCCTGGTCCAACCTCCAGGACTCCACCTGCCCCCCAAGCTTGTCTCTTCTGAGAGGGCCCTGGCTCTGCACAGGCTCCACCCTATCGGCCCACTCAGGTCCAACTTGGCTCTCTTCCGAGCTATTCCACAAAAGGAGAAGCCTCAGACCCTCAGCCCTTGGCTCTAGTGACCACAGAGAGGACCTACTCCCAGCCTGGGGCTGGGGGATTGCCACTGCCATCAGTGAAAGTGTTTAGTTCCTTGTGGCTTGGGGTGCTGTGTCAGCAGCTGGGGCAGCTCGAAAGGTGAGGCCCCTGAAGGCCTGGGGCTGTTCCCTACCTGGGGCATAACCCTGCTGGGTCCTCCCACAACAGTGCCAGCTCTCCAGCCTGGTTTCACTGTAGCCACAGGGTCAGAAGAGGATATAATGTGTCTTTCTAGGGAAGAAATAACCCTAAATGTATCCACCTGGGGCAGAGGAAGCAAACCCAGCAGAGCCTGGGACTTTCAATGGTGGACAGCCACTCACCCCCCAATCCGGTGACCTGGGGCTTCTCCCGCCGCCCACCCAGGACCTCGCTGGACAAGATGGTCTCTGGATGAAGTCTGCTCCAGTTCCATGGTGTGCAACTATATTTATAGAAGTTCTTTTCATTGTAGCCACAAAATGGAAACAGGGGTGTCCTCCCAGATGTTCCTGGAACAAGCCCCTCCATCTCTGGGCTCTGTGCACCTTCTCTAGTGTCCCCCATGCCTGGAAGGCTCTCCCCTCTCTGCACTGAACTTTCTGACTACCTTTTAGATCCCAGCTGAAGTCCCACCTTCCTCCAGAAGCCTTCCCCAAGCCTTCCTCAGCCCCTGTGAATTCCAGCATCTTCTCTCTCTTTTTTTTTTTTTTTTGCGAGGCAAGTGGGGTTAAGTGGCTTGCCCAAGGCCACACAGCTAGGTCATTATTAAGTGTCTGAGACCAGATTTGAACCCAGGTACTCCTGACTCCAAGGCCGGTGGTTTGTCCACTACGCCACCTAGCTGGATGCTTGTTGTCCTTTGTGCTAGAAGAAATACCTCAAATGACTTCATGATGTCAGTGTCAAAGTCCAGGGTGTCTGATGCTGCTGATCAGACCAAAATGAGCTCAGAAGGCTCTTCCACAGGTCAACACAAATAGTCCACAGGAACATCTGGAGTAGAGATGTCTCAACTCTAAAATCTCAAGTTCCTTTTCAACAGCTTCGATTCTGCCTTGCTCACAGAGCACAACTCCCTCTCTGATGTGGGCACACCATGCTGGTCGGTCCTGTACCAGTGTCTCCCATGCTGTACAATCAATCCCAGATTTCTCAAAACAAGATCTTCAGAGTTTTCTAATATTGTTTCTTCTAACCTCACTATGAGCATTTGCTTTGTGTGAGTTCATCATAAAATAGTCCTTATGGCAAGCATATGACTGGCATTTGTACAGTGTGGCTAACCCATCATAGTTTCTCTCTCTCTCTCTCTCTCTCTCTCTCTCTCTCTCTCTCTCTCTCTCTCTCTCCCTTCCTCTCTCTCTCTCATAAAAGCCTCTGTCACTTGCCCATTTCTGCCCTCCCCACTGGTCATTCCACATTCTTCCCTTCTAATAGAAAGGGAACCTTAGGAGGGAGATTCATAAGTCTCTCTCCCTGGCAGCTTCCAGCTCCCAGATCAGGGCCCCACATTTGAATTCTTGGCAGTTTAGCCCAGAAAGGACCTCAGGCTCTAGTATCTTCTCCTGCTGCCAGGTGATCTTCAGAATCTTCCTAAGACAATTAAATGGAAGCTACTCAGTTTCCTGACATGGCACTGGTAGACTGTCCAGGTTTCACAGGCATAGAGCAATGGGGTCAGCACAATGGCTCTATAGACCTTCAGTTTGGTAATCAGTGTAATACCTCTTCTCTCCTACACTTTGCTTTGAAGCTTCCTAAACACTAAGCTAGCTCTGGCAATGCATGTGTCTACCTCATTGTGGAAAGGACACTGCCAAAGTAAATAAACTTATCACAGTATTCAAAACTTCTCCATTTGCTGTAACCAATGGTTCCATGTATGGATCATGTGGTGCTGGCTAGGAGAGCCACCTGTGTCTTCTTGGTATTGTAAGGCCAAAGTTAGCACAAGCAGCAGAGAATTAATCCATATTTTGTTCATCTCAGCTTCAGAAGTTGCACTGAGGACACAACCATCTGCAAACAGAAGAACCTGCACCAACACTCCCTTTACTTTAGTCTTGGCTTGTAGTCTTTTCAAATGGAACAATTTACTGAAAGTGTGGCAGCTGACCTTGATGTCGTGTTCATCTTCAGTGAAGGTATCTGATGACATGGCTGAAAACATCATGTTAAAAAGCATGGGAAGCAAGGACATACCTTTGTTCATTGGTGACAAGAGTATCATCCACTCTCCAGAACCCAGGCAAGCATGCCATCATAGAAGTGGCATACAGAACTGATGAACTTCTCCAACTGAGGACTGTCCAACTATGTAAAAAGAGCTAAACAAACTGTGGTATATGAATAAGGAATATTAGAGAATGCTGAGAAGAGCTCTATAAACTGACACTAAGCTAGCAGAACCAGGATGACGCTTCACATAACATTCTAGAGAAAAACAATAGGAAAGACTTGACAACTCTGATGGAGGTGATGCAAACCTTCTGAGTTCAGAGGACAGAAGATGGGGTGGGGGTGAGGGGCCCTCCCCCACAGGTACAAACAGAAAGACTCTGGGTTGTTCGATCGGACTTGTTGCTATGTTTTGAGGAAGTATTATTTTTTATTTTTGTCCAATGTGGAGAGAGGAAAGGGTAAAAAGAACAAATCAGGAACATACTTTTATCTGAAAAACAAAAATAATAAATTATTAAAAATAAAACCAAAATTGGTGAACTGGATAGTAAAAGTATTGACTCCCTTTTGAGGCAGCTCAGTGGATAGTGGGCAAGGACATCAATTTACCTCTGTTTACCTTAATCCAACAGCAGCAACAACTCCATTTTACTGATTAGGAAACTGAGATCCAGAGAAGCTGAGGGATTTGCCCATGGTCCACAGTTACTGAATAAGGAAGCTGACTTTCAATTCTTCATTTGCCCTGTGGCAGGCATGTGCTCCATGATGGACATATAGGAACAAAGGCAGCTGTCTCTGCCCAGGAGAAATTGTTTGGGGTTTTGGTGGGGGTGACCTACAAAGTATCTCATGATATCCAGCATTAAGAAAGCCCAGGAGAATATACCAGTCACCTGGATCCAGGGCCTCAGTCAACCCCTCAATGACCCTGTGAGGAAGCCAAGTAGGAGAATGGCTCAGAAGTGACCTTTTAAGGTCACCCTGCAAGTATGTTTCAGAGGTAGCATTTGAACCCAAGTCTTTCTGACTCTGGCTCTTGGATATTATCCAGATTATGCTTCCTCCCATAGACTAAACCATTTCAAGGGGAAGAGATGTGAGTGCCTGAGAAGAGCCAGGAGGAGGCCAGGGAGTCAAGGGAAAGACTCCAGCCTGTCTCTGCTGCCTCCCAAGGTCAGGGCCCCTTCCCCACCCAATATACCTCAAAACTGGGGAAAGCTTTTGTCAACTGGGAGAGCCAAAAAGACTTTCCTCCCTGCAGCCCTTCTCCCCCCGAGAAAAGGTGCATTCGGCTTGATCCAAGCCCAGGTGACTTTGTTTCTGGATGGATTCTCTGGCCCTAATAGCCTTGCAGGTGCTCAGGATCCTGTAGTTTTTTGGCTCATCTTTCCCACGAAGCCTCCGTCACTTGCCCATTTCTGCTCTCCCCACTGGTCATCCCACATTCTTCCCTTCTAATAGAAAGGGAACCTTAGGAGGGAGATTCATAAGTCTCGCTCCCTGGCAGCTTCCAGCTCCCAGATCAGGCCCCGGAGCACCGTGGAGGCAAGCCAGAGGCTGTGGGAAGAGCAGGACCAACCAGGAAGCCTCAGATTCCCCCTCTGTCAAGTGACTCCGTTAGACGAGGCAATCTCAGATCCCTTCCTGTTTTGACCTAATAGGATTCAAAGCAAACCTGGCTGCTTCTGCTGCCCTCTGGTGGCTAGAAAGTTGGGCATCCCAGGGAAAGCTACTGTGCAGCCACTTGCCCAGCCTTTCTGCCTGCTGTCTCCCAGGGAAATGGCCAGTCCTGGCTGGCCAGACCTTGTCTCCCTGTGGACTCTCCCTGGTTCTGTCCCCAGCTGTGCTGGGCTCAGAGAACACACTCAGTCTGTGGGTCAAAGGCCCTAGGAGAGGAAACAATTCTCCTGGACCCCATGTCTCACAGACTGAGAAATGGTACCAGGGCTAGTACTCACTAGGGCAGTTCATTAGCTACCCATAGGAGAGAGAATCAGGGCTGGTTTTGTGGCAGGGATACTAGATTGAAGACCTGGGTTCAAGTCCCGGCTCTGACCATTCACTCAATGAGCATGGGCAGCTCACTTAAGCTCCATGAGCTTCAAGGTCCTCAGCACCTGGTACTCTCCCCACCCCCAGCCCATCTCCCCCCTCCATGGGTGGCTACTGATTGGGTTTCATTCCTGCCTTTGCCTCTTACCAGCCGTGTGACCCTGGCCTCATCAATGAACCGCTTTGAGCTTTTCTTTCATCTTCCATGAAATGGGGCCAAGAGTAGCTGTGCCCCCCCCCACAAGGTTATTGTGAGACAACAGAGGCAAGACCCTTTGGAAACACTTGTTCTCTAGAGAAATGTCAGCAGTTACTTTGATGACTAGCTTCCTTCCTGCCACTTTCTGGGGATGTCTGCACCTCGAGAGTGATTTTCCTTTTCTCCAGGATGCGAGGAATTCTAGGGATGGGAGGGGAGTATGGCCCAGCTCCTCACTCCCCTACTTTCCCAGGGACACCATCCCCTGGGCAGCTGGGGCCTAGGCCCCAGACTGGCCAGAGCAGGCCTGGCCACAGGCTGCCTGCCCCCAGTGGAGCCTGGAGATGACCATTGTCCTTTGGGTGAACGTGGGCTGAGCATCCTAAGCATCCCCGCCTGCCCTCCCACCAGTTCAGCCCTGAAACAAAGACTTTCCATTGGAGAACCCCCAGCATTTGCAATTCTCTTATAAATTATCCTGGTCAGCAATTCTGGCACTCCTCATAGGAATTCCATGGGGCCACTGGGTTGTCGGGCACATTTATGAAGCTCTGGGAAACCAAGGAAAGGATGGGTCCGACTTGAGATGCTTTTAAAACTGGACTTTAAAGATGGGAGACCTCCTGGGCTGGTGGGAAGAGAGATGAGGACCACAGAGTCAGGGTCACACTGGGCCAGACCTTTAACTTCTCAGGACGTCAGCTCTGCAGCTCTCTGAGACCTGAAGTGGCAGAAGAGGGGTCTCCCCACATCAGGAGAGGGAGTTGGGTCCGCTGGCAGTTCCTTCTGTTAGTGAATCCATCCCCTTCCCTAGCTTAAAGCTCTGTTCGCATGACCCAGATATAACTCAGACACACACATCTGTTCATGTGGCCCCTGTGGGGATAGACGTGGGACCCTATTCTCTCAGAGAGCTCATCATAGGGCCCTCAGCCTGCAAGGGCAAGACCAGTGACCACAGTGGCCACTTTCCCATTTTGCCTGGACTCCTCCCTGCCCAGGGAGGGGTGAAGCAGAGATGGGTTCTAACCAGGAAACCTCAGCAGGCCCAGTCTGGAAATGGAAGCTGCTTTTCTAGGTGTAGGTTCTTTCATCTTAAACAGCCTGGACTCTTGGCCTAATTAGCCATCCCAAGAATCACCAGGGCTGCAAATCAGTCACGAAGTTGGGGCTGCCTCACCACCCCTCCTTGGTCATATCATTACACACAGGGATACTAGGAGAACCCAGAGAAGCCCAGAGATTTGTTTGAAGTAAAGAGCCCTCTTGGCCTGGTCTCAAGCCCTGACTCAGTTTCCCTACCAAGGTCCACATCAGAGAAAAACAGAAGGTCCCCTCTAGTCTAGGCCCCAGTCCCAAGGCTGCTCCTGGAAGGTTTGGAAGTGAGGAGAGGGGTCTGAAAGGGAAGAGTGAGTGGGGGGATTGGAGGGAATGAGGAGCACAGGACTCCTCATAGCCCCAATTCTCAGAGTCCTCTCACCCCACCCCAGATGCTTTAGTTTCACACAGCAGTGTCTTTGACTGGGGGAAGTCAAAGCTGGCAGGGGGGAGGGGGGCCTTCTTAGGCAGTATTCAGAGAGTAATTCTCTGAAGCCAAGACGCAGATTGGCTTCTTGTAGCCTGTCCTTTCAATTCTGTAAAATGGGGGCAAGGGCCCCAAGTCCTCTCTAGCTCAAGTCTCAGTGGCTTGCCATCTGCTCTTCAACTTCTGTTATATCTCTGGGCAGGGGTAGGGACCCTTTTCCTGCCCAGGGCCATTTGGATTTTTATAGCATCATTTATGGGCCATATTTGGTCAAACATTTAATTAATTCACCCATAAAAAGCCCCTAAATTTGTGGAATTTTTAGTCCCACCTGTGTTTGCCATGGCAGAGCCAGACCAAATGATTTCACCCACCTTATAAGCCCTGCAAGCCAGATGTCCCGTGGCCCTGCTCTGGAGGATCTTATCAGCTCTCACGGATTCAATGGTCACCCTATGCTGAGGATTCTCAGACCTACTTATCTAGCCCTAACCTCTTGCCTAAGCTCCAGATCATCACCATTAGGTGCCTCTTGGTCACCTCTAATCAAATGCCTCAAAGATATCTTAAACTCCACATGAGCCAAAGCAAACCCATTTTCCCCTACCCCAAGTACTTTCCTTTCCTAATTCCCCTATTAGCAGTGAGGGTATGACTAGCCTCCCAGGTACCCAGGCTACTGGCATCGGTGCATCCCTCTCACCCCTCACATCCAAACTACTTCAGAGTCCAGTAGAATTTACCTTGGCCACACATTTCTTTGGACACTGCTATCCCCTGGGACAGGCCCTCCCTCATCACTTCCCACTCGTAGCTGCTGCTGGGCCTCCTACCTCCATCTCTCCCCTCTCCAAACCATCTTCCACTCAGCCTCCAAAGTTATTTTCCTTAATTGCACGTCTGCCCGTGGCACTCCCCCACTCAGTAACCTCTGGTGGCTCCCACCACCTCCGAGAGCAAATACCAGAGCTCTGTTTGACTTTCCAAGTCCTTCCTCCCCTGCCCCTCCTCCCTGACCAGACCTCTTGAGGCCTCACTCGCCACAGGTACTCTTTCATCCACTGACCCTGGCCTCCTGGCTCATCCTCACCCCAGATTCTCCATGTCCAGACCCTAAGCTTTGACCCCGGCCTGGAATGGTGCTCTTCCCTGCTGCCTCTCATCTTTCCTGGCTTCCTTCAAATCTCACAATCTACAGGAAGTCATTCCTGATCCCCCTTAACCCTAACACCTTCCCTTTGAGATCGACCTCAGTTTACCAGCTTTATCCCTGAATGGATTGAGAGCTCCTCTAAGGCACCTCTGCCTTTCTCTGTCACTCCAGAGACTGGTTCAGAGTAGACATTTGTCTGCCTTATGATGCTCCTGGGTCCCCTCTGGACCCTGGGCAGAGCAAGGAATTGCAAAGGAAAGGTAGGACTATGCCAGAGAGCCCCTAAGGCCTCGAGAGCCTGGAACAAGGCCAGGATTTCCCCCAGGCCCATCCAGCCCGTGCTCCTCACCTGTGGGAGCCTTCATATGACTCATCACTTCTCAGGTAGTCTCTTTAAAAGGTAAACTCCCTGGAGCTCAGAGATCAGGAGCTCATTTCAACCCTCTGCTCAGGCCCCATCTCACTAAGCTCATTTTCCTTCCCCAAAATCCAGCTCTCCTCCCAAATTCCCTCCTTGTGTTGAGGACCCTGCCGGTCTCCAGGTCCAGATCCCCAGACTCAATATATGTTATCCCTGAACTCTCAATTGCCTTCAGGCCACACATCCAACCAATGGCTACAGCAACTCATTTCTGTCCTCACAAAAACCTCCCAAATCCAACCCCACTACTTCCACAGCCTGAACGCTAATACAGGTCTTCATCTCCCTTCTAGA
The DNA here is from genome assembly GCF_037893015.1 of Macrotis lagotis. Taxonomy (NCBI): domain Eukaryota; kingdom Metazoa; phylum Chordata; class Mammalia; order Peramelemorphia; family Peramelidae; genus Macrotis; species Macrotis lagotis. Next base: position 276,221,746 of record NC_133660.1, read on the forward strand.
TCCATAAGATCATCTCCTCATTCCCACTCCCCAGAGCTGTCAAAGCTATGCCAAAGGTGCGTCTGACCCCATCACTCTCTCGAAATGAGAAGTTCTGTGGCTCCCTATGGCCTCTGGGACAAATGAGCAGCCCGGCTCTTTAACCCTTTCTCCCCTTCCCACTGTGACTCTTTGGAGCCTACTTGTCCAAGACTGATTCTGCATGAGCTTACTGCCCGCTGCGCATGCCCCAGCTGAGTGGCCGCCATCTACTTGTCACAGCCCCATCTCCTGCCCATATGCACAAGTCTCCCCAGTGCCTGAAGGGCCCTCCCTCCTTGCCACCCCTCCTGATCCCCCCAAATGTAGCTCAGACACCTCCTCTTTCAAAAGGTCTCTTCTCCTTTCCTGAGTCATTCCTTCCTCCCCAACCCCAATCACTTTGAAGTTTTGCATTCATCCTTTATTTCCCTTCTTAAGAAAAAAAGGTAGGAAACATGCAGTAATTAAATGCCTACTATGTGGCAGGCACTGGGCAATGTGTTTATAATTATAACCTCTTTTGATTCTCACTACAACCCTAGGAGGCCAGTTCTATTCTTACTTAGGAAAATTGAGGCTTATGAGACTTGTCCAAGGTCACAGCTAGTGTTTGAGACCAGTCCACAGAAGGGAAGATCCTCGAGTGGAGAGACTGCTTTTTGTCTTTGCAGAATGTCTGGAGCATAGTAAATGCTCAATAAATTCAACCTGAAGTTACAGATCTCAAACTATTATAAAGTGGCAATCATCAAAATAATCTGGTACTAGCTAAGAAGCAGAGTGGGAGATCACTGGAAACAAGACTCAGGAGTAAAAGACTCGTCTGGCATTTGATAAATCCAAATGCCCAAGTTTTCAGCTTTCATTCTTTGACAAAGATTGCTGAGAAAACTGGAATCAAAAACTGCTGAGGAACCTGAGTTTAAAACTCAGGATAGACCAATGTCTCACACATATACCAAGATAAAGTCAAAATGAGTACATGATTTAGACATATGCCATGGGCAAATTAGGAGTCTATGGAATAGTTTACTTGGCGGGTCTGTGGATAAGGGAAGAATTTAAGACTAAATTATATAGAAAGCTTTACAGGATGTAAAATGATAATTTTAGATACATTAAATTTAAGAGGGGCTGTACAAACAAAACCAATGCAGCCAAAATTAGAAGGAAAGCAGAAAACGGAAGAGGAGGCGAGATTACAGCAATTTTCTCTGAAAAAAATTTCATTTCTCATATATATGGAGACCTGGATCAAACATAGAAGAATATGACTCATTTCCCAATTGACAAACAGGCAGTTTTCAGATGAAACTGAAGCTATCTATGGTCATATAAAAAAAAATGCTCTAAATGTCTATTGATTAGAAAAATGCAATTAAACCAGTTCTGAGGACCTATCCCACCTTTCAGATTGGATTATAGGACAGAAAAGTAAAATGATAAATATTGGAGGGGATGTGGGAAAATTGGGACCCTAATATACTATTGGAATTGTGAACCAATCCAAATATTCCAGAAAATAATTTGGAACCATGCCCAGAGGGCTATAAATCTGTGCATGCCCTTTGACCCAGCAAAGTACTACTAGTTCTGTTTCACAAAGAGGTTTTTAAAAAAAAGGGAAAAGGAGAATTATGGACAAAAATATTCATATCAGCTCTTTTTTGCTGGCAAGGAATTGGAAATTGAATGGGGTGCTCCCCATTTGGGGAGTGGCTGAACAAGCTGTGGTAAATGACTTTGATGGAATATGATTGTGCTTAGAAATGATGAGCAACATGATTTCAGAAAACCCTGAAAAGAGTTATGTGAACTGATATGTAGTAAAAAAAAATCCAGAGAACAGTGTACATAGTGATGGCAACATCATAGGATGATGGCTTAGCCCTTCTCAGCAATGCAATGATCCAGGACCCTTCCGAAGGGCTTGTGATGAATAATGCCATTAACATCCAGAGGAAGAACTGATGCAGACCCAAGCCATCTATTTTCATTTTATTGTGTCATAGTTTTTCCCCTTCTGGTTTGTGTCTTCTTTTATAATGTGACTAAAGGTTTGGGGGAGACATTGATTGGAGGTGTGGGGTGGGGGGGAAGTGTGGACATGGGAAAGGGGCTTTGGAACTAGAGCAACAGCTAGGTTCTTTGATTAGAGGCACAAAGGGTGTATGGAGGGAGGCTGGAGCCAGATTAGATGAAGCAGGGCATCCAGGTGGTTAGAGCACCAGCCCCTGGAGTTAGGAGACCTGAGTTCAAATGTGGCCCCAGGCACTTGACTCTTAGTAGCTGTGTGACCTCGGGCAAGTCACTTAGCCCTGATTTTCTCACATCCAGGGCCCTCTCCAGGCATCTCCTAGCTTTTGTCAGATAGTGGGTTCTTATCACAGAAGCTAGCGTCTTTGGGTGTATCAAATAGTAGACTACTATATTGCTTTTGTACCTAATCTAATCCACTGAGCCATTTCCCTATCTCTTAGCCAGTACAGACAATTTTTTTAGGATTTTACAAGGCAAATGGGGGTTAAGTGGCTTGCCCGAGGCCACACAGCTAGGTAATTATTAAATATCTGAGGCCAGATTTGAACTCAGGAACTCCTGACTCCAGGGCCAGTGCTCTATCCACTGCACCACTTAGCTGCCCCTGGTACCAGACAATTTTGATGACTGCTGTTTTATAACATAGTTTTAGATCTGCACATCTAGGCCATCTTCATTTGCCTTTTTCATTAAGTCCCTTGATATTTTTTACCTTTTGATTGGTATAGCACTGAATAAGTAATTTAACTTGGATAGAATTGTCATTTTTATTATGTTAGCTCTGTCTGACCATGGTCAATTGACATTTTCCCAATTGTTTAGATCTGACTTTATTTGTGTGCAAAGTATTTTGTAATTTGGTTCATATAATTTTCTGTCTGTGATCCATATCTGGCCACTAGATTGCTCTGAAGGAGAAAGTGAGGCTGATGACTTCACACAACACACCCCAATCATATTCAATTCACTTGCATATGAATCACCCCCTTGATGCCATGGTCTTCTTTCCTTCTCTG